>NC_090266.1:1191607762-1191924262 GCF_040414725.1 Anabrus simplex | reverse complement strand
CGGGACAGGTTTTTCTCCGGATACTCCGGTTTTCTCTGTCGTCTTTCATTCCAGCAACACTCTCCAATATCTTTTCATTTCTTCTGTCAATCATTCCCCAGAGGAGTGCAACAGGCTTCGGAATCCGGCACATTTCCTATATTCGCCGCCACATTGGGGCTTCCTTCATCCCATTTCCGTCCCAGTCGAATGACTGGAAACAGGGTGTGTAGTTTCATTTTCAGTATTGTAACATTTCTTTAGAGCATTGTACGTTATTGCTTTTGAATCGAGTAAATAATTATCATAATTCTTAGAATTAAACGCAATATTCTGTGAATAGCTTATTAACGACAAGATGGAAGACTTATAGCCAAAGGTAAGGTAAGGGTGTATTCTGCCCGAAGGCAGGTCCGAACCTCCGCTGATGTGTGCCTGAGCCGGAGTTTACGTGCGGTAGAGTGGCCAGTTGCTTTCCGCTCCTGCATTCCCTTACCCCCCACCAACAGCGCGTGGCAACCCATCCAAATCTTGACCACGCCCAATGGTGCTTAACTTCGGGGATCTCAAGGGATCCGGTGTTTCAACACGGCTACGGCCGTTGGCTAGCCGAGGAAAGAAAGGTAAATGGAAAGCAGACCAAGGATATCCTCGTACCGTTCAGGTAAAAAACATAATCTAAAGGAAATCGTATTATTTGTTATTGCTGAATCATGACAGAAGAAGTATAGAAGGAAACGGTAGAAAGGCACGTCTTCAACGCAAAATTGAACCGAGGACGAAGTGGTACTGTCGAACCAAAAGGAATTGCTGCAATACTTATTTTAATATCTACAATTTGCTTCACGTTGCACCGATACAGATAGGTCTAATTGTGGCGATGCCTAGGAGTGGGAGGAAGCAGCCGTGGCCATAATTAAGGTACAGTCCCAGTATTTTCCCGGTGTGAAAATGGGAAACCACGGAAAAACCATTTCTGGGATTCCGACAGTGAGGTTCAAACTATCTCCCGGATGCAAGCTCACAGCTGCGCACCCCTAATCGCACAGCCAACTCGCCCGGTATACTTAAAATAAAAACCACTTTGGAGAAAAATTCAAACTGTACATGAACTTCCATCCTACATCTCATCAGGTCTCCATCGGACGTTAATAAATGTCCATATCGAATATCTGTAGTGTTTACTTAGGCCATCTCCCGTCTCAGCACCCCACGTGCTCTGCTGATTTCCTCAAGTTAATTTAATCCCTTCTCCTGCGGTAGGAATAAACTGAAAGGCTATGATACAGTGTTACACGTAGACACTGCTTTTAGTAAATGACGGGTATAGCAAAGGGAACTGATTCCCTGGTCCATTCCTTGACGCTAAACTGAATCTGACGTGCAGACTTTAATTATCTCTTGAGACGAGGAGCCAAAGTAAAGTCTAAATCTAATTTGAATGTGCGCTTGTTTCAAATTAAAATTACTGTCACAGACTCCACTTAAACTCAAAATGATAGGAGCCGTATCCGTATCTGAAGTCATGAGCCGTCTTGTACACGGTAGAGATGGAAGAGTGTTGTTGTTATCGCTTTCGACATTGTTTCAATATAAGTGGTTTGAACATCTTGGCCAACAGCCCCTGTACTTAGTGTGTGTGAGATCGCGAAGGCCCGTTTGCTTGTGATTTCAACACTTGGGTGTGTATTTTTAATAAATTCTCACGAGACATCTAGAGGGCTAACGTCAGCTAGAAAGGGTAGGATATACAGGGTGTTAGGTGTATACGTGCAGATATTAAGCTAGTCGGCTAAGAAAAATACATCTCATAATATATGCTATGTACTTTTTACCTTGTCCTATTAGTTTGCCCATAACTGAGCCAAATATTTCAGGACCTAATGTGTTTTGAACGGCCGTAGCAGGATACGCCGGTGATGTCATTCTGTCCACGCGTAGCGGAAGTACAATAGCCGAGTATAGGGCTTGTTGAACCTGTTTCTTATCGCAGGCCAACACATGTTGTTGTGCACTTCCCCTAAAGGCTTGGCAAGTAGAAGAGGATGACTCACGTGCCAGGTCACTTGCTGTACTCGAAAACCGGTGTAGGGTACTCTGTGTGAAAAGTACACAGAATCCTTACAGTGACGTCGAAGATCCGTACAAGCACATACGTGCGAATCAAGTGTTGTGTATTTGTGTGCGATTTTTAAGACGTCAATGGCATTACTCAGTGATCCAAGCTGACAAAATGAAAGGAAATGGTTAATAAGTAAATGAAATATGGGCGCAACATTTCTGTGCTGTTATTGCGACAGTCTACGATGAATTTCTGACAATAGACAATGCGGGCTGTCTATGCTTATTCATAAAGTTTTTAGGTCATTGAAAGGACGGTGGACACTGAAAGAAAAGGCTATAAGTATTCAGTGAAATTGTTGTTAATGAGACAAATTTCAAAAACCGTAGTTGCATCCACCGTGAACATTGCTCGAAGGAAGAAGACCTACTGTGGAATTGCCGCCGGGCATTTCTAATAGAAGGCTTATTCTTCTTTTTCCTAATCTGTTTACCCTCCAGGGTTGGTTTTTCATGGGACTCAGCAAGGGATCCCACCTCTACCGCCTCAAGGGTAGTGTCCTGGAGCGTGAGACATTGGATCGGGGATACAACTGGGGAGAATGACCAGTACCTTACCCAGGCGGCCTCACCTGCTATGCTGAACAGGGGCCTTGCGGGGGTATGGGAAGATTGGAAAGGATAGACAAGGAAGAGGGAAGGAAGCGGCCGTGGCCTTAAGTTAGGTACCATCCCGGCATTTGCCTGGAGAAGGGGGAACTACGGGAAACAACTTTCAGGATGGCTGAGGTGGGAATCGGACCACCTCTACTCATTTGACCTCCCGAGGCTAAGTGGACCCCGTTCCAGCCCTCGTACCACTTTTCAAATTTCTTGTCAGAGCTGGAAATCGAACCCGAGCTTCGGGGGTGGCAGCTAATCACACTAACCACTGCACCACAGAGGCGGACGGAAGGCTTATTACTGAACAGTAAGTACCGATAGGTAAAATGATGACTGTAATGGACCCGTTTGATAAGAACTTCCGTAAAAATAATATTACTACTACTACTAATAATAATAATATTAATAATAATAATAATATCTTTACGTTCCACTAACTAATTTTCACGGTTTTCGGAGACGCTGAAATGCCAGAATTTTTTTATCGCAGTATTTTTTAATGCAAATAAATCTACAGACACGAGACTGACGTATTTGAGCACCTTCAAATACCACCGGACTGAGCCAAGACCAAGCCTCCCAAGTTGGGTTCAGAAGGCCAGCACTTTACGCAGTGCTGCACCAATCATCTTGCCGGGCTGAGTGGCTCTGACGGTTGAGGCACTGGCCTTCTGAGTCCAGTCTTGACAAGGTGCTCAAATACGTCAGCCTTGTGTCAGTAGATTTACTGGTACGTGAAGAACTCCTATGGTACTAAATTCCTGCAAATCCGCGTCTCCGAAAACCGTGAAAAGTAGTTAGTGGGACGTAAAGCCAATGACATTATTATCATCATCTTACCTGCACAGTTCATAGGGGTATCTTACCTGGAGTTCCTCGTAGGTACGTTATTAGAGCTTTCAGAGGACGCTCCGTTTCGACTACGCCGAAACATGTGGTTTTTACACGATGGTCCACCACCTGATATAAGCCGCTTACTGCGTGATCATTTGGATCAGTCCTTTGGTCTATGGCGAATAGGACTACATGGACCCATCAATTGGCCCGCCAGATCTCCAATGGATATTACGGAAGACTGGATTCGGAGAAGTGATTTTCTTTTGTTAGTTGCTTTACGTCGCACCAACACAGAGAGGCCTTATGGCGACAATAGGACAAGAAAGGCCTAGGAATGGTAAGAAAGTGGTCGTGGCCTTAATTAAGGTTCAAGCCCCGCAATGCCTGGTGTGAACTTGGGAAACCACGGAAAACCATCTTCAGGGCTGCCGACATTGGGGTTCGAAGCCCCAATCTCCCGGATGCGAGCTCACAGCTGTGCGCTCCTAACCGCATGGCCAACTCGCCGGGTACGGAGAAGTGAAGCCTGCAGAGTAGTCCAGGGAGGTCACTTGAACAATTGCTACGTGTTTCACATTGGTATGTCAGATGTTACACCATTTCTGCAGCGTATTGAGTTGGGAGTTCAGTTTTCAATCGATGTAGTATTTTGAGTCTCGATTGTTCGATATTCTCATAAATCCGACCAGAAAAATTGAAGTACCGGTAACAAAAATTATAAATCTAGAGTTTCAGTTCGCGATTGCTTTGTACGTGGCGCAAGCTGAACACAACACACGGAAGACGTGCTTGTTAAAACGCTAGATATTGACCTTGAACACAGCATGGCAGTTCTTCATTCTACACTGTACTGGTTTGGGTACATTGCGTGTGTGTGTCTGTTGATGTGCATGTTTGACGTTTATACACAAAACCTGTTTGTCACACTTTGTCCTCTAGCGCTAACCACAATACGAAGATACACCTGACTCATCGCAAAGAGACCTGGTTCTGGTCTTACGCATACTATCCTGTAGTAAACTACTGCGAGCGATGTAGGCACGGGTGAAGTACATTTCATCTTGTTTCCTCCTACGCCACGCATATTTTACTATTTTCTTCCCTGCCTTTCAGCTCCTAATGACTTGTTAATAATAATACCGATAATGTTATTTTCTTTACGTCCCACTAACTACTCTTACTGTTTCTGGGGGCGCTAAGGTGCTGTAATTTAGTCCCGCAGGAGTTCTTTTTACGCGCCAGTAACTCTACCGACACGAGGCTGACTTATTTGAGCATCTTCGAATACCATCGGACTGAGCCAAGATCGAGCCTGCCAAGTTGGGGTCAGAAGGCCAGCGCCTCAACCGTCTGAGCCACTCTGCCCGGCAGCAAAAATTATTATTATTATTATTATTATTATTATTATTATTATTATTATTATTATTATTATTATTACCGGGCGAGTTGGCCGTGCGGTTAGAGACGCATGGCTGAGAGCTTGCATCCCGGAGATAATGGGTTCGAATCCCACTGTCGGCAGCCCAGAAGATGGTTTTCCGTGGTTTCCCATTTTCACACCAGGCAAATGCTAGGGCTGTACCTTAATTAAGGCCACGGCCGCCTCCTTCCAACTCCTAGGCCTTTGCTATCCCATCGTCCTATAAGACCTATCTGTATCGGTGCGTCGCACCGACACAGATAGGTTTTATGGCGACAGATATAACTAAGGACTAGGATCGGGAAGGAAGCAACCGTGGTCTTAATTAAGGTACAGCCCTAGCATTTGCCTGGTGTGAACATGAAAAACCACGGAAAATCATCTTTAAAGCTGCCGACAGAGGGATTCGAAGCCAGTACATCCCGAATATTGGATACTGTTCGAACTTTAGCGACTGCTACTATCAAGCTCGGTGATGATTTAAGAGTGGATTTCTGCCACTGGTTAATTGATCAAGCACTCAATCCAGAATTTCTGTCAAGTGTATTAGTGACACATGAGGCAATTTTTATAGAAGGAGTGTTTAATATTTAGTATGCCAAGGCAACCTCTAGCACCGGCTCTCAATTAATATCTGGATGGATGCAGTGGGAAGTCTGTCTCTTTGACCAATCGTCTTTTTATTAGCGTTATTTTGCTTTACGTCCCACATACTATTTATACCGTTTTCTGAGACGCTGAGGTGACGAAATTTCATATCGCAGGAGTTCATTTACGTGCCAGTATTTCTACGACACGAGACTGACGTATGTGTGCCCCATCAAATATCATCAGACTGAGCCAAGATTGAACCTGCCAAGTTGGAGGTCGGAAGATAAGGACCTCAACGGTCTCAGACACTCAGACCGGTACCAATCACCTTACTTGCATAAATTTGATCGGTGTAGCTTTCCTTATGGTGACGATGGGACGGGAAAGGGCTAGTATCGGAAAGGAAGCGATCGTGGCATTCATGACGTTACAGCCCCAGCATTTGCCTGGTGTGAACATGGAAAACCACGGTAAACCACCTTTAGGGCTGCCGACAGAGGGGTTGGAACCCACTATATCCCACTCATGAGCTGTGGAATATCCCCATTCAATAGGACAAGGCAGTTTCCAGCACCGGTTCTAATTAATATCAGGATGGGTGTAGTTGGAGGTCGGTTACATATTTTTATTAATGTTATCTTGCTCCTGTACAGTAGATACAGTACGTTACTGGAGCTTTCAGAGGACGTGTCGCTTCGACTACGCCGAACCACGTGGATTTTACACGATGGTGCAGACATTTCCTCAACGGTAGACAGGACGATGTGGAACTATCAATTGGCCAGCCCTTATTCCAGTGGATTGTTATGCCTGGGGGGACATGAGAAACAAAGTATACCGAACTGAGGTAACCACTTCGGATGACCTCCGTGAACGTATGTTTAAGCACCAGAGGATATTCTGAACCACAGTGGTGTCTTGGCTCGAATGACAAGTTGCTTTACGTCGCACCGACACAGATAGGTATTATAGCGATGACGGGGCAGGTAAGGGTTAGGAGTGGGAAGGAAGCAACCATGGCCTTAATTAAGGTACAGCCCCAGCATTTGCCTCGTGTGAAAATGGGAAACCACGGAAAATCATCTTCAGGGCTACCGACAGTGGGGTACGAACCCAGTATCTCTCGAATACTGGATACTGGTAGCACTTAAGCGACTACAGCTATCGAGCTCGGCGTACCAGTAAATATACCGACACGAGGCTGACGTATTTGAGTACCTTCAAATACCACTGCACGGGGCCAGGTTCGAACATGTGAAGTTGGAGTCAAAAGGCTGGCACCTCAACCGTTTTAGCCACTCAACCAGGCAGGAAGCACGAAATGTAGGTACGTTTAATTTACTTCGTTGTATAATATGTCCATTTTTCATTTGAAACAAAACGTTCGATGTGCTTCGATAATTCAATTCTGATTCTACTCATATGGATATCCTATGCCATGCATTTGTTCGTTGGCGCAAGGGACTGTCTTCCTTCTTCTACCTTTACGCAGTGCACAACGGGGATCGTACCGCATTTCACGTTCCGGCGTGCGTATCCCAACCAATAATTATATCACACGCTCGTACAGGTCGCGCACCGACACAGGTTTTCAGGTCATTTCCATACTCACTAGACCACAGGGCTGACGACCACAGATATCCCTATCCCCTAAAGGACGTAACAGCAAATGAACCAGTATTAACGCTGAGAATTCAATACATCTCCAGGGTCCGAAACCGATAACTAGTGTTGTCTGAAACCCCTAAGACGGAAACTAAATACTAACAACTACAAACCAGTCTGGCGATAATGTAACGTAACATGTTGTAGACTGGTAGCCTTCAGCTGTTACCGTAGGTCAGTTGCTCGTAAACATAAAACCAGTTTGGCAAGTATATTACGTAACATCTCGTGGCATTGAATAGGGAGCGCTCAGCTGTCACAGTAGCACATTTGCTCTTAAACATAAACAGAACAGAAACCAGTTTGGCAGGGATGGCGCGTGACTTGCCTGTTATCAAAGGAAAGCCATTCATTCACAAGAACAAGACATACTACCTGTTCTAAAAACATCGTACCTCTTTGCTCTCGAAAAAAACTTCCGAGGATTACTAAAAGTTTGATATATAGTGGTTCGTCACATCGTTCTCTATTGCTACAATAAATATCTGCACGTATACACCTAACACCCTGTATAAGACCAAGGTCAGGAACCACTCTCATAGTGTGATTGTTGCCAGGGAGACTGATTACGTCGGAACGAGTAGGGGTATTTCAGTCGCCTTGACAAAGAATACTGCAATGTATTTGAAACTTCGGCAAACTGTACGCAATGTTCAGAAAACAACAACACGGTTAAACCCAAAAAATACCGAAATAAAGTATTTCACTCACATATTTTTGTGCACTGTATGTTGCATACCACTAGAACATTGCATTTTAAAACATTACATTTCATCATTACATGTCGAATTAATACTAAAACTATGAATGATTCAGGATCGCCTTTTTACGTCTATTTTGCCAGTCTTAATGCCTTTAAAAAAAGATATTTTAGTTTTTTTTAGGAAAATGATAGATCCTCAACTTCAGAGCCCCATTTATAACACAAACAGCCGGTCGTCGCAGCCAGCTGGTCGCCTGTGTGCTACTGATGATAGCGACCAACGTGGCGGCCAGGCAGCAGCAGTCGCTCAGCACGCGACTGCTGCCGTGGCGACTCTGGCTGCTGTCGTGGTCGCTTAGGGCGCGGGTAGCCTAAGTTGGTTACATGGTGCGGGTCCTGTTGCTACAACCTTGCATTCGGGAGATAGTGAGCTCGAGTCCCACAGTCAGTGGCCATGAGAGTGTAATTTCCAGTTTTGACATCAGGTGAATACCACGGCCTCTGCCGTCTCAGCTCAGCCCCTCTCCTTTAACAATGTCACTTCCAACCGCCCTCTGTCAATGGAACGTTAAGCAGGTTTAAGGAAGTTAACCTCAACCTAAATATACAGTTAAGTTTTGTCCTTAATCTACATATTATGAAACTCTATCTTTGTATCACGGGCTTAGTTATAATTCTAGTTTCCACCTGTGAAAACGTGCGAACATTTTTCCAGTTTTCACAAAACACTTTTGTCTCCTCCAGGGTCGCACGTGACTTCTCATAATGTTGTTAAAAACAGCAGCTAGTACCATACCAAAATGTCAAACTGTATTTCACTGCATTCACCACTAATGAAAGGATGAACCACCCTCTCGCGTTATAAATAAACCTGAATAATTCAACACATCCAATAAAGGAATGAATAATTTAAACTTAATTCAATAGGTTTGAATGCAAGTGAAAATTGACTTTTCCTTTATGCGAGTAACTTTCGCCGAATAATTCATCTCTATCCGTGAGCCATCAATAAGTAATTACATGTTCAATAACATTCATCAAACATGAAAATTAACTCTATCCCCGTCCTTCTCGCTCTCATAAAACGGAGATTTTAGATAGCAGATGGTTAGGTCATTTCACATATTTAAACAGGGTTAACAAATTCTTCCTAAGATAACCAGTGCTCTTAAAATGGTACTAGGAGTTACTAGAAGTAGCTTTTCTCCTGGCTTTTCGGAGTTCGATTCTACGAAGTGTCCTGGAATTTCAGATTTATATGTGAGTTTTGAAGGGTTGCACTCAAATTCAATAATATAATTAAGCAAGACATAAGGAAGAATCTCGCACCCCTTCAAGTTGTTTGCTGTGGTGCTCTTCTTCAACTCCAGGTGAATTCCACACTACTTCTACTCTAATACCATCCAGAGGTTAAGTAGAGATACATCATCACAACCACACTGGTTAACAAGCATACTGTACGTAAGAGCTTAGGTTTTCTACACCCTATAAGTATTTGGTTAAACATTGGGAGCTTCAAATTAAACTAGGCCGCACAATTATCAGACATACTTTATACGCATAATTACAAGCATCTTTTGACGACGACACCTAAAGTCCGTTATATTAAACAACTAAAACTCTCATACTATTACTATTCTTTATTCAGAGATGGAAGCACTACATGAAGAAAATAAAGAATCACTTCATAAATCTTGCCGAACACAGTCATTGCCCTTCTGCTCCTAGCATAGCAGGTCTAATCCCAACTGAGTTGGTCAATTTCAGGGTGTTGGAATGTGGCGACAAGGTGTCGATGATTCGTGGCACGTTAAGAATTGCTGTGAGAAAAATTCCCACACTTCAGCAACAGAAGGGACTTTCTTCTTCTTCTTCTTCTTCTTCTTTCTCATCATCGTCATTTTATGGTGCCTTCTCTTCACAGTGATCATCATGGAATAATTATTTCTAATTTTCACTTCCCATGTCGAGGTGTCCGGCTACTTGACTGAATGCGCAGCGCAGTGGTCTTGGGTTCGATTCCCGGCCAGCCTGGGGGTTTTAATCATAAATCGTTAATTCCCTTTTTACGGAGAATGGATGTTTGTGCTTTTCTCAACATCCCTGAAACCCATACACTACACACACCACCGTTACATACAGTTTCCCATACACAACAGATGCCATTCACCCTCGCCGGAAGGTCTGCCTTACGAGGGAGGAACCAGGCTAACAATAGCCACTCGAATTTACAACTATTACATTATGTCAAGGTTCTTGTATAGTAGATGTCGCAGGTTCCATGCGCAGTATAATTATACACCTACATCCATTTTTCGCTTCATCTTGCTTTCTACGATTGAAAATAGCGTTTAATTCTTTGAAAAACTTCCTAACGGTAAGTGAGGTTTTACTTTCATACATCATCATTATCATCGTCGTCGTCATCACATTATTATTATTGTTATTATCATTACACTGTAAACGCAAGACTTAAATACAGTGAAAAATAACACAATAATGATAATCTTCAACTCGTAAAAATCGAATTTTATTAGTCCCACGTAATTAGAGGAACTGCGCACGTAATTAGAAAATAGCAGGATGACCAAGGAAGTTTTAAATCTTATGAGGATATTCAGTCGAAACCGTCTATAGCGAAATCGCTTTTAACGTCATATTGGATATAGCGGCGAAACCTATCGCTCCCGCCTGAATCCTATATAAACACCGTATTTAAAACTCGCATAGTACGGCATCACTTATTATCACATATAATGTAAAACGACGTACTTTTTTTTTGCTATGGGCTTTACGTCGCACCGACATAGATAGGTCTTATGGCGACGATGGGATAGGAAAGGCCTAGGAGTTGGAAGGAAGCGGCCGTGGCCTTAATTAAGGTACAGCCCCAGCATTTGCCTGGTGTGAAAATGGGAAACCACGGAAAACCATTTGCAGGGCTGCCGATAGTGGGATTCGAACCTACTATCTCCCGGATGCAAGCTTCACAGCCGCGCGCCTCTACGCGCACGACCAACTCGCCCGGTCGACGTACTTTTATCACATTTTAGGAGAAATGTATGGGCTATAACGTCCAATGTTAATTTTTGTTCATTACTAGTTTGGGGATTGCTTACAACAGTATAAAGCTAATTTTCAAACTCTTGTTTTTAGTAGATTGCAGATTTCAAATGTCAGTCTGTTAAATAGTCGAGGCAAGCATCGCTGTGAAGATGCCACAAAAGAAAGAGAAAGTGTTTAATATTGAAGAAAGGTCACACATAATATGGCGATTAGAAAATGGAGAAACGAACTTCAGCGTCGTGAAGGAATTGGTTGTACTACACTCAACGATTTCTACGATTTGGAAGATCGAGTGCGACGTATTTCTTGATCCATTCAGACTGTTGCCGCTTGTTGCTTCACTTATTATTTTACTGACATATTATTGCTGTACGTACTGTGTAATCATTTCTAGAAAACCGGGCGAGTTGGCCGTGCGCATAGAGGCGCGCGGCTGTGAGCTTGCATCCGGGAGATAGTAGGTTCGAATCCTACTATCGGCAGCCCTGAAGATGGTTTTCCGTGGTTTCCCATTTTCACACCAGGCAAATGCTGGGGCTGTACCTTAATTAAGGCCACGGTCGCTTCCTTCCAAATCCTAGGCCTTTCCTATCCCATCGTCGCTGTAAGACCTATGCGTGTCGGTGCGACGTAAAGCTCTTAGCCAAAAAAATAAATATAGCATTAGTAGAAAAATTCCTCTGAGTCCCACTCCACAAACACCAAACTAAAACCCATGGCACAATAGCCCCTATGCGATCGCTGCTCAGTCCGAAGGTCTGCGATTTTATGAGGTGTCGTGTGGTCAGCGTGACGGATCATATCGGCCGTTATTCTTGGCTTTCTAGACCGGGGCCACCATATCACGTCAGATAGCTCCTCAGTTGTGATCACGTAGGGTGAGTGGACCTCGAACCAGTCCTAAAAATCCCTCACCTGGCCGGAAATCGAACCCGGGGCCTCCGGGTAAGAGGCAGGCACGCTACCCCTACACCACGGGGCTGCCCACTCCACAAATACTGTATTGTAAATGCAGTACTTATTTCACTTATTTATTTTTCCGTTTTAACTTCATTCTAATAATTAACCATGTAAGTATGCTGCCTAAAACTTCCAGATATGACATTTTTAGCAATAATTATAAAATACTGGTTTGTGCGACTATCGCCCTTAACGTCCGTTTACTGGCGGTCCCTTCGGAGTCGTTATAACCGGTCTTCACTCTGTTAGTGTCCGACTCCATGGCTAAATGGTAAACGTGATGGCCTATGTTCACAGGGGTCCCGAGTTCGATTCCCGACAGGGTTGTTAATTTTAAGCATCATTGGTAGATTTCTCTGGCACGGGGGCTCGGTTTATTTGTCGTCTTCATCATCATTCTATCCTCATCACGACGCGCAGGTCGCCTGCGGGTGTCAAATCAAAAAGACTTGCACCTGGAGAGCCGAACATGTCCTCGGACACTCCTGGCACTACGCCATTTCATTACTGCATTAGTACTCAAATCATTCACATGCAGAAATAATATACACTGACTGACAGAGCAAATGCAACACCAAGAAGGAGTGGTCAGAACTTTATGCCAATTGCAGGGTAGACTGACGTCACTGAGGTATGCTCATGATGTGAAATGCGCCGCTGTGCTGCGCACGTAGCGAACGATAAATGGGACACGGCGTTGGCGAATGGCCCACTTCGTACCGTGATTTCTCAGCCGACAGTCATTGTAGAACGTGTTGTCGTGTGCCACAGGACACGTGTATAGCTAAGAATGCCAGGCCGCCGTCAACGGAGGCATTTCCAGCAGACAGACGACTTTACGAGGGGTATGGTGATCGGGCTGAGAAGGACAGGTTGGTCGCTTCGTCAAATCGCAGCCGATACCCATAGGGATGTGTCCACGGTGCAGCGCCTGTGGCGAAGATGGTTGGCGCAGGGACATGTGGCACGTGCGAGGGGTCCAGGCGCAGCCCGAGTGACGTCAGCACGCGAGGATCGGCGCATCCGCCGCCAAGCGGTGGCAGCCCCGCACGCCACGTCAACCGCCATTCTTCAGCATGTGCAAGACACCCTGGCTGTTCCAATATCGACCAGAACAATTTCCCGTCGATTGGTTGAAGGAGGCCTGCACTCCCGGCGTCCGCTCAGAAGACTACCATTGACTCCACAGCATAGACGTGCACGCCTGGCATGGTGCCGGGCTAGAGCGACTTGGATGAGGGAATGGCGGAACGTCGCGTTCTCCGATGAGTCACGCTTCTGTTCTGTCAGTGATAGTCACCGCAGACGAGTGTGGCGTCGGCGTGGAGAAAGGTCAAATCCGGCAGTAACTGTGGAGCGCCCTACCGCTAGACAACGCGGCATCATGGTTTGGGGTGCTATTGCGTATGATTCCACGTCACCTCTAGTGCGTATTCAAGGCACGTTAAATGCCCACCGCTACGTGCAGCATGTGCTGCGGCCGGTGGCACTCCCGTACCTTCAGGGGCTGCCCAATGCTCTGTTTCAGCAGGACAATGCCCGCCCACACACTGCTCGCATCTCCCAACAGGCTCTACGAGGTGTACAGATGCTTCCGTGGCCAGCGTACTCTCCGGATCTCTCACCAATCGAACACGTGTGGGATCTCATTGGACGCCGTTTGCAAACTCTGCCCCAGCCTCGTACGGACGACCAACTGTGGCAAATGGTTGACAGAGAATGGAGAACCATCCCTCAGGACACCATCCGCACTCTTATTGACTCCGTACCTCGACGTGTTTCTGCGTGCATCGCCGCTCGCGGTGGTCCTACATCCTACTGAGTCGATGCCGTGCGCATTGTATAACCTGCATATCGGTTTGAAATAAACATCAATTATTCGTCCGTGCCGTCTCTGTTTTTTTCCCCAACTTGCATCCCTTTCGAACCACTCCTTGTTGGTGTTGCATTTGCTCTGTCAGTCAGTGTACATTACGGTGTTGATGTCGTAAATAGATGTGAAACTTACGATGCTCAAACAAGGATATGAATCCACAGTAAGACACTCACTTTTTGGTATGACAGATTACAAACTTCGCAATCTGCAATCAAGCTGAACAAGCTGGAGACGTCTTCCTCGTGTACCTCCTGAAGACAAAAGAGCAAATTTCTCCGCGAAACGTAAAGAAGTTCACCTTGTGTTTCATGACACGGTATGATCCCAAAAACCGTACATCATGTCTACAAACTGAAAGAAATAAGTAGTTATCCATTATAGTTTTTATTTTACTCCTTATTCTTGTTAAAACTTGCTTGGTTTACTAGGACAACCTGAGCACTTCGGTACAAAAACTATCCACAGTGAATTTTAAGAGAGAATCTCAACGTGAATGCATATTACTAAATAAGTTGAACCGTGTTAAATAACAATAGGAGTGAACAAGTGAATCAGGTTCATCGCGTTCTTTAATTTAAAATATATTAACTCGTTCTTCTGCCACTTTTCCACTCTTTGATAGGGTGGTGGGTAAAAATTGCGCCGCACATGTAGATTCGGCAATGTTTGACGGCAGGATGCTCTTCCTGACGCAACCCTATGTGGAATGATGTATTTACTATTGTATGTTTCTGGGGGCGGTTGGTAATGTAGTGTGTTGTGTTGGGTTTATCTGAAGTGGAGCGTGTTAATACGAATACCACGAGCAAGTGGGTATGCGGTTTGGGTCACGTAGCTGTGAGCTTGCGCTCGGGAGATAGTGGTTTGGAATTCCAGCGTCGGCAGCCCTGAACATGGCTTTTCCTGGCTTACCATTTTCATACCAGGCTGTGCCGTAACTAAGGTCGCTTCCTTGCCAGTCCTAGCCCTCTGCTATCCCACTGTCGCCACAAGACCTGCCTGAGCCGTGAAACGTAAAACCAGTCCCCGAGCCAGAGGAATTATACAGACGTGACTTAAATTTCCGGACCAATCAGGAATTGAACCAGGGATTCTCTGAACCGAAGTTCGCTCTGCTAACCATTCAGTCGAACAGTCGGACGCCGAAGTAAAACCACAGAAATATCTACATATATTATGTATCTCATATGAGTTTATTTTATGTTTGTATTATTTCAGGTGAACGCAATAGCTAACACATCCCTTCAGAGTTGGTGTCTGGAGGGGCGTCTGACCATAAGACTTGACCAGATCATATCTCGTGCCAAACCCACTAAATAGGGATTGATGCCAGAAAGAAGATGACATAATAGTGTGATATATGTTTGTTATAACACTCGGGATAAAGAACATTTTATGTTTTAAATTTCAAGACTGTAGCGTGCCTGCAAGCGAATCAGTAATTGGCACCTATTTTCATTTTTAAATCCACCTCTATAGACCCCTACATATCGACTTCCATTTAATAGTAGTCTATAAATTACCAAAATAGACCTACAAGTGCATTATCTTTAAATGCACTTTTCTTTCGAAAATGATATTTGTTTGTGGCGTCGACCTATACAGATCATTTGCCACTACTTGCACCATATGATATGAACCCTGCGTGTAATTGTAATTGCGGAAGTGTAGAGTGTTGAATGTGAGGAAAGGAACTTTAAGGACGACACAAACACCCAGTCTCCAGGCCAGGGATATTCATCATTTACAATTAAAAACCTCTGAACCGGCCGAAAATTGAACCCGGGGCCGCCGGGTGACAGGCGGACTCGTTGCCCCCTATACCGCGGGGATGGACAGAATTCAAATACAAGTAATGAATTAGTTAAATAATTCGAGTGTGCGGCAATGAAAGACTTTCAAATGGTATCTAAGCTTTCATTTTCATCATCCTCATCGACATGATCATACGGTAAATGCAAGACCAGAAGAAAGACCAAGTTTTAACCACCAATGTTATTTGAAAATAACCATCGCAAACACTAGGGACACTCTGGTATTAAGTCTAGTAACTCACAAGAACAAGTTAATGTTTCATTTAATTAATTAATTACTGAAGTGTAAGCAGTGTAAGAAATAAGAAATGTTCTCAGCTTGTCCCAGTTATTTCCGGGGTCGCTAGAGCCACCGTGGCTGACTTCGTTTTTCCTTTTTTTAGTGGTTTTACGTTTGTCATCTCATAGGTTTACGGTGATGATGGCGTAGAAACTAGTTAAGACTAGGAAGGAACCGGCCATGCATTTATCTGGGGTGAAAACGGGTAAATATGGAAAATCTTCTTCATGGATGCCGATGATGGAGCTCAAACCCATTACCCCAAGAATGGACAGCTACACAACCCGTACCGCACAATCCATCCACTCGATACATAATGGGTTTTGCCTAAAATTATAGAGCTGAATGCCCTGCCTGATGACACGTGATATTTCTGGGACAAATTCAACCCGAACATCTGCCAAACTTCAAACCTCGCCTGTCTGAGTGGAAAACCACTGTGCAAAACACAACTCCCATAGTAAGAATTACAAAAATACAGCAAAGTGTATGCAACATAATGTAATATAGTCCGGAGGTTGCTTAATATCAACGGGATTGCCTGGAGATACATAAAGTTATTATAGAAATGTAAACTAAGGTAGAACATAACAAATTAAAAGTGAAATTGAATCAAGCTATTCAAACACTGCATTTCTGTTTCTATTGTCTAGTGAGTCTCACCACGCTTGCTTATAAATACGGATTTATTTATTTTGAACGATGGTAGACATTGCCTTGAATCAAGGGACTTACAAATACCGTGGAATATCTTGAGATTCCTCAAAAAGTTATTTTTGAAATAATGATGACTGAAGAAACTTGAAGAAAACAAAAACAGATTATAACCACAAATTATATTCTGACACAAAATATCGGGATGTGACAGGCGAACTCCTGTATTTAGAGGATAATCTGGAGATTCGCATGTATTTTTACATAATACAAGGATTTTCATGAAGCTTTGTGGGAATGTCACCTAAATAAAAGTAGGGATATCACGAACATTTATTTCATATACACTTAAGTTTCCAAAAATTCGAAAATATAATTTGAAATTCTTAATTTCATTTTCCATGAAATTTCACTGAGATGTAAAATGTTAGGTAGATAATATTTCATTAAAAAGCACTGTGTATTGATTTTTCTGTACATAATTTTTATTGTACTAAAATTTATGTAATTTTTATGCTCTGAAAGTATGGATTTGAAGATCCCTACTACTTGAAAAATTCTGCAATCATAAATTCCATACACAGGCTTCCTAATATAGCTGTGATACATATGCCATACACATTTTGTTACATTATGCAGAATATTATGGGAGAAAATGGGAATAATATGTAAAATGATAATTGGTGGGGAAAATAGATCCAAAGCAGACTCAACGCCTATTTATGCTGTGTGCAGACTGGCAAACAAAGCATCATTAAAGTGATAAATTGATTTCAACGGAGTGACTTCGTGACAAGAAAGAAGAAACTCAATTCTTTCAATTTCAGCCATAAAATTGTTTTCGCCAAAATTACCAAAATGTCGATTTTCATCTCCAGACTGTCCCCTTAAGTCGAGTAATGAACAAGACCAAGTTAATATTCAGTTTAAAAGAACTGAAAATTATGTTGTTACGGATATTGATTTCACATGAGTACATTTATGGTTTTGGCCACTAGCAATATCTTCACGTGTACAGCATTTTTGTAACTATCTCTTGCACAGACCAGAGCAATATTCAGCATCCACTTGAAGTATGTCTCATTAACTAGTATGGCAGCATGGGAGCTGGTGACGTATGGGAGATGATGCGTTAAAACTGCCGAAGCAAGAGTTGTGCGTCTGAAAGCTACGAAAGGTCGTAATCGTTGGGTACATGCAGCTCACCTCCATCGGGGGTGTGTTTATGAAATAGCTAGGCCACCTCGGGACGAGGACACGAGTTTACTTTACATTCCTATGAGAGCCTGTCATTCCAAGGGTATTTCTATGTTATAAGTTTGATGTTTAATAAATTAAATGCAATAAAACTGCAGTACATCTTCATGAAGGACAATCCATACAACAAAAAATTAGTTAAAATCTCTGTGGCTTAGCGGTTCAGAAATATTCCAACAAGTATACTGAGCCCATAATTCTACCTTGCTGAAATTTTAACTACAACATGGAGTGCATCCATATTTTTATTGCAAGTTCACCTCGCGTTCCGCGGCATGCCACCTCAGAGCGTGAGGCAACCCACTAAAACATCGAACGAGGTCGGAACATTTCGGAAGACCTTGGATAATTAATAATGAAATTCTGGCTAATACCTCTCATTGTGAGAAATTTCGTCACTGTCATTAACAAAGAAATAAGTAATTAAGAGTTTGGGAAAATATTTGACAAGGACACACGGTCAAAATGCGTGGGAACCATCCTGTACGAAATTAATTAATTACGCCCGTTAAAGAAACAGGAAAATCAGCGAACAACACCATCGTGACTGGAAAATTAGGTGGAATCTCTGGTGCAAATTTCAAAGAAATCGGTCCAGCAGTCATCAAATGGAATGATTGCACAGCAGCAGATAACTCCACGCAAAGCGTCCCTAGAGAATGCATAAATACCCCTTCCTCAAGTAGGAGAGTCAGCCATCATTTAATTGTCCAAGAGGGTGAACCTACATCGCGTGAAATTAAGAACAGGACTTAAAGTATGCGAAATAGACTTCGAGAATCTCTAAAGCCAGTTGGCTTGAGGGATGAATGTTTTACCAAGTGGTAATGGTGAGCGAAGACAACTTAGACATTGAGACATTGTATTTAAGACATCCGTCCCGGTCGGGGGGGGGGATCATAAGTTAAATAATTGTAGGATTCCTGAACTTCTGCGTAGGGAGACAGCAGATTCATAGATAGCTCTTGTGAATTATTGCGGACAAGGTTATTTTGGTAATCGGCAAGGGAGGACTGTTGTAGTCTGGCAGAGATAAGCTTTTGTCTCACTGTCATTCGCATCTGTGGAACACCTGGAGGAAAGGAGTTGGAAATTTCCACGAACTGCATCAGTTGAATTTTCGACACGAGGCTGGGCGTTTTAATTGTTATATATGTGTAGAGAATAACATTTATTCTTAAATTTCATAAAGGAGATCAATGTGTGTTGCTAAAAGACGGGTGCAGAATCAGTGTATTTAAGCGAAGAATGTGTCCTGCAATTATGAGGGGCTAAGTCCAGGGATGGCTGGCGCCAGATGAAGCCAAGATAATGCCACGCCAAGCGGCGCAATTACAGGTCTGTATAATTCAAATATTATGTTTTTGTAGTTAGAGATGTAAATGCTTGTAACTTTAAATGAATTAATTAATAAATCATAACATCGCGTTGTATATGTGGCGTGTGTGGATTAAGTATGTTACGATGACGAAGATGTGTCTTGTTATCCTATTGTCTGTTATTTATGTCAGCGCAAGATGTAGAACTGTGTTAAAATATTTTTTTACAGTGAAGTTAAATATTGCAATGAAAATCAATGAAATAATGTTCAGGAATGATGAACACGATAAAATAACCGTTATGTGTGTGATAAAGTCAAATAACAACGTATCCAATAATAATAATAATAATAATAATAATAATAATAATATTAATAATAATAATAATAATAATAATAATAATCACGTCAGGATAAAAATTGAGATGATAAAAATAATGTGTTCAGGAGTTTGGTAAGCGAGATTTGCCGTTTATATCGAAATCCAGTGAAGTACGATAAAGTTTGTAATTTTGAAAAATTTAAATTTTGTGACACAGTGTATTTGTGATATAGAAAATCACGGCATTTTATTTTGCTCATGAGGTCCGGAAAAATTTCTAGTAGTTAATTGTGAGATCATTATAAAGTTGTTTGGTCATGGGATCGCTTGTACTTAAAAAGTTTCAAGCAAGAAGAAAATGGATTGTTATGGAAGTGAAATATGAGAATAATTAGGAATATGTTAAAGGCAGAGTAAGCCTGTATTTTATGAGTGATGTAGAATAAGCAGGACGCCGAGAATAAGAGGCCTTGTAGTTCGACGGAGAGGAGTTCTTGTGACATGGTGTATAGGTTGATGCATAATATTTCCGAGACAGTCTTTAGAAGAGGAACGATGTCCAGTAGCAATCCAGAACAATTGAGGAATGTAAGGGTTGTCAAATCCAAGTGGGTGCGTTGTACAAGTTGACATTTTCCCATGATTATTATTTTATGTAAGACCGTAGGTAATGTCAGGGGCTGTATGGCCGAGGCGGTAAAGGCGTGCTCGGTTCGCCCGGAAGGACGTGGGTTCGCATCCCCGTTAGGAAGTCGTAAAATTTAAGAAAAGAGATTTCCACTTCCGGAGGTGCATATGGCCCTGAGGTTCACTCAGCCTACACCAAAATGAGTACCAGGTTAATTCCTGGGGGCAAAGGCGGCCAGGCGTAGAGCTAACCACTCTACCCCATCACGTGCCGAGGTTAACAATGGTGAAATCCTTTACCTTCCAATCCTCCAAGGGCCTTCATGGCCTGTACGGAGGTGACTTTGCTTTGCTTTGCTTTGCTTTTTCTTTTGTAGGTAATGGCAGTTATGTCTAGGTGACAATTTTATTTGATACCAGTGAAGTGCATTTTGTGATAGCCGACCTCACGAACAAAGTACATTTTGACAATGTCAAGATAATACTTAATTATTGTACATTGAATTCTATTATGTATATTTACGAGACGAAACGTCGCTGACTGGAAACTTTGGGGGTGTGAAAAATAAATCGTATTAGAATGTGAGTTTAGCCTAAGCAGTTTGGTGTGAAGTTATTTCACTAGACAGTTCACGATGATATATTGTATGTTTGGAGTGGTGACATGGCAGGACCCATCACCATCAACAGCGTCTTATACCGTCACTCCATATGAAGGCTGTGGAGAGGTTGAGAAATGAATCCAGGCTTTTGGCACCCATTCTTCAGCGGGTATGATATGAAAATGAGCATTTCTGCGACCAAAGAGATTTCAATAGGGAAGTAACCTTAGAGAATTGAATTCAAGCTGGTAACAGGTAGACCTTTTTAAGTAATTAGGATGTGTGTTATCCCAGGATGGTGGTATAGTGGGGCTGAATCAAGATGCAGCAAAGTTAATGCGATGAGCTCTCAGAAAGAACTCAGCTCCCCGTCAAGACCACCTTTACACCGGGCTTTTCTTTGCTGTACGGGAATGAAAGCTGGATGGACTCAGGATACCTCACTCACAAGTTAGAAGCAACAGACACGAACGTAGCGAGAATAATCGTTGGTAGAAATAGGTGGGAATAGTGGCAGGAGGGTACTCGTAACGAAGATATAACGGCTAAGTTTAGACTAAACTCGATGGATGAAGCGGTACGAATAAACCGGATTCGGTGTTAGGGTCATGCGAGGAAGGGAGGAGGATAGGTTACCTAGGAGAATAATGGACTCGGTCATGGAAGGTAAGAGAAGTGGAGGGGAACCAAGACGACGATGATTAGATACCGTTTCTAATGATTAAAGATAATAAGTATGGAACTAAAGAAGGCCACAGAATAGTTACAGATAGAGAATTGTGGAGGTGTTCAGTAAAGTCACAGAGACTTGCAGACTGAACGCTGAAAGAAATACAAGTTTTTAATGATGATGTATGTATGTATTACGCCCTTTAACTAGGGAAGTATCTTCTAAACAACGCAGTGTCTATGTTATAATGGGTTTGACTTTATATCTCACATACTACTTTTAATAATGTTATTTGCTTTACGTCCCACTAACTATTTTTACGGTTTCCGGAGACGCCCAGATGCCGGAATTTAGTCCCGGAGGAGTTCTGTTAGGTGCTGGGAAATTAACCGATACGCAACCAGCATTCCTGAGCTGTAATACAAAGAACTAATTATGGCGTGATAGCCGAATGGCACAGTCATTGGCTCCTCAGTAAAGCGACCGGGTTTCGAATCCCAACCAATGCATGCGAAATTTTTTAGATCAGGAAATACGTCCCTGTGGTTCGGATTCCTGGTAAGACCGGAGTTCCATTGTGTATGGCTACGATATCAAGAGTCACATACAATTACAAGCGTTCTTGTAATCCACAGTAAATGGAACATGTTATAACTTACCTAAATTTCGTGCAATCTGGAACTTCAACTTTAAATAATGATACACATAATATTTATAAATATTAGACTGCACCTAAAGTGACATTCAGGTGAAGTCTCGGCTTATATTTTAACCCAAACCCCATGGCACTACAGCCCTTGAAGGGCCTTGGCCTACCAAGCGACCGCTGCTCAGCCCGAAGGCCTGCAGATTAGTAAATAAAAATACTTCAGTGGACAATTTTCAGATGAATCTCCGACAAAGAAGTCACACATTGCAATGGTACTCTCTCTACGTGTTAGAAAAACTCAAACGTCCTGCTCCTTTGGTGGATACGTATATCATATTTTCACTGTGTTCCTTCTCAAAATGCATAAATGTACAGTTTAGCCTGCTTAATATAATCCTTGATTCCAGGACTATTTAAAATTCAGCGCTTTTTTCAAATTGCCTACCTGTTATCTGCTCTAGCTTCAACCACGATACCCTCTATTTAAATAATACGTTAGGATATAACGAACACAATGGTACAAAACTTACGCAAATAATTCTAATGTCATTTTAATTTCCTGTAATTTATGCGTAAATTTAATATTTTGTTTCTAAAGTTCATTCCTTCCTTTTTGTTGCATCTCACTTTTATATCTCAGTAAACTCACGTCATAACACAAAATACTTATATTGCAACATTTCAGTGTCAACCCAATGTTTGATCGGCACGGAGAGTTCATTTTACACTCATTCTATGTGATCATTCATTTTAAACTTGTTATTCCTGGTTTGTCAGAAATGAATACTGTGCATGTATTTCAAGCCGTGTATCTGCACAATAATTTATCAGACGACAAGGGAAAGGTTTTCACGTTCGAGTGTAAACTGAGCGTTGCATAAACCCGAAGAAATAAGGGCGGCTGATTCATCCGGTATAATTTATCAACGCACAACCTTTATAACAACATTTAATAAATGTGATTAGGAAAGAGGACTCCACTCTACATAAATGGGTACAGAGTTTTAAGGACGATGTTACTCATAGGGTAAGTGTTGCTGCAATAGCTCTTTCTGGCTGAGAGAGACAAATATTGCCAAACTAAATTACTGCTCATTTTGCCTAATATAGCTCATTACAGCGCCACCTTGGGCTTGTGGAGTTTACCTATAACTGTATAATCTTTGATAAAGCTACGTGATGTTCCAACCAGCGCGAGGGATATGACAGACCTTTATCGGTTTAAGGTGTCACTGCCATCAGCTCCACTTGAGGCATGAGTAAATTCCTTCCATAGCAAGTGTCACTGAATGTCACTACTGGTGGGAAAAAGCGGTCCTGACCTTTGGCGATGTCACTATCTAAGCATTTGCCCTGTTGCTGAGCAAAAATTTGTCACCTTTCCAGTTACAGGATGCTTACTAGTACTGAGAATTATATGCACTAAAAGTACTTCAGATATTCATGCAAATGTGCTCTTAAACTAGCACTAGAAACCGAGTTCTACGTGAGTTCTGCGTTCGGGACATAGTGGGTTGAAACTCAATGTTGGCAGCCCTGAAGAGGGTTTTCCATTGTTTCCTATTTTCACTCCAACCAAAGGCTGGGGGGCTGCACGTGAATTGAGGACACGGTCACTTCCTGCCCAATCCTAGCCTTGTACTATCTCATCGTTGCCAAAAAACCTGTAAGTGTCGGAGCGACGTAAAGCAATTAATAGCAAATAGCAAAGCAGAAGAAGTGAAACTTCCAGGTGTAACATTGAATTACTGTATTTGGCGCTATTCTTTTCTCTAGAATTTTTACAGATATGGTTAAGTTTTATGAACAGCATTTTAATCTGCAACGAGCAACAGGAAAGAAATATTAAAGCATTAATGAAGAATTAATTAGGCTTACATACCTGCTGTTACATGTCTGTAAAATCAACACTTCCATCGTTTGTAAGGTGGGTGTATCCTGAATGCCACTGTTACATGAGTGTTTCTTAACACGTTTACCGTTCGGAATCTTCGCTTCACTTCTTGACCGATGTAAGTTCATAGGTATCACAAGACGGTAACCCGAGCGACAATGATGCACTAGGAACTCCACAAATACATACATCCGACATTGCCTTTCTTTGCAAACTTACAAGGCTGGTCAAAGTTGACTTGGAATTTGTCACCTTTCCCGTTAAAGGATGCTTACTAGTCGGGAATAAAAAGAAGGTAAATACGACACAATATGCAAAAATATGCGCCAAAGTATAAATATGCTTAAAATGCACTATAAACGTTTGCTGTATGCCCACGAGATCCATCAAACCCCAACATTTGGTTGAGGTATTTTCATAATCAAGTACAGGGACTTTCTTATAAACCCAGACCGAGCGCATGATGTTTGTACTCTGCGCTACAGCAGCTGCCTCAGCCCAACCTACGTCGCGCGCAGCCACCGTGTTTTAAGCGTGCATGCAATCTTATATGAAATCTTATAAACGATGCCGAAAGTGTCATTCTTCATAATAAGGGACTTCATAAACACCATTAGGATTTTCTTCACGTGTGTAGCGAGAGTTATGACTGTTCATACGACCATTAAGATGAAACCAGGCCTCAGCCGAAAAGAGCACAAGCTGTGGTCGAATAAACGACCATTCAATGATGCAAGATACCACTCAAAATATCTCACTCTTGAGGCTGGATCAGCAGATTTTGAACAATGGGTCCGTGCAAACCTATACGGTTTGATGTGTAACACTTTTGTAGCTCTATGTGCAGAAGAAACCGAAACCCCTACTTGTGTTCATTTTGTGAGTGTTTCATTCGGTGACCGTTCAAAATTCGCACCAATGTCATCTAGCTTTTAGTCTGTTAAAACTGTTCGTGTGTGCGCATGGTTTTTATTGAGCACTGAGCCAGTAGATTCAAATTTATTTACAATTACGTGAATCCGTGCTCATGAAGGTGGTACTTCACCAGGAAATTGCTGAACAAATGCACCGTGTCCCCATCGAGCCGACTCGTACTTAAAATGATCTTAGTGTGAAAATACGGTGTTGCAATGGGAACTATGCACGTGACTCCCATACAGCTGCTTAGGTCTCGGAGAGTAAAAATGTCGCTGGACGTTCTGGGCTTATAACTTATCAATAACCGTCCCTATATAAACCAGTCCCTTAAAATATCGTCACCTCAATTTTTGCTACATGCTACATAATAATTTAACCATTTCATTTTATTATCGGTTATATGACAGCACGTTTTCTAAATTATATGACAGTTTACAGACTCCACTAATTCTTAACCGACACTCGATAATCGTTCACGGCGGTTGCTTGAGCTTGTCTGTATTCCCACGTTATATAAAGACTCGTCACAACATTATATTCCTCGATCATGATATAATGGTTCATTAACCGGTGGCGGAATGAATGGGCACGCTGCTATGTACTGAGATCGCGGCAGATGTTTAATGAAATAAAATTTCTCACAACTCTAAGAAGTACGTAGCACAACGCAATAGACGTCTCCGGTGTTCTAAGGAACAAGTTCCGCTAACGCCGAGAGAAGAGGAAATTTCTCTCAAACAAACGAGTTCTTCAAAGACTTGTTTAACGCAGTTGTGGCGCTCTCGAGAGAATTCGCTTGTTAAAACATCCCATAGTCACAGCTAGGGCTGAGTAGAGAGGATTCCTCCTATACAAAAATCATTTTGCTTACACACTGTAAAGGTAGCGGGGCATTATATTACCCCGCAATGGTGGTACACTGAGTTTGACTGATTTGTTCTTGAACTTCTATGAGCATATCAATACATTTTACTGGTATGTTATATGTGATAGATTTGTATAAATTTCTAAACTTCAGTAAAACTAAACTAAATTCAATATTTGTAGTTATATTTTGAGTATCTTATGTCCGCCTGGTAGCCATGATCGTTAAGGCGTTGAAGTCTAAACGGTCTGACACCGTGGGTAGCCGGCAGTGTTGGGGAGGTGGTGGTATACAATTTCTAACCAATAGATTACGTGCAAAAAGCCTGGATTTAATTCCAAACCTCTCCGCAGTGCTCGTATGGAGTGAGGACATATGACGCTGTTGATGGTGATTCGTCCGTCGGATGGAGACGTTAAGCCTTCAGCAGACCCCTTGGTGCTATTCGATAGGAGTAGGCTATGTATCGGCACCGAGTTTCACCTTCTCCCTTCCTACTATCATAAAACACGTCATTCAATTGAACTCATTAACTCCTCTGATGAGGTTGACGTCGGCAAGAGCATCCGGTCATGAAAACCCGCCAGAACAAGTACATCTCACCTCATACCCGACCCCTTAGAGAAACGGGACATGGGTTGGACAAACAATTTAAAATATCTTGTGTAAATTACGCTTGACTGTGTTGTAATTGTCACTTAGGGTTAATTGTAAGGAGATATTTTCAAGAACATTGCAAATAACTCGTATGAATTCCAGTTATGTTGTTCGCAACTAACAAATTATATTTTGTAAATTTCGCGTGAATTTCCAAGGCAGTGTTTGTAATTAATTATACTATTTCAAAGTAAATTTTTAATTCCTATATATATATTTTGATTTTGTTACGCATTTTTTCCAAGTTAATATTGTTTTGATTAATATCGCTTTTGGTTTCGTAATTTTTTCGTGCTTTCAAGGTACCGATTACATTTTAACCCCTCTTTTAGGACCGAGAATGTTTACAAAAAGGGCGCCAAGAATGTTCAGCTCGCATAGTAAAAAGGACTATGTTCACCAGATGGTGGGGAGAAGGAGACAATGACATATTTTGCAGTTCTCTTGTTATAAATCAATAGCATAAGATTTTCATGTTATTCCTTTTTCTGAATGTTGAGAAAGCAACGATATTTCAGAAGAATTATAAGACAAATGTACATTTTGAATAAAATAAGCACCTATTATAAAAGTTTCAGATTTATTATAAGGACGAAATTTCACCATCTAATTTTTACAGATTTTGGCAGTATGTCGCGAGGTCATTGTCACCACTAAACTCGTAATGTACACAAATAGACGTAGCCTTCCTGACAGACAACACATACATTTCCCCCTTCCACCGCCTGCAGCTTAATTACCGCTGTGTTAAGGGAGGCTAAGGAGTTACTCTTTTCCTATACCTCGCCAGAACGACCTCATATTTAATATAATGGATTTTACGCACGGTCTGCTCGTCTCTGGAATCCTCTACTGACTGACTGACTGACTGACTGACTGACTGACTGACTGACTGACTGACTGACTGACTGACTGACTGACTGACTGACTGACTGACTGACTGACTGACTGACTGACTGACTGACTGACTGACTGACTGACTGACTGACTGACTGACTGACTGACTGACTGACTGACTGACTGACTGACTGACTGACTGACTGACTGACTGACTGACTGACTGACTGACTGACTGACTGACTGACTGACTGACTGACTGACTGACTGACTGACTGACTGACTGACTGACTGACTGACTGACTGACTGACTGACTGACTGACTGACTGACTGACTGACTGACTGACTGACTGACTGACTGACTGACTGACTGACTGACTGACTGACTGACTGACTGACTGACTGACTGACTGACTGACTGACTGACTGACTGACTGACTGACTGACTGACTGACTGACTGACTGACTGACTGACTGACTGACTGACTGACTGACTGACTGACTGACTGACTGACTGACTGACTGACTGACTGACTGACTGACTGACTGACTGACTGACTGACTGACTGACTGACTGACTGACTGACTGACTGACTGACTGA
Organism: Anabrus simplex; assembly: GCF_040414725.1. Taxonomy (NCBI): domain Eukaryota; kingdom Metazoa; phylum Arthropoda; class Insecta; order Orthoptera; family Tettigoniidae; genus Anabrus; species Anabrus simplex. The sequence continues at coordinate 1,191,896,474 of NC_090266.1, read as the reverse complement.
CTGACTGACTGACTGACTGACTGACTGACTGACTGACTGACTGACTGACTGACTGACTGACTGACTGACTGACTGACTGACTGACTGACTGACTGACTGACTGACTGACTGACTGACTGACTGACTGACTGACTGACTGACTGACTGACTGACTGACTGACTGACTGACTGACTGACTGACTGACTGACTGACTGACTGACTGACTGATTCATAATCGCCGAGTCAAAACTACTGGCCATAAAGAAATTAAATTTTGTGGATTCGTTTATATTACAATGCAAGTGCTCATTAACAGAGGATTTCAGGATATTCCTTCGCTAAGGGGATGAATAGGGGGGTGCATTCTTTAAATGAGTATGTCTATATCTCAATAACATGACAGTTTAGATACGTAAAAATTGGTATTTGGAATATCCTTTAAGAATAAAGGAACATGTATTTGTTGTTTTCGGAAAATCCATATAAGGGATTTAATGGGAAGAGGTGTGGAATAGATTGAATTATTTTTATGAGGATACTTATCTCTCAAAAAGCGAAGATTTGACGGACGTGAAAACTGGTATTTGTAATCTCATTTAAAAATAAACACATATCTTTCAGTTCTCTAGAAATCCACTTGGGGGTGGGGTAGGGTGGAGGATTGAAAGGAGGTGAAGGAGGAGTTCAATATTTTTATGAGGATACTTATATCTGTGGGGAGCCTCCGTGGCTCAGGCGGCAGCGCGTCGGCCTCTCACCGCTGGATACCGTGGTTCAAATCCCGGCCACTCCATGTGAGATTTGTGCTGGACAAAGCGGAGGCGGGACACGTTTTTCTCTGGGTACTCCGGTTTTCCCTGTCATATTTCATTCCAGCAACACTCTCCATTCTCATTTCATACCATCTATCACTCATTAATATAGATCACTTTGGGAGTGGCGACCCCATCGTAATAAGAGCCTATATATGATTCATTCATTACATCCCTGACCTGGTCAAAGACTGGAAAACAGGTTGTAGGTTTTCATTTTCACTTATATCTGTAAAACTGAAGATGTTACAGACGTGAAATTTGGTATATATCTATACATATAAAAGGCAATAGGCACCTACTAAGCAAGGGTTTCAAAGAATTTCCACCCCTGAGGGGATAAAACGGGGGTAAAACCCTAAAAACCAAAATAATCATTCCTCCGAAACCAATGACGAGACAAAGCTGAAATTGCATTCAATGATTGTTTCCTTATGTGCTTATGTTAAATAAGGCAAGTTTAAAAATATCAGTCCTTGAGAGTTAAATGGGGGTTAAAACCCAAAAACAATGACATAACTATTCATTTCTCTAAAACCGTTTGACATGCGAGGTTGAAACTTCACATGATGATTCCTCCTACATTTTAACTGAGAAATGGTCATAAACCAACACACCTTTAAGGAGTTTTGATTGGGGGTGAACTCTGATGACATACTATTCATTTCTCTGAAACCGTTTTACCAATGCGGTTAAAATTTCGAATGATGGTTGTTCCTATATGTATTAGATTTCAAAATAGGAGAACGTCTTAAAACAATACACCTCTAAGAGGTACTGGCTGGGGGCTGACGACTTATGTAAAAAACAAATAAGATACAATTTAATATATTTCACGTATAGGGATTGGGATCATGTAGAAGTGGTTGATGTTGGAAAACTAAGTCTTCGCAATAGACAAGGTACCAGAACAAATTTCCGACTCCGTTTCTTTATTGCCAAAAATGTTATTTTTAAAACTCAGGGGTTTAATTAAAATAATCCTGAACTTGATACACAACTGGAGGAACATTTTTTCACACTGTATACCATCAATGGTACCTATGTATTCTTGCGGACGTTGAATGTCTAATTTAAAGCTTTAAAACTCTCAAATCAATAATCACTTTACAGAGCTTAAAACTCATGATAAGCCTAAATAATAAAGGAGCCATTATGACGATGTTTGTCACAGCTCAGTGCTGCCGTCTCTATACACTAAACTCTTTGCCTTAGTTTTAAATCATAAGAGGTCTTCAAACAATACACCCCTAACTTGTTTTGACTGGGGGATGAGGAATGATGACAAAATATTCACTTCTATGAAAGCGTTTGCATTAAGAAGTTAAAATTTCAAATCGCATCCAATGTGTTATATAACAAGTTTGAAACAAATTTAACCCCTCAAAGAGTTGAATAGGAGTTGAGATCCAAAAACAGATATATTCATTCCTACCTCCGAAATCCTTCAACGTACCGGTACGAAGACAAGATTCCAAATAGCACTACATATTTTAAATCCTAGGTGTGAAATAGGAAATATTTTAAACATTCCACCCTTAAGGTGTTAAATGGGGTTATATCCGCAAACAAAATTATTCATCCTTCCAAATCAGTTTGACGGACACATTTGTAATTTTACGAGAAGGTTCTTCGTTTATGTCCTAGGTGTGAAATATCATATACGCAAACATACTTCTCCCGTGTGATGTTTTGAACATTACTGCGTCTGTTAAATTATCTAACTGTGTAATTAATTGGAAAGATGTATATATTTAATTTGTGATAGGTTGTAACCGTCCAGGCTTCTCCAGCCCTACTAATTTAAAATAATATCATTTTACGCGATATCATTTGATATCAAGTTTATCCGCCATCGGCAATTATTCGTAATAACATATTCATTCAACGTCAATCATTTGTGATCAAGGCCTTTTGGAATCATATTGTATATATGATAACATCGTTTTATTATTTAAGTTATTATATTATGTAGGATAGGAATTCATTATGTTGTAAATACGGTCAATATGTTGAGACGTAGTTGTTTTCATTTCATCTCATATTTGTGTATACGGAAAGTTATTCTTAAAGCTGGAGATTTTGCGTGACTCATGGATTTGGCGAAGGCAGTAAACAGCGACCCGCGTGCGAGGCTTGCATACCAGCAGAGTACATCATCGCCACGCCTACTGGACTCGACAAGAAAGAAGAGAAGGGGAGATGATAATGCGATCTACGAATCAGATGTTTCGTTATATAGAGATCTGAGATTGAGCTGCTACCAAGAGTGGGGGAGCCCGGTGATATTATCAAGTGCGGAGCGAGATACTTACGGATACTCCATCACTACTACTTCTACTGTGAACATCTACTTTGAACGACGTTATTTGATTTTTGAAACAGTGTGTGGTCGCTCCGCGACATAGTTATTTTTGTACAATGTGTTGTCGCTTCGATACAGTACTCAGCTGCGGTAATGTTATCGGATCTGCGTGAGACGAAACAAGCTTACGGCTTGTGTTATATTCGGTAAATCTTCTGGACGAAGAACTATGTTTAGTTCAAGTCTACGGAATTTGGTATAAGTCTGTACCGTATAAATAGTATAGCTCAGTTGGATTGAGATTTCTACTAATATGGAAAAATTCATATCTCTGAATTTTCTCCTCTCACGATCAACGCTGATCAGTTTTTACAAGTATAGGGCCAATGTCTAATTTAAAGACTAGGCAATTAGGGAGTGTTAGTCCAGATAGCCCATACTACATCAGAGAAGGAAGGAAGGATGTCCATGCAGCAAATTCTACATCGAGAAGAAGAGAACGAGTAACCACGGAAACCAGATGACTTCAACGGAAGCTGCAATTGGTGAGCTTCAATTAGATAAAGCAAGCAATAGTAAATTCAGTAAAGTAAATTATAAATTCCTCCACGCTTTAAGGAACTTTTCCGATTCATCTCTTCTTTTTTCTATAATAAATTCATTGGTATTTTATATTGCGTTAATTTTCTTTCTTAAGCGATACTTAATGGTTAATTATTTAAAATCCTACCCCTGTGATTTAAGTGTAAGTCTCTATGCTAGTAAATAAATTAAGGTTTACAGTTTTGTTTAAAACTGTAACCCTGGCGCCCAAACATCACATAGAGAAATGGGAAACCATGGAATGATAATTGTTTCTATTTGCTTGGGAATTTGCGGGCAAGCCACAAATAGTTTATTTGAAATTCATGTGTCCCAAGGTGACAACGTTCATCTCCCCAAGTGTTTTGATGAGGGGTAGAACAGTTACATTTGTCGCAGCAACGTGGAGCTCGAAAACCATTAAGTATTCGTGGAAAGAAAGCAGTAAAAGTAGAATCTGTGTTTGTGGGGGTTAAGTGAGTGTCCATATAATTTGTATGTGTGATTTTGGGGGAATCATGGCTGCACAAGGTAAAAAGGACATGAAATTAAGTAGCGGAAACTTAGTAAAGGGAAGCGAGACGCTGAATTCTATGAATGTTGTAGATGAAAGCATTGAAGTAGATAAAACGGTAGAGTGTGGTGGGAGCATGGAAAATAGCACAGAATCTGATGTAGCTAGGATGGAGGGCGAGAAAGAAAGTAATACGAATAGTGATAAGAATATTCAACAACTGTTCGTGATGATGCAAGGGATATTAGAGCAAACGAAAGGGATAGATGAAATTAAGAAGGAAGTAGAGAGAACGAAAACCGAAATTAGCAGACAAATAGAACAGACTAAAATCGATATTAGCAGAGAAATAGAACAGACTAAAACCGAAATTAGCAGAGAAGTTAATGCTAGGATTGATGCTTTAAATCATAGATTGGATAAATCACTAGAGCAGCAGAAACGTTTTGAGAATCAGTTAGCGGAACAGGAGATGAGACATAGCCAACATGAGAAAGTGGTAGAAAGAAAGTTAACTGAACATAGAAGCGAAGTCTTGGAACTGATAGAGAAATAAAATTTTAAAGTGAGGAACGAAGTAGACCAGCAGATCACAGGAATTAATTTAAAATTCAGGAACGAGTAGGAGAAGTTAGTAAAGTTAGAGAACAAGTACAACAACAATACAATGATCTGTGTGGTAAGGTAGAGATTAATGCCAAAATATGTAATGAAAATTTTCGAGTGACGTAGAAACTAGATAGAAAAGGATAAATGAACGTATTGCTAGGTCGGAGGGGACAAATACGTAAAGAAATCAGAGAAAAGCAAGGTAATATAGAAAGTCAGTGCCATGGTACAAATTTCATATATGAAACTGAACTACCTAAATTTAATGGGAGGCAGACAAACCCTTTAGATTTTTTAAACACTGTTAAGAAATGGTTTGAAAAGCGAATAGAAGAAGGAATCATTGAATGGGAAGAAGCGTGATAAATAATTGGTAAAGCTTTTATTGGGGAAACGAAATCATGGTTTGCGGTGTATAAGAGCAGCATGACCAGTATGGTGGAATTCCAGAAATATTTCACGGAAAAATTTTGGAGTGAAACTATTCAAAGCAGGGAAAGAGAACGCATTGTCTTTGGGAAATTTAGGCCACACGAAGGAGTTTCTATGACCGAATATTTTTTAGCCCACGTTATGATTTGTAAAAACGTAGATGGGATGTCAGCGGAGAGAGATATTGTGAAATTATTACTCACACATTTTCCCAACAAAATCCGCGAAGCTAGCTGTGTGCAACAGATAGAGTCTATTCAGGGAATGAAAAGATTGCTAGCAAGTTTCGATGCGTTAGGAAATAATAATAGTACACGAGAGCACACAAACTATCAGACACCACCCAGAAGACAAGAACACAATCACCGTGGTCAGTTTCAACCGAGACAACAACCTGTAGGTAATCAGTCACACCAGCAAAATAGGAATATTCAGAGGGAACGCAATGTAGAGGAAGGTACAAGCCGAAATCAGGATACAAGGAGACAAAGTAATTTAAACTGACAGTAGACGGTAATGAGAGATCAGATTATCAGTCTTCAGTACATGTTGCGAGAAATTGTGTAATGACGCACATGGATTATGATCTCAATGTTGGAGATGAGTTATTAAGGGAGGTGGAAATGGATCAAGTCGATATTGGTAGTAAAAGTGAGAACCCCGTTGTTACGATCGTTATATGGAGGGCGCAGTATCAGGCTTTATTGGATTCAGGCAGTCAAAGATCATGTGTAAGTTCGAAGTGGTATGAGGACAGAAAGAAGGAGAATATGGAGATTGAAGAAATGCCTGTGAAATCCACATATATCGTCACTGCTGTAGGTAAAAGATCCAAGCAAATATGTAAACAATTTGCCATACCTATTTGTATTAACGGGAAGTCGAAAATTCAGATCTGTCTTGTTATTCCGAATCTTATATTTGATGTTATCTTGGGATCTGACTGGCTAAGTTTATACTCAGCTCGGCTAGATTACAATGAGGCGATAGTATATTTTATGTGGGATAATGAGGATGTTAAAGTCACGTGGGATGCCGAAGTTCAGACGAAAGTGGAGGTTTGTAACATGTGGTGTGTTAATGAGGTTTCAAAAGATGAAGAAGAGAGAGAGGATTTTAAGTTATGTGAAGTGTGGTTAGAGGAGAACCACGATGTTGCTTTGAGAGAAGCGGTAGATAGTAGCAATTTGGAAGAAGGTCAGAGGGACCGATTGTTGTAAGTGTTGAGAGAACACAAGGAAGTATTTTCATCGAAACCTGGCAAAACACATGTGTATGAACACTCATTTTCAGTGCTGGATAAAAGTATATTCGCTGGACCGAGATATCCGATACCACATAAGATGCTAAAGCAGTAGACAATCAAATTGAAGCTATGTTAGAGGATGGTATTATTGAAGTTTCGAGTAGTCAGTGTGTCAATCTTTTATTGAGAAAAGCGACAGGTCTTAGTTGTAGTAAGATTATTAGTGACAACTGTGTTCAGGAATTAGGTACGCCTAGGAGGTTATTATCTGATAGTGGATCTCAATTTACCTTGGAGAAGTGGAAGGCTGTGATGACAGAGTTAGGTATCACACATGTTTTTTCCTCAATTAGGAACCCACAAGGGAAGATGTGTGAACGCACGATGAAATAATTAGGTAGGATGTTTCGATCTTTAGTTCATGACAAGCACACTGCGTGGGTTGGTTCTTTAGCGTTGATTGAGAAATGGATTAACATGGTTCAGCATGATAGTACGAAATTCACCCCATTAGAGGTTCATTTTGGCAGCAATCCAAGGAATGAGCTGACAAAAATACTAGGTATTACACAGGAACCTCAGCGGGACTCTCAGATATATGTCAGATTAGCGAGAGAGAATTTGATTAAAGCGGCTGAGAAGCGTAGCAGACAGCAGAAACGTCAGGTGTTAGACGAATTTCAGGTGGGAGATTCTGTTCTCTTACGTGTTCCCATGCTCCCGTCCAGTGAAGAGAAAGTGACGAAGAAATTCTTTTTGTTGTATCAGGGTCCATTCCAGATTCATTGTCGGGTTGGTCCTTGTGCATACAGATTGAAAGATGGTAATCGTGTCATGTTGGGCACTTATAATATTCGCTCTCTGAGACGATATATTTCTGCGAATTAAGTGTAATGTCTCCCAGATGTTGTTTTGACAACATTAAATGTACTTGAGTTGGAAAACGTGAATTCATGTATAGGTTGTGAACCTAGACCTGACACCATTGTAGAAGCCATGAGTAACTTGGGATTTTGTTTTGAAACTGCAGAAGGAAATTAATGCAATAATTTTCTAAGTATATACTTTTTGTTGGCAATGAAAACAAGAAATTGCTTGCGGCCATCTAAGGGAGGTAAGCCACGTGTGATTACGTGTGTGTGTGGTGTATATATTATGATAACCTGGAACTGCCGAACACTTTGATGGTGAAGTGCAAAGATAGAGTTATTTACCTGTTGTTATGTTGTAAATATTATAAGTGTTGCTGCCAAACTTTCGCAAGAAAAATTGGCAGGAATTATTACTAATGTTATCTGGTATCGTTGAAACAGACACTCTACAGTGAGATACAAGATTTGGTTATGTATGATTTTTATTAAGTGTTTGTAAGATGTAATGATGTTTATATCAGCCGTTTTGGTGTAGTGTGTTATTTTCATATATGTTATATCTGTAAATAACAGGAGGGCGTATGTAACAGTCCAGGCTTCTCCAGCCCTACTAATTTAAAATAATATCATTTTACGCGATATCATTTGATATCAAGTTTATCCGCCATCGGCAATTATTCGTAATAACATATTCATTCAACGTCAATCATTTGTAATCAAGGCCTTTTGAAATCATATTGTATATATGATAACATCGTTTTATTATTTAAATTATTATATTATGTAGGATAATAATTCATTATGTTGTAAATACGGTCAATATGTTGAGACATAGTTGTTTTCATTTCATCTCATATTTGTGTATACGGAAAGTTATTCTTAAAGCTGGGGATTTTGCGTGACTCATGGGTTTGGCGAAGGCAGTAAACAGCGACCCGCGCGCGAGGCTTTCATACCAGCAGAGTACATCATTGCCACGCCTACTGGACTCGACAAGAAAGAAGAGAAGGGGAGATGATAATGCGATCTACGAATCAGATGTTTCGTTATATAGAGATCTGAGATTGAGCTGCTACCAAGAGTGGGGGAGCCCGGTGATATTATCAAGTGCGGAGCGAGATACTTACGGATACTCCATCACTACTACTTCTACTGTGAACATCTACTTTGAACGACGTTATTTGATTTTTGAAACAGTGCGTGGTCGCTCCGCGACATAGTTATTTTTGTACAATGTGTTGTCGCTTCGATACAGTACTCAGCTGCGGTAATGTTATCGGATCTGCGTGAGACGAAACAAGCTTACGGCTTGTGTTATATTCGGTAAATCTTCTGGACGAAGAACTATGTTTAGTTCAAGTCCATGGAACTTGGTATAAGTCTGTACCGTATAAATAGTATAGCTCAGTTGGATTGAGATTTCTACTAATATGGAAAAATACATATCTCTGAATTTTCTCCTCTCACGATCAACGCTGATCAGTTTTTACAAGTATAGGGCCAATATCTAATTTAAAGACTAGGCAATTAGGGAGTGTTAGTCCAGATAGCCCATACTACATCAGAGAAGGAAGGAAGGATGTCCATGCAGCAAATTCTACATCGAGAAGAAGAGAACGAGTAACCACGGAAACCAGATGACTTCAACGGAAGCTGCAATTGGTGAGCTTCAATTAGATAAAGCAAGCAATAGTAAATTCAGTAAAGTAAATTATAAATTCCTCCACGCTTTAAGGAACTTTTCCGATTCATCTCTTCTTTTTTCTATAATAAATTCATTGGTATTTTATATTGCGTTAATTTTCTTTCTTAAGCGATACTTAATGGTTAATTATTTAAAATCCTACCCCTGTGTTTTAAGTGTAAGTCTCTATGCTAGTAAATAAATTAAGGTTTACAGTTTTGTTTAAAACTGTAACCCTGGCGCCCAAACATCACATAGAGAAATGGGAAACCATGGAATGATAATTGTTTCTATTTGCGTGGCAATTTGCGGGCAAGCCACAAATAGTTTATTTGATATTCATGGGTCCCAAGGTGATAACTTTCATCTCCCCAAGTGTTTCGATGAGGGGTAGAACAGTTACAAGGTCATGCGAAATTATTATGTTTATATATAGGTTTTTGTCATCCATTTCACATTGTCATCTCATTTCTTTGTATCACGGCAATAACGTGTTCTGAACGATGTAATTCAGGAGTAAAATAATACAACATCACACGTATTAATAACTTGCAGTAAATTTCCAGTAGACCGAGGTCCGGCGACCGGACACACCATACTAATTTTAGCCCATTTGCAGGAAAACTACGGCATCAAGCTTGCAAGATTCCTTATCCCTTCCATATTCTGAAGAGACAGTTACAACTTGTTAACTCCTACTTTTCGGAGTTCGCTACATGACGCTTTGATTGCCCGCGAAATTTCAAACTATGCGAATGAACGTTATAGAACAAGAGGATGGAATACAGCGACGGATAGGAGAAGGGATAGAACATCATATGTTACTGGACCATGTGATATGGCAAATGGTGGGAGGTTTTGGAGCCTATGTACATCAACGACAAGAGCCGGAGAGCATATCATTACATCGGAGGAGGGCTGTACGTCTTGACATCGCAGAAGATTTTATCTGCTGAAGATCTTAACTTTGTTCACATCGCATCTGTGTAGAGCACTACTCAAAATTACTCTCACTGAGGCCTGGTTATCTCTATGACGAGAGTTAAAGTCAACGATGGACCGGTTTTCAATTATATAGGACAAGAGAAATTGTGTTATGCATTTAGTTACGCCACAGTTCTGTAATACGGGAGAATACAAGTGTATTCTCTCTATGAACGTAACCCTAGGTGGTCTTAATATTGAAATTAGGGCTCATTACAACATTATGTAAGGAGAATTACAGGCAGTGTTAAAGTCAGAAAAGTCATTGTCCAGTTAGTGGGCTATGCACGAATAGTAAATAAGACTGGTACCTACAACAAAAGATGACGATGCCTGTACGAAAGGTCCATCAAACATCAGCTGCTACATCGAACGTGTCCAGATAACAGAATCTACAAATGGTGAGCTAATGGCGTAAGTTACTGCAAGTCTCCGCGTAACAGTTTATTTTATTAAATTTTGTTTCACTGAGTTTTTCTTTTGTTTCCGTCAGTTCGGAGTTCGTAAATACTCAGTTTTTATTTTGTTTCCGTAAGTTCAGAGTTCGCAAATACGCCTTCGAGTTTTTCATCGTAATAAATAATTATTTTAATAGGTTATTTCTTTTAATGACCCTCCATTTCCAAGTTAGTGTGTACTTAATTTTAGTGTTCTGTCACCCCACGTCTGGGAGTATTCTGTGTCTCATTACTTCTTCTTGTTCTTCTTCGAATTATTATTATTATTATTATTATTATCAACTATCGTCTTCAAGCCATAAGTTTGAAGGCTGGCGCCCAAAGTAAAGCAGTGTGTATTTATTTATATTAAAATAAAGGTGACCCGGCCCGTCACATATTGTCGTACATCCGTGGTGCGAGAGTGGGTACGTCACACCCGTAAGGGGTTTAGATGGTGGTTGACTCTCAGAAACACATTATCCATTCCTTCGAAGCCGTTTCAGGTATGATCTTAAAATTTTACGTGAAGTGAGGTCTTCTATGTCCTAGATGTTGAGAAATAAATTTAAAAGATTCACCGCCTAAAAAGCATACCGGGCGAGTTGACCGTGGCTCAGGGGCGCACAGTTGTGAGCCTGCATCCGGAAGATAGTGGGTTTGAACCCCACTGTCGGCAGACCTGAATTTCCGTGGTTTCCCATTTTCACACCAGTCAAATGCTGCGGCTGTACCTTAATTAAGGCCATTGCCGCTTCCTTCCCAGTCCTAGCCCTGTCCTATCCGAACGTCGCCATAAGACCTATCTGTGCTGGTGCGACGTAAAGCGAAAGATAGGGTTTAGAAGGATTCCATTTCTTCTTTTCGGGGTTCAAATGCGTGTTATGTAGGAAAATAGCAATCATTCCCCCAAAACCATTTGACGTATGAACTGAGGGTGTATTTTACAGGCTCAGCCGGCAGTAGACTCTCAAAAATGTAAAACTTTGACCGGGCAAGTTGGAGTGTGGTTAGGGGCGCGCACCTGTGGGCTTCGATCCGGGAGATAGTGTTTTCGGGGCCCTGAAGATGGTTTTCCGCGGTTTCCCATTTTCACACCTGGCAAATGCTGGGGCTGTACGCTAATTAATTCCACGGCCACTTCCTTCCCATTCCCAGCCCTTTCCTATCCCATCGTCTCCGTACCACTAATCTCTGTCGGTGCGACGTAAAACAAATTGTAATTGTTAAACTTTGAAGAATAACTTTCAATTTAAAACCGTCTCAAAGCACGGGTATCATGCTAGAAATAATAAGATTGTAGGGAAAATGAAAGTTTGAACTTTTGTCACCGAAATAATTCTTTTACCCCAACTATCACAGATTACATTTTAGATATAAAAACACTTGCTGTTTAGAACACTGTGTATGTGTAATATGTGACATTAGTATACTTCTTTAAAATAAGATAATGCATAATTGAATCTATGCCTCAAATTTCGCCCTGAGCCTCTATGGGTATTATTAAGCAGCAAATTATTTTTTCAACATCCTACAAAATGTAGTCAGATAATCGCATTGAAATATTCAATCTGTGGAAGTAAATACACTCTAACTTCTAATTGTAAATTATTTACAATAGTATTCCCTTCTACCAAGTTTCATATTCATTTACTATAATATACTGCATTTCTGAAGAAGTACAAATATTCTAAGTCTGATGTATTTCAGTATTTTTATTTGTAGCTCTGAGCGCTATTAAATTAATTAAGTTAAAACTATAATATTCGTTTTATTTTCAGAGTAGAAACATTCTCTTTGTGGAAAAGAAACATTCGTGACAGCAGTAATTGAGTTTCAGCGAGTCAGCAAGTAGAGAACCTGTTGCTGAGCTTCCACCAGTTTATTCGAATATGCACAGCCCCTCACTTCTAATGCTGACATTTACACAGGTTGCGTGGTATTGATCCGTATCTACACACAGAATTGGTAAAGGATACTCAAATTTCATCTCATTAAAAGAATTGTGATACCTTAAATTCTACGAAAATATTTTAGTGTACCTTCATTGTATTAATTTCGATGTTAAAGGGAATTACAATTTTAAATATATATACGTAACTTGTTTGATGAAATGTAACTTGTAATTAAAGTTACGAGTTGGAACCGAGGGTGAACCTCAAATATCCAAAGGGTGGTCATTCTTAGCTGTGTATTGTAATATGTTTGTGCAACTTTGTATGGTGTATTTCGGGAGAAGAAATATCAAAAAAACATGGTTTAAAATCGCTAGTAAATTTCTAAATCAAGAGATAATTTGACCGAAGATGACCGTCTTCAGCTGCTAATATTCTGGGCTTACCCAAGAGTAAACACACTTTATAAGGTCGAACTTTGCTTTGTAAGGCCAAAGCAAACTCTCACAGGAGTGCGGGTGACTCCAAAGGAGAAACGTACATTACGCACAGTTTAGGAAGAGCATTTCTTTTATTCATAATTGCTTTCTTCCTTTCTTTCTCCACACCTTTTGATCTCAACTACTGTAAATATATTCCATCTCCCTTAGTCTTTCTCGTACCCACTGCCTCCTTCATTCCTTTGCAGTTTATTCTGACAGTGATTATTCATCTTAATTCAATTACTCATTTTAGGCTCCCTAACATGGGTTTGCTTACCCATCGTTTTGGTTCTTACGTGTGCGAGGGTCATGAGATCGAATTTTAGTTTCTCATAAAAGCGCTTATTTGCCCACAATTAATTTATTACTTTAATCACCACATGCATTTACACGTGGATGGACATGTTTAATTAATGTTACAAAAAAACAGGATTTCAATTCTCAAATACTACAGTTACAATATTCGTCAACTGAAATGAAATGGCGTATGGCTTTTAGTGCCGGGCGTGTCCGAGGACATGTTCGGCTCGCCAGGTGCAGGTCTTTTGAATTGACTCCCGTAGGAGACCTGCGCGTCGTGATGAGGTTGAAATGATGATGAAGACGACACATACACCCAGCCACCATGCCATTGAAATTAACCAATGATGGTTAAAATTCCCCACCCTGCCGGGAATCGAACCCGGGCCCTGATGAGCAAAGGCCTGCACGCTAATCATTCAGCCACATTCGTCAGCTAACTTCGTATGATAGAAATAATTTGTTTAACAAAGGTGGTCGTACAGCAAATGCATTGATGAAAATCAAGAGGCGGTCTGAATGGCTCAGACGGTTGAGGCGCTGGCCTTCTGACCCCAACTTGGGAGGTTCGATCCTGGCTCAGTCCTGGTGGTATTTGAAGGTGATCAAATACGTCAGCCTCGTGTAGGCAGATTTACTGGCAAGTAAAAAATTACCTGCGGGTCTAAATTCCGTCACCTCAGCATCTCCAAAAACCGTAAAAGTAGTCAGTGGGACTTAAAGCCACTAAAATAATAATATTAATAATATAATTAATTATAATATATATTAATATTATTATTATTAGAGCCCGGATTTTTATGCATTAATAGGTTAGAATGCAAACTTACTGAAGCGAGTAGCAAGTATAGTCTACCTTCGCAACGATTGTGCTTTGGGGTTTGCAATACCATGAGGGGTACGGCCCATTAGAACCCCTATAATTTACGTTACTCTTGCTACGTTATGGAAGAGCGGGTGGCCGACACTTCCTACTAACCAAATTAGTTTGCAATCTAACCCGTTACTGCATAAAAAAATCCTGGCTTTAATAATAATAATAATAATAATAATAATTATTATTATTATTATTATTATTATTATTATTATTATTATTATTATTATTATTACTGAAAATCAAGATGTGTGGTACATGCTGACAGAGTTTAAACGCAGAATCTTCTGACTCATCCTATGAAGCATTTGTAATTTTTTTAAATTTGGGCTGCCTAAGTAAACAGAACTGTGAGGTTATGAAGTTAATTAGTAAATCTGAAGTAATATGCAGGCATTAAAAGCAATGCGTAATACAGTTAGTATGAACTTACTAATGAAGGAAATGGTGAATGATAAATGTGGATCTTTTCCTATGCGCTGTATTCTTAAAGAAAACCTTTGTTCAATACTTCCTCAAAGTTCGATCATTAGTTGTAGTGGATTTTGGAAGAAACATACAGAAACGACGTAATGTGTATGGGACTGCATCAGCAACGAAAAGAATAATACGATGGGGATTGGAATGCGACGTTTTTTGTCAATATTGTACTAAAGGAAGACTGAAAGTTAATAAACCACTGCATACATTTTATATTTTTCTCAAATTTACTGTCTGAGGGAGTTAACCAATATTTCAACCTTTGTAGTTTAATAAGGAGAGTTTTGTTGGGAAATCAGATTATTTCTCCTTAAACCAAATTGAATCCACATTCTGAACAATCAGTAAAATTGCTGAAGTCAAAGATTTCTCAGTATTTTCCTCAGATTATGGGTCCCTTCACCAGCTAGTCACTGGTAACTGCTTCTCATTTCATGTTGGAAGAGAAGACTCGGCATGAGAAAAACTCTAAGCCTACTTCTCTCTCAATATAACGTATAATTATAGAAACAACATTTTTCCATAAATGTTCAGTCAGATACGCTAAAATACATTACAGGTTGCAGAAAATTGCATAAGCTGATAAGGTGCATAACACTCACCGAATGCCCAAGTTTATTTAGTACATGTAAATATTTATTTAGTACATACAAATATTTAATAATTAAATAGGAAAATATACCATATTTTAGAACTATACAGTGTGATTCGTCTAAGCTGTTCACCTCAAATATCGTCTGATCCGTTAAAGATATAGGCATTCTGATTTCAAATCCTTAAATTAATTAAGGGGCTTATATAATAATGTATATTACTATTCCTCTCTATCACATACGTAATTACCGAGAAACCGGTGGCAACTTGTTTCTTTAAATGGGACTATACTAATTTCAGCCAACATAATAATTACGAATCGAGCCACAAATTCATAGATGTGATTATTTTACAAACCCGACGAGTACTTTTGGAGACATTAAAGGGTTTCTAAAGTGTAACCATTAGACAGAAAGAGATGCGCCACTTGGCTTGATGTCGGGCCCGTAGTTCTCGTACTTGACTCACGCCTTGTTGATAAATATAACTCGCCATTATCTCTAGGGGGGGGGGGCGGAGAAAACAATGTGATATAGGCCTATATAATTTCGGAGTTACAAAGCTTTCCTTTCATGGCCCTTGAATCAGAAACAGACCAGATAACACAGCGAAATTGTAATAATTTATGTGTTTTATTGTCCTTCTCACGAGTACATAGTACACGAGACGAAATCAACAACTTCAAAATCCAATGAATGGCATGGTCATTGGAAAGAATGGATGGAAATTTAACGGGCAAAATTAGTGTTGGTCTATTTGTTCCTCCTTAAATAAAACATGTAAGATTGATGTACGTTCGCAACACGCAATGGTCGAGTTGGGAATAACTTAATGTTGGTATCCTCGCATACACCACTGTTCAGACGAAAAGTTTAGGTATTTTTATTAACATTGCTTCATTCTGCCTCGTTTCAACAGTAGCATCACGCAGGGAAATGTGCAGTCACTCAAAACGTCGTTGAGTGTATGGTAGTCTCTTCCAGGCACATCCACACTTGCGTTAAACTACCACGCTTGGTTTACATGTTCTGAAACAAAACACACCATGTTCGAATAAATCGAGTGAGATGGTTTAACAGAAGCTCAGGTGTGCTGAAAGAGATAAAATACCATGCTCTCAATCATTTTTGAGGGTCTGGTGAGGGTGGAACATGGAGTTTACCAGTCGTTCGTAACAATAAAATATGTTGAGAAGGAAAACGAGAAGAGTTGGGTCGCATGAAATACAAAGATAAGAATGAGAAGGGCCATGCAAAGCAGAAAAACGGAGGGCAATCTACTGTATACAACTCACGTTTTACAATTTGTGAGCTGTGGACAATACATTCATTCTGAAGTAGGGAATACAGTTTCTGTGAAAGGATTCATTTTAAATGATTATTGCGATATATTTTGACATCCTCATTTGCTCGGTATGCCAATACCGACCCAATTTGGCCATCGCTCCAGGTGAATTTTGAACACGTACTGTGAACACGTACATTTTCAGTGGTCATAAATAGGAAAGGCTCCAGAAATGTGTTCGTATAGTACTATTGCTCCTGGAAATGGAAAGGTGATGTTTGTTTTGCACGTTCCCGTTTACTTACAGGTGATTCGAGTTGAAGTCACTAGTTTAGCATCACCATCAACCGCAAAGCACATCTGCAATCTTTTGGTGAGGGATGCATGCACGGACTGAAGTGTTCCCAGGATATCATACGGCATGCTGCAATGATGTGGTGCTTTAGGTCATCTGGAGTCGTCGGGGCTTGTTGATTGACTTTGTCCTTTATTGTATCTCAGTGCAAAAATCTACAAGAGTCAGATAGGGCGAAGGTGGTGGCCACCTAATTGTTCCTCCACGCCCAACCCACCGGTCGGGGAAAGACTTGTTAAGGGCTCTTCTAGCAACGAGTGCGTAGTAAGCAGGACATTCGTCGCGCAGAAACCATATGCACGTATGTCGAGTCGACTTCTTCGAGGAGAGCAGGTAGTACGTCCTCAAGAAATATGCGTATCTGTGACCTGTTAATGCACCTTCGATGTAGTATGGACCGATCACAAACTCCCCCAGTATCTCACACCACACATTAGAACTCCACTGCCTCTGGTGTTCCACCAGCCTCAGCCAGCGCGGGTTCTCCGTAGCCCAGTAGTGCATGTTCCTCAGGTTTACGTTGCCATGTTTGCTGAACGTGGCTTCGTCCGTGAAAAGAACTCGCTGGGGGAAGTGTCTATTGTCTCGTACTTGCACAAGAAAAGATCAACAGAATACCACACTGCTTTCATAATCATGGTCTTGGAGTTGCCGGTGAAGTGATATGTGGTACGGATGGTGCTTTCGCCGCTGCAAAATACGAACGACACTTGGCAGGATTACTCCTGTGCCTCTCGAAATGTCCCTTGTGTTCATCGGTGGATTGCGCGCAGCTACCGCCAGAACGTATAATGTCGTTGATTCAACTGTTGTTTCTGTTTCTCTTACGAGGCATCCAGTTTCCGTCAGATAACAATTTGCTACACAATCTCCGAAGGGTAGTTTGTGATGGACGCTCTCACAACGGATACGTAACGCGTATAACTTCAACCATGACGTCTCATTTATTTTACATTCACGATAAATAAGAAGCATGCCAGTAGGGAAAAAGGAACGGAGCTGGCACAGGGGCTAATGCGCAAGATGGCGGCTACAAACGGGCTCTTATGGGACTAACTCCTGGGAACTGATGCGGAAGCTCCTGTGCAAGATGGCAGCTATACATGGGCTCTTATGGAGAAAGCTAGCCCATGGTTGGATAGGCGGTATACATAGGACTTGAGGAGACGGCCTAGGGACTAATGCGCAAGATGGCGGCCGTGTGCAACTTCATAGTGCTAAGACCCTCCGAGGCAAAATGGCTACTGCAGGGGGCTTTCGCGTATACGTGGGCTCTTATGGAACTAAGCCGACGTGGGCTGTGCTAGGGATTTTCGCGTATTGGCCTAATTCGAGGTTCTATCCTCCTAACTAGATGCCTTTTTTAACTTTCGGCTCTCGGTGGAGTGATGTAATATAGGTCGGAGGGTGAAGGAATACTAATTTTCCAATTTACTACTAAAAGGGGTACCAGAGGCTCTCAACTTCCGAGCATGGTTTAGCGGTTAGAATACCTCGAGCTGAGTCTGGTATTAATTATATTTGTTTGACTTTCTCTGAATAGGGAATTTTTAACAGCTTATGTACGAGAGAGTTTCAGGTGGAACGCTGGTACTTTCTGTTCCTATATATTCACCATGATTAATGTACTATGTGGAGCTGTAGAAAGTTCTAACATGGAAATAAAACGTTTTCGGACTCATGATCATATAACATATTTTCTTCCTCTACGTGTGAGAAATGTGTCCTAAAAGTTTGGCCTTCTTTACTGTTACACCCTTTGTAGATCTTTGTAACAGTAAGAAATTGGAGACGTTCATTTCTACGATCTGCTTTACGTTGCACCAACATTGGTAGATCTTACGGCGACGTAGGGATAGGAAACGGCTAGGAATGGAAAGGAAGTGGCCGTGGCATTAATTGAGGTACAATCCCTGCATTTACCTGGTATGAAAAAGGGAAACCACGGGAAAACATCTTCAGAACCCACTATCTCCCGAAATGCTTGCTAGTTGCTTTACGTCGCACCGACACAGATAGGTCTTATGGCGACGATGGGACAGGAAGGACTAGGAGTGGGAAGGAAGCGGCAGTGGTCTTAATTAAGGTACAGCCCCAGCATTTGCCTGGTGTGAAAATGGGAAACCACAGAAAACTATTTTCAGAGCTGCCGACAGTGGGGTTCGAACCCACTATCTCCCGAAATGAAGATCCTGTAAAAATGAATCATTAAATTCCTGTATTACGTTGACTATGCGAAAAATGTACTATATTAAACATTATAATGAAGACTGTTGTACAGAAAAAGTCAATATTGAGTAGAAATTAGTATCACCACCTACTTTATTTTCTTCTAAGATATTATTTCAAAATTTCATTCTTTGCTGTCCAGTATCACATGAAATACCCCGAACGTGTTGCGAGTAATAAGAAAGCGTTCACGCTGTGAAATCTGGTCATATATATATATATATATATATATACAGTGCAACGCTTAACGCAAACGCAAATAAAAGACCAATAATAGTTTTACTTCAGATGCTTAAATTACGGGAAAAATTGTGAAATAAGTTAATAAAAATGTCTCATAACGTGAGAGAAGTGATATTTTTAACGATTTTCGGAAATTAATAATAATTCTTTAGTAAGAGAGATGTGTTACAATGGAGAGAAATAATTTTCCAATTTCTTCTTGATAGTAGAGAACATCGCGGCTAAGAAAGAACTGATCATGCATTGAGCAATTTAGGCGTTTAGATGTCTACATAAAACGAAAGAGTAAAAATTGGTTCTCGGGATTCGAATACGAATTATTCCCTCTTAGTATCGTCAAGGGACTGAAATATTACATAATACGGTACTAAATGATTTTCGTGAAACGGTAGGAATGTGTAACGCAAGTCAAATGATTTTGGGTGTTAAAATAACATCTTATCATGGAAATAAATAATCGTATTCCCAGTGCCTCTTCAAGGGAAATAATCGTATGTCAAAGGGTTAGTTATATACGTATTGTTCCACGGCTACAAAAAACCTAAAATGAAATAAAATTCCACGCACTATTTATGGATCGAGTCGCAAGTGGGTGAAAATTCGCAACAGCGATTTTCAATGTAATCTGTACACAAACATGGAAAAGCTATACATGCCAATATCCTTTGAAATTGTTTTTGACAGATTAGTGCTCATTTTTCGTCCTTTCGAGGCCATG
The DNA here is from genome assembly GCF_040414725.1 of Anabrus simplex. Taxonomy (NCBI): domain Eukaryota; kingdom Metazoa; phylum Arthropoda; class Insecta; order Orthoptera; family Tettigoniidae; genus Anabrus; species Anabrus simplex. Next base: position 1,191,876,563 of record NC_090266.1, on the reverse strand, counting down.
TATATACACAATTACTTTTTACTTATGGAAAGAAATTCGGCTGTGAAAGAATTTACTAATTACTAATTTATTACCAGTCAAATATTTCGTAGTGATTATGGGTATTTTACCTTATAGAAGTTAATCATTCTTCTGCCCGACTCTTTGGCTGAATGGTCACAGTACAGGCTTTCGGTTCAGAGGGTCCCGGGATCGATTCCCGGCCTGGTCGGGTATTTTAAGCTTTATTGGTTAATTCCAATGGTCCGAGAGCTGGGTGTTTATGCCGTCTCCAACATCCCTGCAACGCACACACCACCCATAACACTATCATCCACCACAGTAACACGCAGTTACCTACGCATGGGAGATGCCGCCCACCCTTATCGGAGGGTGTGCCGTACAAGGGCTGCGCTCGGCTAGAAATAGCCACACGAAATTCAATTCATCATTCTTCTGAAGTCTGCTTATTTTCATTCTTGAATTTTCTGCTTTTTAAAACTGCACAATGTATCGGACATACAGCCTTCTATACAACAAATAGGTCTTATGGCGACGATGGGATACGAAAGGACTAGGAGTGAGATGGGAAGTGGCCGTGGCTTTAATTAAGGTAAGAGCCCCAGCATTTGCCTTGTGTGAAAATAGGAAAGCACAGAAAACCATCTTCAGGGCTGCTGATAGTGGGGTTCAATCTCACTATCTTCCGAGTGCAAGCTCACAGCTGCGCGACCCTAACTGCACGGCCAACTCACTGGGTTAATTATGAAATGATTCATGAGAAAGTGTGAAATGAAACTAGTGTATATAATGACGAGTAAAAACTGCGTAACACTTTACATTTGCATTTCTAAAAAAAACAGTGTACCAAAATGGTAGTGGGAATACAAAATATCTTCATGAGTTCTTGAGTTATCTCCGAAAACATATTTTTAAGCTACCACTACTAGAATGGTGTAGAGTGGGGCGAGCTTCTGTACTGTAGCTAGTATGAAAGTAGGCAAGCAAACTTTTTGCTGAAAGAATTACTCTAGCCATGGTACCTACCATTTTGTCGAAAAAAAACACAGGGGCGTGTTTTTCCTTTACTTGTGCTCAGTGATATTCCCTGAGGCTGAGTGTACCCTGTTCACGTGGCATACACTGGCCTTAAATTTACGGTAGAGCCAGGAAGCGAACTCGGGCCATATACGGGGGAAGCCATAATGTTTACCTATACCACAACGGTAGACTACATTCTTCTCCGTAGAGACATCCAAGACATAGGTACTTAAATTATACACTCAAAAAATCCCAGTTAACACGGAAAAATTTCTTTGCCGTGAACTAAACCCATTTAATTCTCTTTTTGGTGGAGTAGTGGTGTAAAATCATCCCAAAAATGTAGGTAATATTTAATAGTAATAATAAGCCGGGATGAGTGACTCAGACGGTTGAGGCGCTGGCCTTGTGACCCCAAGTTGGCAAGTTCGGTTCTGACTCAGTCCGGTGGTATTTGAAGGTGCTCAAATACGTCAGCCTCGTGTCGGTACATTTACTGGCCCGCAAAATAACTCTTGCGGGACTGAATTCTGGCACCTCGGCGTCTCCTTAAACCGTAAATGGTTTTGGTGGGACATAAAGCATATAATAATAATAATAATAATAATAATAATAATAATAATAATAATAATAATAATAATAATAATAATAATAATAATAATAATAATAATAATAATAATAATAGGTGTTTAGCACAGCTTCAATTGCCATCGATTTCAAGAGACGTCAGAGTGTCAGAATTTTCGTAAGAAGTCATCGACACAGTTAAACATCCCCAAATGTCATGAACCTCAGTGAGGATCGAACCCAGCCCACTAGCTTTGGAATGGAAGTACAGTGTCTAATCGACCGGGCCACTAATAAGTACCGTAAAGGACTGAGGTGTCGTCTACCTTTGTTAGCGAATTTTAGAGATGTTTTGTGGATCATGAAACAATACGACTTTTTCTCCGTAAGAACTTTATAAGAGGTAACATAATCTTCAAAAATAGGGGTGCGAAGGAGTGAATTTTAATGTTTCACATGGAATTCAGTCGTTTGAGAAAAACGCTACTATAAAATCTGTTACAGGACGTATGTCTTGTTATATGTTTGTGGAAGCTAGACTGTCTTGATTAGATACAATAGCAGTGTGATTGTGGAGAAGACTTACAAAAACTAGCTAAGACAGAAAGAAAAAGTAATGAAGAAGTTTTATAAGACGTATGGGAAAACGAAATTTCTTGGTCACTTGTTCAGGCACAATAGCTTTATAACAAACATGTTTGAAAGGAAAGTTGTTGATAAGAGAGGAAACGGGAGACCATGTAAAAATGATAGAAGATATATTGTAAGTCACCAGGTGCAGAATCGCCGAGAAATGAAGAGGGCAGCAGAAAAAAGTAGAAAGGCACATTCGATAGAAGAAGAAGAAGAATATATATGAAAATCTCACTGCAGCTTATTCTCTATTCGCTACCATAAGCGAAAAGTAAACTAAATTAAACCACAACCATAAAATCAAAATCAAAGCTATTGTCTAACGAGACCAAATAAAAATGATTTTAAAATATATATGTTTGACTTCTCTTCAAAACAAAATCTAAATATTTTTCCATTTTCTCCAAAAACGACCATTACGGCTACCCCAAAAGGCATACAGTGATTCTTCCAAAAATGAGTAGCTGATTCCTGGATTTTTGATAATACCAACTGTGCTGGAAACCAGTTTTGTATTAAAGTATTGTGTCGCAGAAGTTTTAACCAGTTAACCGTGAGCTTGCATCTTCATAAATACAATATAGGCTACGTCATCTTCTTCCTCTCGAGTGGGGTCAATTGCAGTTCAGCCTCACGGCACTCGTAAAATATAAACATATAGAGCCGCAGGTAGTTTCTCGACGTAGCTAAGTTGGTAAGAAGGCGCTCATAAGGAATCAACACTTGTTAAACATACACACGAGTCCCTGCTTGTAGACACAACGTCCCAGGATACCTATCCCGTCACTCGTTTGGAGCTCCTGCTATGAGGATAGTGAATATTTCTCAACTTAGGCCACCGTAGGAGCAGCGTTGCGTATTACAGGAGAGACTTTATTGAGCGATTTCATGATATGTGGTTATGATTAAAGTGGAAGTGGTAGGACGGCTCAGGAGATATATGAACTTTTCAGCAGCTTACAGCAGAAGAAGGTATATGTTGCGAGAATATCAAAACTTTACGCGGAAGGCTGGAATGTTAGAAGGTAACCAATAAACGCGACTTATATCCTCCGATATTGATAAGAAATGAAGTATGGCAGTAAATATGAAGAGGCTAAGGAAAGAAAATATATCAGCGAAAAGTAGTGTGTATCCACATTAAACCGCTTCTTATAGCTACTTATATCGGTGTTTTTCTTTCTTTACTTCGTTCAGTAATTTCTCTTTTTGTGTACAGTCGCTATAAGAAGGTATTGTATTAGTTCCTCGCAGGTACACTTTTCTCAGAAAGATCTGAACCTTTAGATATAGAGTTTATTGCAGTTATCCGCAGGGTTTGTATCTCCATGGGACGTGAATTATATTTTGAGGGTAATTAAAATTATAAAATATTGAATGCGAGAAATATGCACTCATTTTTTTCTTTTGAGCAACTATATATAGTTATGTATATTATAAACCTCGTGTCCTCGTGGCGAGACGGCGCAGCTCTCTTTAGGCACACCCCATTGAAGATGAGCTTCGTGTACTATTCAACCACATGCCAGTTCTCTTGCCATCATTAAATCTCTGGCAGTTGCCGGGAATCGACCCCGGGCTTCCAAGGACGCCACCTATTAACTCTAACCTTTACTTTGTTAAGAACGAAGCCAAACTTTCCAGTGTCGATTGAGCTAAATGTAACTTAAAATCTTTTCCATCTCTCAAACACACAAGTTCAGTATATATACTTAAAACTTGCTTTACGTCGCACCGACACAGATAGGTCTTATGGCGACGGTGGGACAGGAAACGGCTAGGAGTGGGAAGAAAGAGGCCGTGCCCTTAATTAAGGTACACCCCAATCATTTGCCTGGTGTGAAAATGGGGAACCACGGAAAACCATCTTCAGGACTGCCGACAGTGGGGTTTGAACCCACTATCTCCCGAATACTGGATACTGGCCGCACTTAAGCGATTGCAGCTATCGAGCTCGGTAGTATAAATGTTACAATATAACATAGGCCTACCTGTAAATGTAAATGAACCCCACACTATTAAACAAGTTTATCGCTGCAAATAATACTATCTTACAAGAACTATGTAATTTAATAATAATAATAATAAATAATAATAATAAAAATTATCGGTACAATAGGCAGACAATTATATGCTTATTAAGGAACACCGGCATATTTTTAAAAAATCATAGTACGAAGAATAATCATGATAGCAATAACAATGGTAATACCAAAGGAACACTAGTAGCAAATCACCTGAAGGGGAAGTGCAGCTTGTCATTAGCCTGACTAGTGTGTGGGGGGGCGTGGCGTAATAGAGGGTCAGTGGACTGGCAGCCGGTTGAATTCGAGCCAATGAAAGAGCAACGGGTCTTCACACGTCTCGCATTGTATGCTGGAGTAGAGACAAAGCAGGACTTCATTAAGTTAAGTTCGAAATTTCAAATTCTTAGGTGTTTGGACAGAAATGAACATAAATATTTACAAATGATGAGTGTGACTTATTGGAATGTGATGATTCTTTAAGAATTAAACATGTTATTCCTTGTTTAATAGTGTGTTCACTCTATACAGTAGTGTAATATTTATGTTGAATTTGTGTGTTTGACAGACTGGAAAGCTTTGAAGTTACATCTAACCGTTACGCTGCAGAGGTGGACAGATGCGTAAATTATTAGAAAATTCTTTTTGAAGAATTCTTTGTGGAGTGTGTTATTGTACCGAAGTGAAGCAAAGCATAATAGCTAGCGCAGAAGGATAAAATTTAGACGTTTTTGAAATCAGCAGTTATAGAAGAATGTTGAAGATGAGATGGGTAGACCGGATCATTAACAAAGAGATACTGAAACTATCTGACGAAACCTTTTAAACTTTCAGGTTGAAAGTCAGTTTCGATTACAACGCGGTCGTGAAAATTCAATATTCATTGACTTGGCCCTCAAACGGGCAACTTAAACGCACTCTACAGTGTGATGGTAGTAGTACCAGACCTGTAGCTTAGATCCTTTCCAACAGAACAAAGATGGCCTAGGCCACAATAGCTCAATTGGTAGAGCAATCGACGCGAAATCGGGAGGTTGTGCGTTTGGATCCCACTGGTGTCTGATTGGCCATTTTTGTTCTGTACCTAACATCTCTTCAACACGTAACACGACCTAATAGGTTGAAAGTCGGTTTCGAGTTAATATGGTGTTTCCACATTAGGTTACATTACTCTACAATTTGCTTTACGTCGCACCGACACAGACAGCACTTATGACGACGATGGGACAGGAAGGGGCTAGGAGTGGGAAAGAAGCGGCCGTGGCCTTATGGTACAGCCCCAGCATTTTCCTGGTGTGAAAATTGGAAACCACGGGAAAACCTTCTCCCGAATACAAGCTCACAGATGCGGGCCCCTAAATGAACGGCTACCTCACTAGGTAAATTAAGTTTTAAAGGGGTTGACATTTATATACCAAGAATGTTACCAGGTTTCGAGTGTTTCTGAGGAGGTTTGGGCTTTTTAGTTAGAATGGTAGCAGTGGGGGTGGGGGTGAGGGCGAGAATGGCCAGGTCATCAGCATCTTGGTATAATATTAGTGGTGGTTCAGGGTGAGGAATATCTTACATGAATACGATATATAAGAAAGGTGAAATTCGGGAGACCTGTAGCAGGCCTTATTTAATATGGATTGTTTAAGAAGGTGTTCCATGTATTGTTATTCGGGCTGTTCGGTGTCTCAGGAACTTGCTATCAAGGCGGATGATATGCCAGAGTTGGCAGAAGAGTCCCGGGTGCCAGATAGAAACAAAGATCTTACGCCTTGTTGACATCCAGGCATACGAAGACAGCGGTTCTTCTGAGATGAGGGTATGATTTAAGGGATGCTGAGATGTCGAATAAGTGATTTTGGGTTGCATGATGGGAAATGAAGCCTATTTGGGATTGGGGTAGGAATCGTAGGGCGCTGAGAAAAGCGGATCATTTTTAACTGAATATTCCTTCTAGGATTCCTTCTGGAGAAGATCGCTAAAATGATGTGGCGATATGACCGAAGTTCAGATAGTCATTTATTAGATTTGAGAAGGAGGAGAATGTTGTCTTTACCCCAGTGTTCGGGGTAAAAACCAATATACCGTATAGCATGAAGGTATAAATAGTGTTTAGTTCGTCAATAGTTTGTTCTATTTCCGTAATGAAAATAAGGAGATTATGGTTTGAGGTAGGTGAAGATGAGTTTTGCAGTAGGTTAATCATCGTTTTTCGGTAATTATTCCACGTAGAATGTGAAAAGCGTATGGTAGGCGGGGGTCAATGATGTGGGTGAAATTTATGGGGAAGGATTCCTGAAAGAGTTACAAGTTCAGGAATGTGGTCACTACCAACAGACGCAAGCTTTTGAATAGCTGGAGAATTGGCTAGGGAGGAAGATAGGATGAGGTACCAGGAGTGGAGTTATGCAATGGTAGGGTGTGGAACGGGAAAGGGAAGTTAATATTAATGTCTGCTAAAACTATATAATAATTGAATTTGGAATCGAAGAAATTCATAAAATCTGATGGGATGGGTTCTATGGAAAGTAAATAAGGAGCGTTCGTACTGCTTTACGCGAGGTAAGAATTTCTAATATGGGGTATTCACTAAAACTGTTAATGAAAGGAGGGAAATAATGGTGAATTACTGTGAGATCCCTTCGGACACAAACTGCTACACCGCCCCTACCATCAATGGCTCAAAAAAAGTTGAAAACTGAACTGTGGGTGGTATCGGAAAAGTCTCATTTAGTATAAAAACATTCCGGTATGCATGAAGAGAGAGAGAGAGGTTCTAAGAAGCGGCCAGTTTGCATTTATTGATCTTGTTGTATAATTTCATTACACTAACGCATGAAGTGGAATGTGTTCAGGGGGAAATGCAAAATGCATATTGTTCCCCGAATAGGCTATATCTACGTGCGTGTTAGGCATTGACGGGGCCGCTAATGGAATGTGGGATAGGATGTGGGAAAGGTGAATGGAGGTGGGGGGGGGGGAGACGATATGGAGAACCATCATCATAAATCGAATGATATTATGAAAACCAGGTGATGGTAAGGAAGGGTGAGAGGTTGGGGTGGAGAAGTCTTGAGAGTTGATGGAAGTGACTGCTTCCGGTTTGATATTTCGGGAGCTGGTTTTGGCTTTACAACTGTAGCTGAAAGCCGGATGTGCTTGATTATAGTTCCTTTGGGGTTGGATTTACTAGAACAAGGGCTGGTAGGATGCTCCTGGCTAGAACAGATGGCACATACCCCTGCCTTCACGCATGCAATACCAGGCAGCTGGTCGTACCACTTGCAGTGCGAAGACTCCACCCTGTGCCATCGGGCATAAGCCTTGACACCATCCCTGAGATGAGCGTCCAGCGTCGCGGCGTCTCGCGACGGTATCCTTGACAAAGCTGGTAGATCCTTGGGCGTTACGGATCCGGATTACTCGGTAGATCAGGTGTCAACTGCAGCTCGGCGGTAACTTCGTAGTATGTGTAGTCACTGTCAATAGCATAGGAGACGGCAGCGAGAACTAGCGTTGGTCTAGAGCAGGGCCTCTCAGGGTGCATGCGCGTGGTGCATGCACTGTGCACGGTGCAAAAGACGACTTGGCTTGGTTGATCAGAGTGCAGACCCCCACTCCTCGATTTGGAGCAATAGCGCTAACTCTCTCTTTCCTCACGCCTGTCTCACTCGCTCCCCCTGTCTCCCTCTCCCCCACTTGCGCCGTAGCGCTCCAAATCCGGGCTGAGTTGAGCCGAGTATAGCCGAGTAGAGCCGAGCATAGCCGAGTAGCCCAGAGACGAGGCGTTGATCCGAGCCATACCGAGCGGCACCGAGCGGCACCGATGCACAGTGCACGGAGCTCTTGCGCCTCGCTCTGCACGCGTGAGATTTTGGGCGTTTGAGAGGCCCTGGTCTAGAGGGAGGCTCCGGCCACCTGGACGGGCGCTGCTGGGTTTCTTGTTTGAAAGTGAAACCTCACTTGATGTGCCCCAGTGTTCAAAGTAAAATGGTTGTAGAAGGGTTGTGGAAGGGTTTACATGTTTTGATATTAAACTCTTCTCTGGATTTTTTGATTTTCATCTTGTAGTCTGAAAGATTAGGCGTGTAACGGGTGATCAGCTAATAGGCTAAATGGCTCTTGTGTTTGTCTTGGATAGGTCGACATGTGTCAGTTTGACGATATAGAATGCCGGTTGAATGGGGTGAGAGGATGATGTGGAACTTGTGACTACACTGCTATTTAGGACCTGTACCGGAAGTGCTGGGTTTCGTGCTGCATATGCATAACTGCGTACGCTTTGTGGCGTGTACACTGGGGTTGGTTATTGGCCAGCAAGACGATAAGACGTTGAGTCTACTTCTCAGCTGTGAAATTCCCAGGGCTGATGGTGGACTGTCCTATTTTTTCTTACGTACATAGCTGGCTGGAGTGTGTATCTGGATCCGAGGTGAAACTTCGGCATACGATTTCTTACGTCCTTTGTCTGGGCTGAGGTAGGCGTCTCTATTCGTCGTCTGTTCAATTTAGCCTGCTCCGCTTCCATTCCTTCGTAGAATGATTCCGGTTAAGTCGTTGGAGTCGGGATGATGATGAAAACTGACTCATAGCTGAACAAGATGGCTGACGGTAGTAGCTTCCTGCTGATTCTATTTTGATTTTATGACGTAGACATTGATTGTCTCCGATGATCATTCCCGCATGCGCTGTGGAACTAATTGGAGGAATGTGACGACCAAAAGTGTTCAGTATCGTTCGGCATGTATTTCACTTATTATTGCCAAACTTCTCGCTATTTTCTTCACACAATTTCTGCATTTATCGAAGGGTAAATTCACCATAAGCACCACAATCAACATAAAGACACAAAAATGCACAGCTGCTCCATGGAACATCGATAAGTACACCACGAAATTTACATTACTTCAGTATTAAAGCTTCAGAATATTTAAATGTAGTACTTACGAATCCTGAAGGTAGCCGAAAATATAATTTCCAATAAGGCCCCCAACACCAAGAAGGACTAGCGCCAGCGTCGCATAGAAGTCCTTGTCGCATACCATGTCCCACTGAAAGAAGAAATGTTACATTTTACTACAAGGTTTGGAGTTCACGACGCTAATGTCAACATATTCATGGTTGAAGAGATAGGGGGGAAAATCTATAGTGGCAGAAACGTGACAGCTGAGTGTGAAACAGGGGACTAGTTTAGTCAGTGTGTTTAGCGTTGATCTTAAAGAGAAAAGGAATAAAGGAGGGAGGATACAATTTTAAATACATTTCAAATCTATGACGTCAGACACTTGACCTATGTTAATTTTCTACCATTTGTTACACTTCAATATCAACATCCTAAAACAAGCATGATGAAATCTTTCCCGTGCACTTTAAAGTATAATGAAGAGTTACGATTGCGGAAACCATTTTTAGCAGTTAAATTATAGGTTACAAGTAGGATACATTTTGAGTTCTTCTGCTGGCTAGAAAGAGCAGGTTTATGGGGAAGGCCATACCACTATTTTGACTTTTAGCTAGCTGTAAGCCGACAACAAATATGTCTCGGCAGAATGAATGAGAAAAAGCGCACCGTCAAATTAATGAGTAAGATTTGGTCACCAAGGACGTTGAGCAGTGGGGAAAAGTATTGCACCTAATGAAATTCACTCTATATACAGCGTTTTAATAACCTAACAATTGCGTCCCACATCTTTCTGAAATGGAATGTGTTATTGTTGTGCTGTTTTCACAGAATTGAAGCGTAGCCAAGGGCTCATAATTGTAGCTCAACCACAGATTTTAATAATTATTAGAATATGTGGAACAACGCCTATTTGCATTGTGTAAAATTGTGTAAATTAGAATGGCGATGCTATTTTGTTCAGAATTCTAATACATGTAGTTCACGATCTATCGTAGTTTGTAAATACAAACAGTTGTATTCTACATTCAACTGCTTGGTTAAGAAAATAAAACCATGGCGCAACAGTTACGAAGAGTAATGGCCTACCAAGCGACCGCTGCTCAGACCAAAGGCCTGCAGATTACTAGGTGTCATGTGGTCAGAACGACGAATCCTCTCGGCCGTTATTCTTGGTTTTCTAGACAGAGACCGACATCCCACCATCAGATAGCTCCTCAATTGTATTCACGTAGGCTGAATTGACCTCGAACCAGCCCTCACATGCAGGTAAAAATGCCTGTCCGGGAATCGAACCCGGGGCCGCCAGGTAAGAGGCAGTCACGCTACCCCTACACCACGGGGCTGGCTGCTTAGTCAATAGGGTATGATATTCTAATGTTTGTTTCCTTTGCAGTACACAATTGCATTGCAACTTCATTGTCAGTTACTTTGTGATAGTTCAAGAAGTAGGACGTGGTGGAAGGCTGTGTTTACCAATGCTGAAAAAGCCCGCAAGTTACTGGTGTATGGTGAATTTAGGAAAAATGCTGTTCGTTCTTGTGCTCTGTGCGCGGAATGCAATAAACGTCAGCCCACTATTATTTGTGAACCTCTTCAATCAATTACCTGAAGCTGGAAGTGTAACACCTACAAAAATTAACAGAAAAAAATGAATGCCTGGAGAAGAGGATGAAATTAATGTTCTAGCTGCTCTTGCTGTAGAACCGCCCCTTAGCTCCTGTGCAAACGCAAGAGGAAGTGGCATGTGTCAGGCAAGTGTACTACGCGTTCTCCACAGTCGTAGGTTCCATCTGTATCATGTCTCTCACCATCAAGAACTGCATGGAAGCGGTTCTGAAAATCGTGTTAACATTTGTACAAGACAAGATGCCCCAGATTATCATGCATCTTGTTTAGTGATGAAGCAACATTTAAATCATGGCCAAGTAAACCTCCGGAACATGCACTATTGGTCTGTAAGCAATCCCTATTGGCTTCGTGAGCTGGAACGGCAGCATCCATGGAATTTAAAAGTGTGGTGTGGAATAGTGAAACATGAGTTCATAGGCCCTTCTTTTCATAGAAGGAACACTTGACTCTGAAACGTATCTCAGCCTCCTTACAGATAAACTTCCACAGATGTTAGAAGTTTCACTGTAGACTAGGAGGAACATGTGGTATCAGCATGATGGATGCCCAGCGCACAGTGCACGGCGTACTACAGCTTGTCTTCACCGATTGTTTCCAAATCGCTCATTGGACTAAGGGGACCAGTACCTTCACCAGATTTTACCCCTTTAGACATTTTCCCGGGAAAGCTAAAAGACACTATTTACAAGGACATACCGAGGACACTGCATGATAACAAACGACGTATTACTGTTGGCTGCGCTAAAAGTTCTGATTAAATACATGCATCAATCCTTACATGGAAGACTGGAAGCTTGTATTGAAGCTGGTAGTCGTCATTTTGAACACAACCTCTAAAGACCAAAAATGTTTTTCTTTCTCAGAATCTAAACAATTCGTTAGTTCACTTTTTTCTTAGATGAATGCTGACACATTGAGCAGACAACTGCCGCCATTTACAATTTTCAGACTACGATAATTCGCAAACAATTTGTACTAGGATCCTGACATCATTGATATTCTAATTCTAATTCTAATTCTAATTCTAATTCTAATTCTATTCTAGCTTTGTTTTGTTAATTTCAATATGAAATGTTTCATTTGAATAATGTAACTTTCTAAAATAAATAGACATCGTAAAAGTTATTGAAATATATGTACGTGCTACAATTATGAGCCCTTGGTTACACGTCATTTCTGTGATGACCATTATTATTATTACTATTATTATTCTCAATGGAGTTGATTAATATGAAATTAAGGCATTTTCAATAACCTAATAAACACACTGAAAGGAAGAAAATGAGTTACTAGTGGATGATAACGGACATGGCAGCTGTACATACTGGGTATCATAATCACTTATTACTTCATCAGTATTTAAGTTATATGTATAGATATGTCTTAATCGGCTTCTTGTTTCGCTGTTTATCCAAATTAGCGTTCACTTAAATGTTGTACTGGGTTCTGGACAGACTGAACTGACGAGTGTGTAAATCATGCATTGACTGAACGATTGAGATCCTACTTGAGAGTGAAATGATGAACCGACAATCCGAAAAGTCATTAGCGCCACTGGCTTTAGGAATAGCTGAAACTCTTGTGTATAACTTTGATTCCAGTTTCTCCGCCGTGTGCAACAGGTTTTAATAAGAAACACAAAAATTAAATTAATAGAAATTTGAAGTAGTTGGCTCCTTAACACCGTAACAAAGTGTATCATTTACTTTGGAAATAAAAATACCTTACATGACAGATTACATACCCAGAGGATACAGCCTGAGGGGTCTTTTAGTATTATTCTAGTTACCTAGCAGCTAATCCCCTCGGGAGCTTGTCGCAATGGATTTACAGTGACATTCTTCTCAGTGATTAATTTTATGCTTTCAGTGGAATGTATGACTTAAGGACGTGCCGGTTGAAACAAAGTGTTTTTGTCTCCACAATAAGACATAGCCCTTTCTCTTCCTCATCTGTGAGCGTAGAGCAGATGATAGAAAGAATATTTTTTTACTAGTGACTTTACGTCGCACCGACACAGATAGGTCTTATGGCGACGATGGGATAGGAAAAGCCTATGAGTTGAAAGGAAGCGGCCGTGGCCTTAATTAAGGTGCAGCCCCAGCATTTGCCTGGTGTGAAAATAGGAAACCAGGGAAAACCCTCTTCAGGGCTGCTGACAGTTGGATTCGAACCCACTATCTCCCGGATGCACGCTCACAGCCGCGCGCCCCTAACCGCACTGCCAACTCGGCCGGTGAGAAAGAATTCTAACCACCTTACAATTCACTTCATATTTCTCTAGTATTCGCTCTATAATATTTGGTTTTATTTACATAAATTACCTTATACTCTTAAATGCAGAAGAACCTATTGAACGTCTCCAAGTTACAGAACCAACTAACCCCAATACTGAGTTTATCCCTCCTCCAACGTATGAAGAAGTCAGAGATGTAATTAAATTACTCAAGAACAATAAAGCTTCTGGAGAAGACGGGATAGTAGCAGAAATGCTAAAACATGCCGGAGAACACACCTTCAGGAGCATACATAAAGTAATTCTGGACATATGGACTAGTGAGAGGCTCCCAGATGATTGGACGTCAGCCATTATCCATCCAATCCACAAGAAGGGAAGCAAAACAGATCCCAGTAACTACAGAGGAATATCACTCCTTGCTGTTACCTATAAGATATTTTCCAAGATTCTGGAACGCCATGTCACAAGACAGTTGGATAAAGAGTTAGGAGAATATCAAGCAGGGTTCAGAGCATCGAGGTCCTGTACCGAGCAGATACAAAATCTGAAGACCATCCTTCAATACAGCAAATCAAGAGCTCGACAATGGGTAGCTATATTTGTCGACTTCCAGAAAGCATACGACTCAGTAGATAGAATTACTCTTTACAATACATTAAGAGAACTAGGACTTAACGACAAGATCAACAGGCTGGTGCAAGCAACCTTGCACAATACCACAGCCAGAGTAAAGTTTAGAGGACAACTCTCGGAGAGTTTCGCCATTAAAACAGGGGTGAGACAAGGAGATGGCATCTCATGTATATTATTTAACTGCGTTCTGGAAAAGATAATTAGAGAGTGGATGAGATTCCTTCCAGAGAACACTGGATTACGGATGGGTATTAAAGCAGACAACCTGAGGATACCATGCCTAGCCTTTGCAGACGATCTGACTTTATTGGCAAATGACATACAGGAGGCTACTACTCAGCTCCAAACACTGCACTCAATAGCGGCTAAAACGGGTCTTTTGATCAACATAGGAAAGACCGAGTTTGTTACTAACATCAAAGATGCCCCTGGAAAGATGAGAGTCAGTGATAATATCTACATCAAGAGAGTCAAAAGTGTAAAGTACCTTGGGGAATGGTTCTCAGAGGACCTCAGTGAAACAATGGCTCTTGAACACAGGAGACTCAAACTAGATAAGGCTTACCATGCCTGTAGAAAGCTGTATGCTTCAAAAAATCTGTCGTTGAATGTCAAACTAAGACACTACAATGCAGTAATCAGACCGTCAGTCCTCTATGCAGCAGAGTGTCTATATTTAACTAAGAAGACCCCACTAAGAGCCCTCGAGGTACAAGAAAGAAAGTTCCTGAGACGGATAGTGGGACCAAGAATTTTACCAGATGGAAGCCGATGGTATCAACCAAATCGTGAGCTATATAAACACCAAGAAAATCTCATAGATGCCATCAGAAGAAGGCGACTGGCTTTTTACGGACACCTATCCAGAATGGACTCAAATAGATTATCTCATAGGATCTTCAAGGCTGCTAACAAGGGCAAAGCTACTGGGTTCGTGTGGATGAAGCAAGTGGAGAAGGACCTTTCGGAACTCCACATAAATCAAAACGACATAGCTGATCGGAGTAACTATCATACAACTCTTAAAACTAAATCCTTTGTAACATCCCTCACAGAAGTTACCCACAGACCAAAAGACGAGACCAGGAAATGGTCTGAGGAACGTAAGATTGAATTTAGCCGGAAAATGAAGGACTACTGGGCCATCAGGAAAGCTCGAGGTACCAACAAGAAAACAGCTGCCAAACCAGCCGCTAAGAACACCAATTGTGGCAAACAACGACGATGACTTCAAGAAACAGCTAAAACACAAGCACCGTGGTCCATAGATGGCCCTAACGAATTAAAAAAAAATTACCTTATATAGATTTATGACAATGTTATTGGTATTAATGTGTGCGGTTCCTTGGCTGATTGATAAACGTACTTTCTTTTGGTTCAGAGGGTCGTGGGTTCAATTCCCAGCCGGGCCGAGGGTTTTTACTGTGTATGGTTAATTCCTCTGGCTCGGGGGCTGGGTGTTTGTGTTTGCCTTAATGCACTTCTCTTCATATGCATACAACAAACAACCACTATAGAAACATGCAATACTGAATGCATCCCTCTACATAGGGTTGGCGTCAGGAAGGGCAGCCGGCCGTAAGACTGGGGCTATACATCATATACCGAGCTCGATAGCTGCAGTCGCCGAAGTGCGGCCAGTATCCAGTATTCGGGAGATAGTGGGTTCGAACCCCACTGTCGGCAGCCCTGAAGATGGTTTTCCTTGGTTTCCCATTTTCACACCAGGCAAATGCTGAAGCTGTACCTTAATTAAAGCCACGGCCGCTTCCTTTCCTCTCCTTGCCCTTTCCAGTCCAATCGTCGCCATAAGACCTATCTGTGTCGGTACGACGTGAAACAAATTGTAAAAAATTCTACATCATGTACAAACCCCAAATAATTTGGGAAAAGGCAAAAAGTAAGAAGAAAGTATTGGCTTTACCGACCAAGAGGGTCACTATATAGATTTTGGAGAGGTCGTGATGCCAAAAACTCTGTGCAGGTAAATCTACCATTTCATGTGTTGGTATCTCCAATTTTGCGTTGAATTCACACCTACAGGATGTGACCTACCGTTCCAAAATTCGCACATGCATTGGACGTGGTTTTACTGTTGAGAAGGCAGTGAATATATCACACGGTTACAGCAGCTATGGTCTGATATTTGAGCGAAATTTTCACTCGCTTCTCACTACACAAATTTTAATTCACATAACGTTCATTTGTGTTGCTGAATATCAATATGAGAGCCAAATGGTGCATGGGAAGCAGAGGCCCTGGGTTCGATGTGCGCCCAGTCCAGGGATTTCAATTCTGGACTTAAGGATGGAGCACTTCTTACGATTAGTTCTAATTATAATATTTAATTAATTGATAGATATAAATAACTATAATAAGGATCATTTAAGATACATGAACCAAAATAATTTGGGTTACAATAAACTAATACTCTCTCCTCAGTTTCTGGAGATTAGAAACTAGGGTAATGGACTGTTCTATTCCAATCTAAAAGCCAAAAACAAAAGCAAAACAAATTTTAGTTTTACCCGAATGCTGCTATCGCGATAAAATCCCTGGGACATCCAGTCTCAGATAGAATCTGAATCACAAAGAAGTGATTTTCCATTTCAAGAATCGCACTCTTATTAACAGCGGTTCGAATGGTGAGAATCGAGTACCGATAACGCTCGTCTGTAACAGGTGTGGAGTGACATAGTAACGGACTTCTCACCAGGTAAGTTTCAATTCACAGAACTTGTAATGTTATGTATTGAACCCATCATTCACAGTCATCTAAGGGACCCCTAAACCTACTAGCCACCATAGCCGAGAGCTAAGTCGTTAGAAACACCACATCCATTTTTGTATCATCACTTGAGGAACACCCCGTGTCTTCTTCATAATTAATGGCCACCAGATGAGAGCTTTAAGAAAGGATTACAGTCTCCTTGGGCAGAAAATTAATCCAGATTTGCAAGATCCTAGGGGAGAATATTCGGAAGGACTCGAGAATACCCGTCATCCGTGGTCATTTTCAAATTTCGATGACGATTCAGGCCGCAATTGAAACTTCAGTTGGCAAGGTGGAATACCTAATAATTTCTAAGTAATTAAGAAATTAGTCTTTACCTTCAGGCACAAGTCAGTAAGATTCAGTGATTCCGTGGGAAAGTTTTGATCAGAGAACGCCATGTGTTTATGTCTGTCAGGAGTGGGAGAAATGATTTATTCAACCCGCGCTTTAGCACTGAAAACATATTAGAAGTAAATTAAAATTATGGGACCAGGAAGTTCGTGATGCCCCAATTATTGTGAATAGTATAGATGTGTTGTTTGAGTCATCAGTCCATAGACTGGTTTGATGCATCTGTCCATGCCACCCTATCCTGTACTAACCTTTTCATTTCTACGTAACTGCTGCATCCTACATCTGCTCTAATCTGCTTTTCATATTCATACTGGTCTACCCCTACCGTTCTTACCATCTACACTTCCTTCAAAAACCAACTGCACAAGTCCTGTGTGTCTTAAAATGTGTCCTACTAGTCTATCTCTTCTTCCCGTCAAATTTAACCTTATCGATCTCCTCTCACCAATTCGATTCAGTGTCTCTTCATTCGTGATTCGATCTATCCATCTCACCTTCAGCATTCTTCTGTAAAACCACATTCCGAAAGCTTCTATTCCATTTGTTTCTTTCTGGGGTAGTTATCGTCCATGTTTCACTTCCATACAATGCCACACTCCAGACGAAAGTCTTCAAAAACCTCTTTCTAATTCCTATATCAATGTTCGAAGTGAGGAAATTTCTCTTCTTAAGAGAGGCTTTCTTTGCTTGTGCTAGTTTGCATTTTATTTCCTCCTTACTTCTGCCATCGTTAGTTACTTTACTACCCAAGTAACAATATTCATCTACTTCCTTTAAGACTTCACTTCCTAATTTAATTTCCTGCGTCTTGCGACTTCGTTCAACTGCACCTCATTACTTTTGTTTTGGACTTGTTTATTTTCAATATATACTCCTTACCCAATACTCTGTCCATACCATTCAGCAGTTTCTCCAGATCTTCCGCAGTTTTAAATATAATAACAATATCATTAGCAAATATCACGGTTCTGATTTCCTCTCCTTGGATTGTGATTCCCTTCCCGAATTCCTCTTTGGTTTCCTTTACTGACTGTTGTATATAAACATCCAAAAGTAGGGGGTTCAAACTTCAACCTTGCCTCACTCCATTCTGGATTGCTGCTTCATTTTCAAAGCCCCCGATTCTTGTCACTGCAGACTGATTTTTGCACAGATTGTAGATTATACTTCGTTCTCGGTATCTGAGCCCGATCCCCTTCAGAATCTCAAACAGCTTGGTCCAATCAACATTATCGAATGCCTTTTCAAGATCTACGAACGTCATGTATGTGGGCTTGTCCTTCTTAATTCGATCCTCTAAGATCAGACGAAAAGTCAGGATTGCTTCACGTGTTCCTTCGTTACTTCTGAAGCCAAATTGATCTTCTCCCAACTCAGTTTCAACTTATCTCTCCATTTTTCTCTAAATAATACGTGTTAAAATTTTGCAGGCGTGAGATACTAAACTAATGGTGCGGTAGTTTTCACACTTGTCAGCACCGGCCTTCTTGGGAATAGGTATAACAACATTCTGCAGAAAATCGGATGACACTTCTCCTGTCTCATACATTTTACACACTATCTTCAAAACCTCACCATGCTGGTTTCTCCTAAGGCAGTCAGTAATTCAGGGGGAATGTCATCAATTCCAGGTGCCTTCTTCCTATGCAGGTCTCTCAAAACTCTGTCAAATTCTGACATCAAAATTGGGTTCCCCATTTCATCGGCATCAATAGCCTCTTCTTACCAATTATAAATATTAGATCCATGGGTTAACAGAGGTAGCTAATGCGGTGTAACAGTTACACATTTTTCTCGCGTCAAAACTAATTTCATATGCTACGGTTGCGGAGTGATAGTCAAGCATTCTACAATCGATTTTTTATAAGTTAAAACCTGTGTTTTGTCTTGGCCAATTATCTACGTGTGTAACGTGTTGAATAACTCAAGATTGGTCGTATTAAGGATTAATACCAGCCTAGACGAAGTATGGTAAGAAATTGTTGGATGTGAAATGAAATAAGTATTCAATTGATAATAACAATAATTCAGCGATTGTTGACCGCAGCGAAGCAGTGGTAGTAAACGGCATATCTCAGCACGTGAACGAAAGTAATTTCTTTTGCTTGATAAATCTGAGCGGGATGGTGTGAATATTATCGGAAGACGAGTGAAGTTGTAAATAATTCTGTGTAATTTTGTTTTTAATTTATATGTTGTTATATCAGTGTAAAATCTGAGAACAAGTAGAAATTTATGTTGCAGGTAATAAATGTAAGAAAATCAGTGTGTAGAATGTAAGCTAAAATATATTTATGAAATGTTTGTAAGAAGATTATGTGAGACGTGTGTCTTGTGCGTAAAAATTGTGTGGTAAGCATCTAGTTGAGTGCTTGGCGGGCAACCATGCCTTGAAGAAATGCCATCATTTATAAAAATCAGGTTGGTGGCATTACATTATGTACGTGTATTTTGCTTCGTTATGCTCTGTATAAATAACGGTTCAAGATTCAGGCCGATAGCTTGCTCATTTTCCTTTGTTCTTCTGTAAATATTGAGTGCTGTATGGCACTGCTACGTAACTCATACCAACCCAGCTGATCGGCAGTACTACTGCACCACCCATAGTGAAGGCCCAGTGCAAGAGTCACACACCACTACACACCCAGAAAAAAAGAAAAATAGGAACAGATTAAAACTTACCTCCAGGTGGTAGAAAACAACAACAAACCGGTGGATCAAGTTACCAACCTGTCAGTGTATCAAATAGTTTTGAGCAGAAATAAGACAAATCTTATGCTTTATCCAAGAAAATATAATTTACAAACTGAAAGGTGAATTAACAGTTCAAGAATTACAGATTATCCTCGAAGATTTGCATGACAGGATAAAATATAGTTTAACTGAACTAAAATCCGTTGAAAATGAAGTAGGAATCAGACTATCATACAATAACATCAAATTAAATTAAATTAACCATAATTAAATCCACAGTAAAAGTTCAATTAATATAAAGTTGAACAGAATAAATTAAATAAACGAAATTAAATTAAAAACCGCTGGTCGGCAAGATATGGATACCCATAAGGAAAGGAAAAACCCCACAACATAACCAGGGGAAAATAAAGGAAATGAGCGTAAATGAGCTCCAGAAAAAAGTAATCAATCACACCCAACACGGGCTACATCAAAACCACGGAGCAATATCACAAGGGGCTGTCCACCATATCAAATCATGCACATCATCTCTCCAAAAAACAATCATCATCACCAAGGATACCATAACGAATTGTTATACATGGCGAGAACTAATCCCGTAGGGGGACCAACAATGGTACGAAAATGGAGGCAAAATAAACAACAGGCCATCCCCAAACACACGCCACAACCAAAATGATAAACAAAAGGAATAAATTTAAGGAACGAGATACAAATTTGGCACGAAAGAAAAACCACCATGATAATCCTTACTGGAACTCCCATGTAATAACCCAGTTTTTAAAACAAACATAATTTAGAAACAGAAGAACAGCAAAAGTTGGTAATAATAATAATAATAATAATAACCAAAACAATGTCCTATATTCTTTTTCTTTACAATTTTGCCCCAAAACACACTAAATCCCATAATGTAAACGTTAAACAGTACGTGTTTAAATAAAGGTAAACTAAAACAATTTTAACCCGATCATAGTATTACAAAGTGTTCATAAAATTTTCACAAGAATGTTTATCATAATTTTACGGTGCACACCACTTATTTTATGATAAAAGGGTTTCTTCGAAGAAATTCCTGAAGTAATTCACCGCCGATGAAAATAGCAATGTAAATAAAGATGTAGACTTACAGTTTGGTTGCTCCAGCAGTGGAAAAGTTTCAAACATGGCCTAGCCATGCTAGTTTACCAGACGAAGGTTTCAAGAATTTTAAGGAAAGACACAAATCTTCTTTGAGAGGATGAAAAAAGGACCTCCTGAGGGTGTGGAGCACAACCCTCCACCTCATATACTATTATCCGTAGTCCATGCCGCTACTCCAGTACATAACGCGGCGACAAATACAGAAGCGTCTTCTCTCCATGATGGGACCTCAGCGAGAGCGAGACTTCGCTTTCATTCCTCTCTGGGGTCGAGAGTATTTCAAAATGGCCGACTCAAAACGTTGATTGGACAGAGCAAGACAAAGGGGGAGAGCAGCGGATAGTTGCCACTACTGCCCTAAGGTGGCAGTAACAACCAGGGCTTATAAGAGTTACAAGAATTAAACATAACTAGGCGAAGCATAAGAAGTAATTGTGAGAACACAGTTTAGGTTGTAGAATAATTGACACAAATTTCTACGCCGTAACAGCCCATGCGGAAACGTAGGTGGAGAGGAGACTAATACAAAACCTCGGTTTCTGCCTCCCCCCCTTAGCTTTTCATATTTCCATACGTCACAAATTTGAGGTAGTCCAGTGTTTAAAATTAAGCTAATTTTTTGGTGTTCCAGTCCACAATAAATAACAATCACTGGTACCGAGTCCAACTTCAGATACCCATTGTATGCAGAAGTGAAGGCATTCCTAAATCGGCAACGTTCATAATTCACCACCAATCACACAATGAAGTTAATAGAAGACTTAGTTCAAGGTCCCGAAGTTAACAGTTACCTTTAAACTTACACTGTGCTGCAACACTGTTTTCCTTTTGGAATCCACATTTCAGAATGAGTTCAGGCTTCAATTTTCCTACATGTTTTACACTAACTTCTCTTTAGATTTACTTTTCACATACCTTTTCATAGTAGAACACATAACCTTTACCATGCCCCAAATTCATCTGGAGTTTGAAGTTTTGAAATTTTTCACATAACTTGAACAAATATTTTTCGCTTGCCGACTTCAGTCACCTAACACACTCTTGATTATAAGAGAGTTTCAAAGGACCATTAAATATCAGTTATTTAAGTCCACTACAGTTCAGGATTGACCACTTAACACTTCTTACAATACAATTCCAAACTTTAAAACTTTTTTTTTACTAATCATCGGGTTGGTAATAAAGAAACGCACCATCAAGATTGTTTCTATTGCAGCCAAATGGGCCTCAATATATAATAGAAAAAACAAGCGCGTTTAGGGGGGAGGAAAAATGCAATATTGGTGAGTGATAATTACTTAAAATAATAAAATCTAAGTTATACTGCTCACATCATAAATAAGGCTGGCACTAGAGTATACCATTGGCTTAAGAAATTACCAAGAGGAGAAGATGCAAGCGTCCAAAACAAGACGAAGAAAACACTTAACAGAATCAATAAGATAGAACGTAACACCCGAAGAACATCAATTACACCGGGAGGAAGGGACATACGCAGGGAAGTGCCCAAGAGCATAAGAATAAACAAATGGAGGATAAGGGAAGGAACTTTACCTAACAGAAAATTTTCCCCTTTTAAAATTATGATCCAATATTACAAGAAATAGAGAATTCACATGCACACTACCATACAGCAATACAAGATTAAGGCAGTCACCCAAGCACAATCACGATCTATTCCTTCTAAAATCTTCTTTCATCGCTCAACTTTTGTCGTCAAACTTATTGCGATTTGTACGTGTAGCGAATTGCACGACCGTGGCTTGCACGACATTGTCAGTAGTTTCTCCAAAGTTTGTGTGTTAAGAGTCCGATCTTCTTCTTCTTTCTTAATCTGCTTACTCTCCAGGGTTGGTTTTTCCCTCGGACTAAGCAAGGGATCCCACCCCTACCGCCTCAAGGGCAGTGTCCTGGAATGTGAGACATTGGGTTGGAGGATAAAACTGGGGAGGATGACCAGTACCTCGCCCAGGCTGCCTCACCTGCTGTGCTGAACTTGTAAGGGAAGAGCAGATTGGAGGGGATAGACACGGAAGAGGGAAGGAGGCAGCCATGGTTTTAAGTTAGGTACCATCCCGGTATTTGCCTGGAGGAGAAGTTGGAAACCACAGAAAACCACTTCCAGGATGGTTAAGGGGACAGTCTAACCCACCTCTACTCAGTTGACCTCCCGAGGCTGAGTGGACCCCGTTTCAGCCCTCGTACTATTTTTCAAATTTCGTGGCAGAGCCCGGATTCAAACCCGGGCCTCCGGGAGTTGCAGCTAATCACACTAACCACTATACCACAGAGGCCGACTTATTACGATTTACTTCTGTATTTTACTCCTTAAAATGGGAGAGAGAGTAGACTTTGAAACAAGTCAGGATATTCAAAGGTAATGTTTAGAATAAATACAGGTAATGAATGCCGTTTGTGAATTGTTTTGGGATCATATAGATATCTTGTAGCCAATTGAGTTGAATTTGATGACAGAACGAACTATTAGTGAGAACATAGAATTAGGCAGATTTGAATTTTCGTCCGGGAAGAGTTGAAATGTCCCGTGGATTATGTGTTAATTATCCATGATGTGCGATCACACCAGACTAGTTCCACCATGCATCACCTGGTGCCAACATCACAAAATACGTTTTAAACACTTCCAAACATATCTATTATATTCTCAGTAATGGCAGATTTGTTAAAAAGCAGAAAATGGTTGGCATGACTTTTGAATCAACCACCGTATAAAAAAGTCCATAACCTTCAAGTAAGTCAAATTTCACCAGTCACGTGAAACGGGGGTACCTCGAATGTTACATCGGATATCGTAATAATAATAATAATAATAATAATAATAATAATAATAATAATAATAATAATAATAATAATAATAATAATAATAATAATAATACATTTTTGCTAGTGGTTTAACGACACGCTAACACATTGGAGGTTTTCGATGACACAAGAATGGGAAGGGGCTAGGAGTGGGAAGGAAGTGACTATGGTCTTAATGAATCTACAGCCCCAGCATTTGCCTGCTGTGAAAATGTGAAACGATGAATAATTATAATACTAATCCACGCTTGCGAAACTTTAACACATTATTTATATAAGAATGGAAGAACAAGTTGAAACTGAGTTGGAATAAGATCATTTTGGCTTCAGAAGAAATGTATGAACACGTGAAGCAATCCTGACTCTACGGCTCATCTTAGGGGATCGAATTAACAAGGAGAGGTCAGGTGCATAGCGTTCTTAGATCTAGAAAAAGCTTTCGATCATGTTGATTGGACCAAGCTATTTGAGATATTAAAGGACATCTGGCTCAGATACCAAGAAAGAAGAATTATCCGTACAAAGCCAGTCTGCAGTGATAGCAATCGAGAGCTTTGAAAACGAAGCAGGAATCAAAAAAAGTTGTGTGGCAAGGCTGCAGTTTATCCCCTTTCATTTTCAGCGGTTATATAGGCGGGAAAGGTATTCAAAGAGGAGAATGCAAAGGTAATCACAATCCAAGGAGAGTAAATGTAATCTCTGAGACTCGCTGATGATACTGTTATTTTATCGTAGTCTGCAGAGGATCTAGAGAGATTGCTGAATGGTATGGACAGAGTCTTGGTGAAGGAGTACGAGAGGAAAAAAATAAGTCCAAAACAATGGTAATGGAGTGCAGTGGAACAAAGTCTTATGATGCAGGAAATATTACATTAGAATATGAATTTTCAAAGGAAGTAGATGCATACTGATACTTCGGTTGTAAAATAACTAATGATGGCAGAAGTAGGGAGGACATAAAATGCAGACTAGTACAAGCAAGAAAGACCAATGCAGACACCTGTTGGGAAATGAGGGAAATACTAGTAAAGCAGACATGCTTATTCTTCAGTAGGGATGTTCATGATACTCATTGAAAGATTTATCACGAAATTACCTGTATCACGAATATACCTCCCTCAGCTCTACTTAGCAGAGTATGGTCTTCATTGATCTTTCTGTCCAATTTTTTCTCTCTGTTTAGTTAGTACATGTCATCCTTGTCCATACCCACAACTCTGCTGCTTCCATTTGAATATCGTTCCTTTTCTCCAACGTCAACATTTTTTTTTTTGCTATTTGCTTTACGTCGCACCGACATAGATAGGTCTTATGGCAACGATGGGATAGGAAAGGCCTAGGAATGGGATGGAAGCGGCCGTGGCCTTAATTAAGGTACATCCCCAGCATTTGCCTGGTGTGAAATTGGGAAACCACGGGAAACCATCTTCAGGACTGCCGACAGTGGGGTTCGAACCCACTATCTCCCGATTACTGGATACTGATGGCACTTAAGCGACTGCAGCTATCGAGCTCGGTCCAGTTTTTACTAACATACACCAAGGTGTTCAACACATACAGTAGGTTTTGACCATTTTCTCATTTCTATGTTCATGAACCTGCTGGCCAAAAAGGTCCTTTTATTTGTAAACGCTTTCGTTGCCAAGAAACATCTTTTATTTAGTGGGTTTCTCTGTTATCCTCTGTAATGTCGCTACCAAGGTACGAGTTCTGCTTTGTTTGTTTTATTCTTGAATTTCAATAATTATAAGGTTTGCGTTCAATGCTTCGGCATTTTTACTACCTAACAGTGCTTTTGTCTTATTTATGTTAATATTAGCCTTTATCGAGTCAGGAAATTGAATAATTAGTGAAGCAAAATTTTCATATTGATTTCTCTGGGTTAACTACGACTACAATGCCATTCGTAAATCTAATTCAATGAATCCTACGCCCTTCCCCTTACTAAACTCATATACCACGATTTAAATCCTCTCTGGCAGAGCTGAAAATCAAACTCAGCCCGAAAGTTGGGTAATCTAACAAGCTAACACAAAGACCAGCAGCCCAGCTTATTGACCTGTTTTCCTTTGTGATATTTGTCTCACGTTTGCATATCGTTTGAGTACTGATGAATTTGTCAGCTGATGAAACCAATGTTATTTTTAAACCAAATTTATATTTTCTACTTAATTCAATGATACAATATAGGAAACAGCAAGTCTATTCCATTAGCTAACATTATATTTCAGAAACATCCCGCTAATGGCTCCTTCAATATTAGTCAGCTTGAGGAAGGTTTACCAGCAGCCAGGTAGCTCGTACGAACTTGGTGTAGAGTTCGCGGTCAGACCACAACACGGAACTCGACAACTTCATGGTACACACAAAGAAGCCTGCGGGGGAGATGAGTTTTTCCGGAGAAAGTTCATGTTCCAGGGAATTCACAGATGGCTTCGTGGTTTAATCATTTCTTAAGACTTATGAATTTAACCTTGTACTATAATTTCTAATAATTTCTCTAGTAATGAGCACATCTCTGTTGGTAGACGAACAACACATTCATTACATTCTTTGCACAGTAGTGTGTACGAGGAGATATTTCCTTTGAAAAACAAGAAACTAGCCTTACAAACTGCTTCAAATTACTTCTAACAGGCGGCTTTCCATTATAAACCATCAATCATAGTTTCGAGAATGTCATGCTTATGTAAGACTTATCGTATTTTTTAAAACTCTTCAAATTACTTCCTTCCTTCGTTATTTCGTTCCGTCCTTCCTCCCTTCCTCCCTCACTTCCTCCTTCCTTTATTTCTTCCTTTCTTCCGTCAACCCATATTTCCTTTCATCCCTCCCTTCCTCCTTTCCCTTAATCCCCCTTTCCTTCCCCCCTTCTTTTCTCCTACCACATTTCTTCTTTCATTCTAAGCTTCCGCTCCACTTTACTCCCTCCTTTCTCGTCTGAGTCCTCTCCGACATAGCTGAATCTCAAACTCTCCCCGAACGCTGCGTAATCTAAACACCCTATCACGAAGGAAAGGACCATGGTTTATCGACCTGTTTCCTTTTGTGATGCCTATTCTCATTTTAATGCTCCGATCCCCCTTTACCTCTGTCTATGATTATATGCCTAAAACCCCTTTTTAGAGGTTAACAGAAGTTGATTTTTACCTCAAGGTGTGTTACAACAACAGCAGTAATAATGTCAGGCTGAGTGGCTCAGACGGTTCAGGCGCTGGCCTTCTGATCCCAACTTGGCAGTTTTGATCCTGGCTTAGTCCGGTGGTATTTGAAGATTCACATATATGTCAGCCTCGTGTCGGTAGATTTACTGGCACGTAAAAGAACTGCTGCGGGACAACATTTCGGCACCCCAGCGTCTCCCGAAAAGTGTCTAAAGTATTTAGTGGGACGTAAAATAATAAGAATAACAATAATAATATTCAATATCCCTTGAATTGCTACTGATCCTATCAGATGATGGATCTGTCGTAATTTTGCCCAGAAGGAGCTCTTTAGCACGTCCAAAACCAACGACACGTGGTTGTAGCATTTAAACGCCCTCGAATGTCTCAGACCGCAGACAGGATCGAATCTTCTATCATGGAAACAGGAGTACTACCAACAGTCAGTATGGATTATTTCTTGTCTGTGGTGTAGTGGTCATCGTGATTAGTTGCCACCCCTAGAGGCCCGGGTTCGATTCCGGCTCTGCCACGAAGTTTAAAAAATGGTACGAGGGCTGGAACGGTGTCCACTCAGCCTCGGGAGGTCAACTGAGTAGAGGTGGGTTCGATTGTCACCTTAGCCATCCTGGAAGTGGTTTTCCGTGGTTTCCAACTTCTCCTCCAGGCAAATGCCGGGATGGTACCTAACTTAAAACCATGGCTGCCTCCTTCCCTCTACCTTGTATATCCCCTCCAATCTTCTCTTCCCTCACAAGTTCAGCACAGCAGGTGAGGCAGCCTGAGCGAGGTACTGGTCATCCTCCCCAGTTGTATCCCCAACCCAATGTCTCACATTCCAGGACACTGCTCTTGAGGTGGTAGGGGTGGGATCCCTCGCTTAGTCCGAGGGAAAAACCAACCCTGAAGAGTAAGCAGATTAAGAAAGAAGAAGAAGATCGGACTATTAACACACAAACTTTGGAGAAAATACTGACAATATCGTGCAAGCCACGGTCGTGCAATTCGCTACACGTACAAATCGCAATAAGTTTGAAGACTACAGTTGAGCGATGAAAGAAGATTCTAGAAGGAAGAGATCGTGATTTTTTAAAGCAGACGGACCAGGTCCATCGCGTACTTCACGTTAAAGGGTCATGATATGAATACATTCAGTAAGGTGAGTACATTAAGTACAGTATATAGATTATTATTTTACTCCTACAGAGATATTTAACATTTGATTTGCTTTACGAGTGAATACAAAGGTTTTATTACTAAGCATACGATTTCAATGTATTGTACACCTTACGAAAAACAAGAGTTTTCAACCGGATGAATTAATGCTTATGTTTGCGTATTCGTGGTATTTTGCTGCTGAACCATAATTTTGACACCCCCCCCCACTCCTTTCCCAGCTCAATTTGAAGTTTCCAGTTCCCTGGAAGTGCCTCATTAATTTATGTCTATTTACATTTGAACATACAGTGTGATTCAGCAGCCCCTTCCAATATCGTTTGCTGCAGACCAACTAACGTGCACGTGGTTTTAGGGGTGCCATTCCCCTGCAGGCATACTGCATGGTACTAATGTTCAGTGTGCACATTTTGAACACGATTCTGAACCCTAGCGAAATGACATATTATCCGTTCGCAAAACATGACGCCTTGAAATCATCTAGCAACTTCCTTTTAACATGTAAATACGAGTACGTTAATGTGTCATGCCTCGTGACCGGGTTTAACGAAGAGGGGAATCACTGCATGAAACCTGGTAACAATGCAGTAGTCCGCCTCTGTGGTGTAGTGGTTAGAGTGATTAGCTTCCACCCTCGGAGGCCCGGGTTCGATTCCCGGCTCTGCCACGAAATTTGAAAAGTGGTACAAGGGCTGGAACGGGGTCCACTCAGCCTCGGGAGGTCAGCTGAGTAGAGGTGGGTTCCATTCCCACCTGAGCCATCCTGGAAGTGGTTTTCCGTTGTTTTCCACTTCTCCTCCAGGAAAATGCCGGGATTGTACCTAACTTAAGGCGACGGCCGCTTCCTTCCCTCTTCCTTGTCTATCCCTTTCAATCTTCCCATCCCCCACCACGGCCCCTGTTCAGCATAGCAGGTGAGGCCACCTGGGCGAAGTACTGGTCATCCTCTCCAGTTGTATCCCCCGACCCAATGTCTCGCGCTCCAGGACACTGCCCTTTAGGCGGTAGAGGTGGGATCCCTCGCCGAGTCCGAAGGAAAAACCAAACCTGGAGGGTGAGCAGATTAAGAAAAAATGAAAGAAAGAGCAGTGCAGTAATTAATGCCTTAAACACCGAACCGGATGGCGAATATCCTCTGCTCTCATCGTACTAGCAGCAGGTTTCCAGCAGTGTAGCGTAGCGGATGTGGTTAGGCATTCACCTACAAATCGTCGGAATGTGCCAGCGGTGATTCGAATCCTGCTCGTTAAAATATTTTTGCATCGGTACGATGTTTGAATACGTAAACACGCGCCCACGTTTGCCACATTCACACCGTGGAATGACGCTGTTATTTATCTTGTGCCCTGCGCATACTCCGGTGGTTACGGCCTGAATGTACTGTAATCACTGCTGTCATTCGGCATGTTTTCCACAGAGGAATACGTTGACATGCTCCTCATTTATGGTGAAGAAAATCTAAACGCGTGCAAGGCACTACATCTGTACCAGGAACGGTATCCCAACAGGCGACACCTGGTTGCTGCGACATTCCGCCGTGTTGAAAGACGCCTAAGGACAACAGGCGTGATTTCCAACCAGCCACCAGTCAGCGATAGGCCAGTTACATAGGGTGAAACAGGAGAGGTCGTTCTGGAGGCAGCTCGTAATAATCCACACATCAGTACAAGGGTGACTGCACGACAGGTGAACACCAGCCAACCGTCCGTCTGGCGAATACTGCATGAACATATCACTCATACCATCTTGAGCTACACCAAGAGCTCCATGGGTGCGACTTCGAAGCTCGGATGGAGTTCTGTCGGTGGCTATTACGAAGGCTGGACAATGATGCAGCATTCGTATCGCATATCTTGTTCTCGGACGAATCGCGCTTCCACAATAATTGGAACATCAATAGCCTCAACATGCACTATTGAAGTCCGGACAATCCTCACTGAGTGCGACAGGCGGACCATCAAGTACGATGGGTAGTGAATGTTTGGTGTGGAATCTTGGAGGATCGCCTGATTGGACCTTATTTCTTTGAGGGCCATTGGATGGGTCCGCGCTACCTGCACTTTCTGCGTCAGGAACTCCCACTGCTGCTGGAGGATGTTCTCATACACGATGGTTTGACGATGTGGTTGCAACAGATTGAAGCTCCACTAGATTATACTTTGCCCGTTCGTAACCATCTGAACGAGGAGTTGCAAGGGAAGTGGAAAGGACGAGGAGGCCCTGCTCCTTGGCTCGCCAGAGCACAGGATTTAACGCCGTTAGACTTCTTCTTGTGGGGACATTTGAAGAACGTCGTTTACACTCATGCGCCGGAAAACCGCGACCAGATCTGGCGTCTCATCGTGGACGCCTGCCGAGCAATTACACCTGGAATGCTTCAGCGCGAAAAACGATCTATCGGACACCGGACCCGAATATGCATAAACCAAAACGTTCATCACATCGAACATTTTCTGCGATAAAACATTGTCAGGGCAGTTCTGTTTCTATTATATTCGGTCAGTGTGCGTCCAGCCTGCTAACCAATCGTCCCTATTTAGGGCCACAAACACATTCATTCACACGCAATTTGCATGAAAGCGGTTATTGAACTTACAATGCATGCGGTAAGTATTAAACAAATATTTCAAAAATTTGTAATCCTCGGCCCGGACTCGAACCTCCAACCCGACATGCAAGCTCGTTCCTCCACGCCTTTACCAACAACACTAGTGTTCCGCAGGGCACACTGCGCAGCTTACAGTATGTGTTAGGTTTACTGCGGTCACAATAACAATTTAGTGTTTCGCCGGCGTGTCAGGTTAATATATCTAGAAGGCACACGCATGTCTTCCAGCGTTTAATACGACTATAATAACACGGCGTCCTGTCATGGTGATGCGGTAAATACCAAGATATCCAGTTGTGTTGTATGAGCATACCGGCAGGGCGGATGTTTTCAGGACGGAAGGAATATTGTGGGTTGCATAACACTACATTGGAAGGGGTGGCTAAATATCGTTGTATATTCTCATTTCTTCTCCTTCTTTATCTGTTTACAACCAGGGTAGGCTTTTCCCTCGGACTCAGCGAGGGATCGCAACTCTACCGCCTCAAGGGCAGTGTCCTGGAGCTTCAGACTCTGGATCGGGGGGTACAACTAAAGAGGATGACCAGTACCTCGCCTAGGCAGCCACACCTGCTATGCTCAACAGGGGCCTTTCGGGGGGATGGGAAGATTGGACGGGATAGACAAAGAAGAGGGAAGGAAGCGACCATGGCCTTAAGTTAGGTACCATCCCGACATTTGCCTGGTGGAGAAGTAGGAAACCACGGAAAACCACTTCCAGGATGGCTACGGTGGGAATCGAACCCACCTCTACTCAGTTGATCTCCAGAGGCTCAATGGGTACCGTTCCAGTCCTCGAACCACTTTTAAAATTGTTTTGGCAGAGTCGGGAATCGAAACCGGGCCTCCGAGGGTGGCAGCTAATCACACTACCCACTACACCTTTCGACTGCCATTTATTAGTAGGCTATAGATTATCTCAATATATTGAAAAAATTGCAAAACTGTTCTCTGGGTTTGATATTAAAAAGTAACTTCTCTTTTCAAGAAACTGTATGTCATCGCTTGGGAAAATAAGTTTCCGAGTTTGAGCTGTTTTGCTCCTAACTCTAAGTTTAGAATTATTTCGAACCGCGCATCCCCCCGTCTCGGAGCGTTGGGAATTTTCAAATTTTTTAGAGCTCTTGGGTATAAGAGGTTCGCTGTTCTCTGGTGACATGTTTTTCAAGTTCCTAGTGTGCCTGGAAATGCCTAATTAACTCAAGTCTATTGTCACTTTTACATCTACATTTAAACATCCCTACACTTCATCACTCATTTATTTCTGTAGATACTAAATATACTACAACATTATGCAATACTATGGTTAACCATTCTAATTCTCACATTCCGGAACACTATACATAATGGGATACTACAGTTTTACCATTGTAATTGGCACAAGTTTGTATAAATTTCAATAGAAGAATTTATCACCACCATTGTTAAGTTTTCATTGACGTTTACAACAGAAAACTGAGTATATTCATTACTTTATAATAAATCATATTCGTAATCGGTAAAATTGGTGTGAATACAGAGTCTTTACAAAGGAAAACAGAACTATCTAAAATATGGACATCCAACTCTAGTTCTACAATGCAACCCATATATTGTTGTTGCAACTCTATACTGCTTTACGCCAGGTGAGGGATTAGTTGACAAATACCACCTGTAGCGCAGTGTTAAGTTACTGTATATTTAGAGCCATACCTTTTTCGCAGTAATTCATGTTCCATTTGGTGGAGAGGATTACTTTTAGTGTTATTTCGCGAAATAGGGCTTGAACCATCGCTTGAATTTCGCTATAATCAATTTCTACAATTATTCATAAAAAGTCTCGTTAATGCGATTTCTGAATTATTTGTGTGAAAGAGATATATAAATAGAAACAGTATAGATAATCTTGCCATTGATGCTTTCACGGTCCGTACTTATAGACATGATAATGTATGGCTTTTGGGTTTATGCCGTGTCAAGAAAATAAGGTGAAATTCTTTACGGTTCGCAGAGAACTGTGCTCTGAGTCATCAGAAGAAATTCTCGATTGTCCACGAAAAAGGCTTCTTCATTCATTATTCCTACAATATTGGCTTTTCGTCGCACCGATACAGATAGGTCTCATGACGACGATGGGATAGGAAAAGCCTAGGAGTTGGAAGTAAATGGCTGTGGCCTTAATTAAGGTACAGCCCTAGCATTTGCCTGGTGTGAAAATGGGAAATTACGGAAAACCGTCTTCACGGCTGCCGACAGTGAAGTTCGAACCTACTATCTCACGGATGCAAGGCCACAGCTGCGCGCTCCTAACCGCACGGCCAACTCGCCCGGTTCATTATTCCTTATATAATTTTTATTGGGACTATAGTAATAATGCGCTAACCAAGATAACGCAATACATGACACTTTCATCCCATATGGTCATACCATAGGAATTTCCTAAACTATTAAAACTTAAAGGTATCTGTCGAATCGAGAAATACTTATTGTTTCCATTCTCTTCACATACAATTGATATTCCAATATCATTTCAAGCTCGTTGCAGTTTCGCACATATCCCAAAATAAGTAAATTTCGCCTTAAACTGGCCTTGTCGCTTTAATTCGCGGAAACGGAATTGCTAATTTTTGCAAAAGAATCAGGTAATTCATTAAGATATATCAGAATCGCTTCAAATTATATTTTGTCACATTTTTCGTTAATGCGAAGAAATCACGCTTCTAGTAATATTGTATTCAGAGGTTCAAGAGTAAGTATTCACAAAGCGGAACAGCTCTTCATTCATCGTTTCTGAAATCAAAACATACAGCATTCTCGCATTATTTTAACTCTCAGACAAATATTTTCCATACTTTACTCTTACGTTAGCCGGGCTGAGTGGCTCAGACGGTTAAGGCGCTGGCCTTCTAACCCCAACTTGGCAGGTTCGATCCTGGCTCAGTCCGGTGGTATTTGAAGGTGCTCAAATACGACAGCCCCGTGTCGGTAGATTTACTGGCACGTAAAAGAACTCCTGCGGGACTAAATTCCGGCACCTCGGCGTCTCCGAAGACCTTAAAAAGTAGTTAGTGGGACGTAAAGCAAATAACATTATTATTACTCTTACATTATTTCTTTCCTTTCTTGAGATTCCCTCCATAGGCTCTCTTGTTTTGGAATTATTTCCTACGTGTATAGAAGAATGTAACTGTTTCTTGAATAACCAACAGGTTAAACTTAATTTTGAACTGGGCCAGGGATATAACTAGAATGGCCACTTTAAAAATGATTCTTTACCACTGTAAATAAGCCACCAGCTAGAGCCTATGGACTGACAGATCATGTAGGGAACTTCCCATTTTCTCCACATGCGAGTACAACTCCTGGTTGTGCCGTCTCCTAAACTCGCCGTTGTCCTTGACTTGACCTAGGATTTTCTTCAAAATCTTCCTTTCCTTGGCCTCCAATTTCTCCATCATGCCTTTTTTGTTCATGGCGAGACATTCCGCTGCATATAGATCCTCTGGCCGGATGACAGTGCAATAGAGTTTGATTTTGACATTCAGAGATATAGATCGTTTGCTATAGACATTTTTAGTCAGATGGTAAGCCATTTCAATATTATTCATGCGTGATGCAAAGGCTTCCTTTTCGGACATGTTAGGTTCTATCCATTCACTAAGATACTTAAATTTTTCAACCCGCTTGACTTTTCCAAGTGTCCCTTCTAGCTCACCTGGCGCCAGTTTGATGTTTGTAATGAATTTCGCCTTCTCAAAGGAGATCTGGAGGCCCGCCTTTGCAGCTGTGTTTTATTACACGTATTATTATTATTATTATTATTATTATTATTATTATTATTATTCAAGGAAGGCAGCCCTACTTTACCTGAAGTATGTTTAGGATATAGTTTATAAGAATACAGTATTACATGTTATTAATGCATTACGTAGTAGAATAAAAAATTGCAAAGGATATTACAATGAGTCGAAAACATTATCTATGAAACACTTAAAAGCTGAATATATAAGAAACGGGCGGGGAAAATTTTACATTGCAGTAGCTCAGGTGTCCTAACACATGGTTCGTTTTGATAGCATGTAGTGGACAATGAAAAATATGATCTACTGTTTGTTTTGATTGACACTTACAAAGGTATCCCTCTGGTGATTGTTTTTAAATCGTTGAAAATACAGTAACCTGTAAATTTACCATGTCCACCAGTAAAATGTGTTAAGTATGTAAGCGAATTCGAAGAATTTTGATGAAAATTTTTTAATATTAAATGGAACTGCACAAACGTTTTCTTGGGAAATGGAACGGATCTGGCCATTTCTTCACGAAACGGAACAATATAACCTACTTCATCACCACATGGAAGAGCTTTCTGATTCAATTCAATTCTTGATTATATTGTATTGTACCTGAATGATACTAACGTATTATCTTTTTTTCTTGCTATTTGATTTACGTCGCACCGACACAGATAGGTCTTATGGCGACGATGGTACAGGAAAGGCCTAGGAATGGGAAGGAAGCGGCCGTGGCCTTAATTAAGGTAAATCCCCAGCATTTGCCTGGTGTGAAAATGGGAAACCACAGAAAACCATCTTCAGGGTTGCCAAAAGTGGGGTTCGAACCCACTATCTTCCGGATGCGAGCTCACAGCTGCGCGCCCCTCTCAGCACGGCCATCTCGCCCGTTTAATGCATTATCAGCTGAAGAAATGTGACAATAATACTGAAAGAGTACTTTCTAAGTTATCGACTGCCCCAGCAATGTATTAACAAAGAAAACGTGCAAGTTCTCACGAGTTTCTGAAGAAAGTTTTTCATTTCTTTCCAGATACTCGTACGGAAACGTTCCCTCAGTGAAAAACACTCTCCAACCCGTGAGATATGAAGTATTGGAAAGAAAATATATAACAAATAGAATATAGCCTGGGAGAACTCACTGCAGCAGAAAACTACATCCACAAACTCTTGCTA
This sequence comes from Anabrus simplex, assembly GCF_040414725.1. Lineage (NCBI taxonomy): Eukaryota > Metazoa > Arthropoda > Insecta > Orthoptera > Tettigoniidae > Anabrus > Anabrus simplex. Next base: position 1,191,841,237 of record NC_090266.1, on the reverse strand, counting down.
CTTATCGAGTCTCTTTGTGCAACAGATGGGACGTGAGGACCAAGAATAACGACAAGTAAAGAAGTGTGGGGATGTTGGAGGGAGGTGGGTGTAGGGGCCGAAGACGGTCGTGTTGGCGCATCTCAAGTTTATAGAAACAGAAAATGTCTTGGGATTATCGTATGACAAATATACTTTAGGCTGCACGCATCTGCACCCTACTTCATCTTCTTCAACAAGCTGTTCTTGTGGGAGCTTCCCCTCGTTCCAGCTATTTATAGTCATATTGAAGCAAAATGCCATTATTTATCAGCGTGTCAAAAGAAGTTTCTGAAGTTTTGTGCTCAGTTAGGATATTGGAGAAAAGCTGAGCCCGCTAGGAAACGCCTTACTTCGTTTCCGTGTGGCTTCAAATTTTCGTCCTGCAAAATTTTCTCCATTCGGTTCAAACTACATGAATTTCGACTGATGAATTTATAATAGGTGCAACTTTGATCTTAATCATGAATTCGCGTGTCAACTGTGATCGTAAAGAGCTGTAATAACCAGCATAAAATTTACAGAAATAAAATGGGTAAACTTGATAACCCACTCCGCTACTATTCTCCGTGAGGGCTTTCATTACTGTTTTTTATTTTAACTGTAGTTTAAAGTTAAAGAAGAAGCATAATAACAACACAACAACCAAACGCTAGGCAACAGAGGAAAACCATGGATGTTACAGATAGAAGAGTGTTTCCCAGAATATCAAAGAAAATCAGTTTAACAAATAGATGTATTGAGACACAAGAAAAGGTACAGGACGTTGCATTTTTTAACCGTGACAAACGATAGGAAAACGTTTACAAAATTTCAGATAAAGCATGACAGCATTCCAATGATTACATATCATTTGAGTGAGATTTCGTCAAGTACAGACTGAAATGCATAGAAATGATCTTTTCCAACCAAGTTTGAAGAAGATAGAGAATGCAACATTTTAAGGAAACACAGATGGACAATAAAAGAGGACACTGCTACGTTAAAATGACATAGAGGCATAGAGACTCCACAACATTCTCAAATGATATTTATGAGTCCAATTCGATGGCATAGTCTAACTATAAAACACAGAGCGGACGAAGTCTGATTAAGAGAATACTAAAAAAACAGCCCACAAATACGAAGGATGAACAGTCTACAATCTTTAACGAAACAACCTTTCTTCACAGTAAATTTATACAAACAGCCTTGAGGTACAAGATTTCTGAAGCATTGAACAAAATTATGTCCAGTTTCTCAAAAGCCACAAAATTGGAAGAGCATAATAAGTTACATGAATTAAGAATCCATCGGCTAAATTATCGATTCAGAGATCGAGTTCAAACACTCGATAAGTTTAGACATCAGAATCTAAAAATATAAGTTTAAGTTACTCTACTTCAATATGCATGCAGGCATGGAGAAGTCATGGACTAGATTAGAAATCTAGAGCAATATGATCAAGACGATCTTCTCTCAGCGTCTCTCTCCCCCAACAGTCGAAACGTGTCTCGATGAGAAGGCCGTATGAGGCAATATACAGCGTGTTAGGGGTATACCTGCAGATATTTCTTCTAGCAATGGAGAACGATGTGACTTTTAGTAATCCTCGGAAGTTGTTTTCGAGAGCAAAGAGGTACGATATTTTTAGAATAGGTAGTATGCCTTGTTCTTTTGAATGAATAGCTTATCTTTGATAACAGGCGAGTCACGCGCCATCCATGCCAAACTGGTTTCTGTTTATGTTCACGAGCAAATGTACTACTGTAACAGCTGAACGCTACTATGCAATGCACGAGATGTTAAGTAACATACTTGTCAAACTGGTTTTACAGTATATTTAAGAGCAACTGAACTACGATAACAGCTGAAGGCGGCTACCACAGTAGTGTATACCATGTTACGTTACGTTCTCGCTAGACTGGTTTTGCTGTTGGTAGTATTTAGTTTCCGTCTTAGGGGCTTCAGACAACTCTGGTCATCGGTTTCGGACCCTGGAGATATATCGAATTCTCAGCGTTAATACTGGTTCATTTGCTGTTACGTCCTTTAAGGGATTCGGATGTCTGTGGTCATCAGCCCCGTGGTCTAGTGAGTATGGAAATGACCTGTAAACCTGTATCGGTGCGGGACTTGTACGAGCGTGTGATATAATTATTGGTTGGGATAGGCGCGCCGGGTCGTGAAATACGGTACGATCCACGTTGTGCATTGCGTAAAGGTAGAAGAAAGAGGGCAGTTCCTTACGCCAACGAAAGCAGTCATGGGATAGGACGTCCAAATGAGTAGCATCGGAATTGAATTATCGAAACACATCGAACGTTTAGTTTCAAAAGAATAACGGACATGTTATACAACTAAATAAATTAAACGTACCTACATTTCGTGCCTCCTTCCGGGCTGAGTGGCTCAGACGGTTGAGGTGTCGGCCTTCTGACTCCAACTTTGCAGGTTCCAACCTGGCCCAGTCCGGTGGTATTTGAAGGTGCTCAAATACATCAGTCTCGTGTCAAAAGAACTCCTGTGGAACTAAATTCCGGCACCTCCGCGCCTCCGAAAACCGTAAAAGTAGTTAGTGGGACGTAAATCAATTATTATTATTATTATTATTATTATTATTATTATTATTATTACCAGGTCATTAAAAGTTGAAATACGTGAATGAACATAGTAAAATCTGCGTGGTTTAAGAGGAAACAAGATGAGATGTACGTCACGTGAGGCAACATCGGTCGCAGTAGTTGACTACAGATTACTATGCCTAAGACGAGAACCAGTTCAAGCTCCTGGTGATGAGTCGGCTGTAATCTCGTATTGTGTATAAACATACACATCAACAAATCTAAGAACCATAAACAAGGCTACAGGTTAGAGACATGTAGCTATTAACCTGAACGCCAGGCCGACGGTCCAGGTGGACGGTAATAAGAATATCTCGAATAGAAAAGCAAGGATTTACGAACGTACACGAAAACGCCCGTGTACGAAAAAATGTACCTATGTTAAACATTACGGTACAACAGTTTAGAAAACAAAAATATACAGATTGCCTTACACTAAAAGAAATTTTAAACTTTCTTTTGTAAATTAACAAAACACTCTAGGCAACCTTCTTAAGTTAAATGTTAACTTATCGTTCCTATTTCAGTAGTGATGAATATAAAACAATCATTTTATTTAAACTTTATAAGTGATAATAATGATGATGATGATAACGATTGCTGTTTTCTCCAGGAAGGACGTGGGTTCGAATCCCCGTCAGGAAGTTGCAAAATTTACGAACCCAGATTTCCAGTTCCGGAGGTGCATATGGCCCTGAGATTCACTCAGCCTACACCAAAAATGAGTACAAAGTTAATTCCTGGGGGCAAAGGCGGCCAGGCGTAAAGCTAACCACTCTACCCCATGACATGCCGAGGGTACGAATGGTGGAAACCTTTACCTTCCACCCCTCCACGGGCCTTCATGGCCTGTATGGAGATGACTTTGCTTTGCTTTCTATCGTGTAAAATCCACGTGGTTCTGCGTAGTCGAAGCGACACGTCCTCTGAAAGCTCCAGTAACGTACTGTATCTACAGGAGCAAGGTAACATTAATAAAAAGATGATTAGTCCACGTTACCGACCTCCTACAGCACCCATTCAGGTATTGAGAACCGGTGCTGGAATGGGGATGTTCCACAGCCTATGAGTGGGATATAATGGGTTCGAACCCCTCTCTCGTTAGCCCTAAAGATGGTTTTCCGTGGTTTGCCATGTTCACACCAGGCAAATGCTGGGGCTGTTCCTTAATTCAGTCCACGGTTGCTTCTTCACGATCCTAGCATTTTCCTATCCCGTCGTCGCCGTAAGATCTATCTGTGTCGTGGCGACGTACATCAACTCGTAAAAAAATGGTAATCAGCTGTGAAAGACACTGCACCCGTTGAATGTTGTTAGGATGCACTCGCTCTTCATGCAGGGTCCTACGTATGGTCAAAGTTGGTACACCAACGCCACGTGTTATACTACACATACGGCGCCCGGGATCATCGTTTACTATTGTCAGGAAGTCTTCTTCCGCGTCTAGGATTACATGTGGCCGTTCAGCCCTCGCTTTTCAAAGCGTGATATAACACAACCTGTATCGCGAATACTCTGCGGTACAGCAAGTATCTTTGCTGGTTCTGCCACACGATACACTAGCAGCATATCATGGTATTCGTGGTATTCATACATTGGCCTTATTCAAATACTACTACTGCTACTACTACTACTGATACTGCTGCTACGAAGTAACTCGCGTACTAGTACGGACGATAATTCGCATCTCTGACAGCTGTTATTCAGGTCAAGGTCAGACAGACAGCTCAAACCTCTAGTCCGGTTTCATGTAGGAGGCGGGAACCCGTCCAACCACATCCCCGCCGCTAGGAACAGCAGACAACCAAACCGGCACGTGACAGGTCTAGTGCTTTTGTCGAACTGCTTACGCGGAATAATCTCCCACAGTGTGATTTCAATATCATGGATTTTTGGGAGCCCAACTCGCCGTATGCAGAAACACGCCGTGTTGATGTGTACGTAAATAAAATTTCTTACGTCAAGGAAAGAATGCATGGGATAGGATTTCCAAGTGAGTAGTATCGTAATTGAATTGCCAAAGCACATAGAACGTTTTGCTTCACACCAATAAGGGACTTGTTATAAAAATAAATAAAATAAACGTACCTCCCTTTCGCGCTTCAAAATGAAAAGAACATGTTTCATGGTAAATTAAAGACGTTAAAGAAGACCTGTAGGCAAAATTCCGACACCGCGCGTATCCATTGGCACGTAAATATTATTATTATTATTATTATTATTATTATTATTATTATTATTATTATTATTATTATTATTGTGGGAGTTGGCCGTGCGACTAGGAGCGTGCGGCTGTCAGCTTTCATCCATCTAAAAGCTACTAGCAATATTATTATAATAACTCTGTTAGTCTATTATTACTATTATGAAAATAAAAGATAATCGCCCCACTCAAACTTCGTAGCTCGCAATCCCTCAGAAAACACTAAAGAAAATAGTGAACTTTTAACAAGTCGGAATTATTATTAATATTATAATTGCAGATATGTCTCAGAAATTACCGAAACATGTAATTGCAAATTGTTTTATGTCGCACCGAAACAAACAGATCTTACGGCGACGATGGGAGAGAAAGGGATACAAGTGGGAAGCAAGTGTTCGAGGTCTTAATAAAGGCACAGTCCCAGCATTTCCCTGATGTGAAAATGGTAAACTACGGAAAAACCATCTTCCAGGCTGCCGACAGTGGCTTTCGAACCCTCTATCAGCAGAATGCAAGCTCACAGCTGCGCGCCCCTAACCGCACGACCAACTTACTCTAAGCTCTAATGCCGGTCTGAGTAGTTCGGACGATAGAGCGCTGGTCTTCTGATCCCACCTTGGCAGGATCGATGGCAGCTCAGTTCGGTGGTATTTGAAGGTGCTCAAATAAGGCAGTCTCGTGTAAGTAGATTTACTTGCATTTAAAAGAATACTGCGGTACAAAATTCTGGCACTTCAGCGTCTCCGAAAAACGTGAAAATTAGTTAGTGGAACGTAAGGACATTATTATTATTATTATTATTAGTAGTAGTAGTAGTAACATTATTATTACGGAAGTTTTAATTAAACATGTCCATTACAGTCATCATTTTACCTATCGGCACTTACTGTCAAGTAATTAGCCTTCTGTCCGCCTCTGTGGTATAGTGGTTAGTCTGATTAGCTGCCATCCCCGGAGGCCCGGGTTCGATTCCCAGCACTGCCACGAAATTTGAAAAGTGGTACGAGGGCTGGAACTGGGTCCACTAAGCCTCGGGAGGACAAATGAGGAGAGGTGGTTCGATTCCCACCTCAGCAATCCTGAAAGTGGTTTCCCGTAGTTTGCCACTTCTCCAGGCAAATGTCGTGATGGTACCTAACTTAAGGCCACGGCCGCTTCTTTCCCTCTTCCCTTTCTATCCCTTCCAATCTCCCTATCCCCCGCAAGCCCCCTGTTCAGCATAGCCGGTGAGGCCACCTGGGCGAGGTACACGTTATTCTCCCCAGTTGTATCTCCGCCCCAATGTCTCACGTTCCAGGACACTGCCCTTCAATCAATCAATACTGATCTGCATTTAAGGCAGTCGCCCAGGTAGCAGATTCCCTATCTGCTATTTTCCTAGCCTTTTCCTAAATGATTTCAAAGAAATTGGAAATTGATTGAACATCTCCCTCGGTAACTTTTTCCAGTCCCTAAATCTCCTTCCTATAAATGAATATTTGCCCCAGTTTGTCCTCTTGGATTCCAACTTTATCTTCATATTGTGATCTTTCCTACTTTTATAAACGCCACTCAAACTCATTCGTCTACAAACGTCATTCCACGCCATCTCTCCGCTTACAGCTGGAAACATAGCACTTAGTCGAGCAGCTCTTCTTCTTTCTCTCAATTCTTCCCAACCCAAACTTTGCAACATTTTTGTTACGCTCTTTTGTCGGAAATCACCCAGAACAAATCGAGTTGCTTTTCTTTGGATTTTTTCCAGTTCCTGAATCAGGTAATTCTGGTGAGGGTCCCATACACTGCAACCATACACTAGTTGGGGTCTTACCAGAAACTTATATGCTCTATCCTTTGCATCTTTACTACAACCACTAAACACCCTCATAGCCATGTGCAGAGATCTGTACCCTTTATTTACAATCCCATTTATGTCATTACCCCAATGAAGATCTTTCCTTATAATAACACCTAGATACTTACAATGATCCCCAAAAGGAACTTTCACCCCCATCAACGCAGTAATTAAAACTGAGAGGACTTTTCCTATTTGTGAAACTCACAACCTGACTTTTAACCCCGTTTATCAACATACCATTACCTGCTGTCCATCTCACAACATTTTCGAGGTCACGTTGCAGTTGCTCAGAATCTTGTAACTTATCTATTACTTTATAGAGAATAACATCATCCGCAAAAATCCTTACCTCTGATTCCACTCCTTTACTCATATCATTTATATATACAAGAAAACATAAAAGTCCGATATTACTGCCTAGAGGAATTCCCCTCTTAATTATTACAGGGTCAGATAAAGCTTCACCTACTCTAATTCTCTGAGATCTATTTTCTAGAAATATAGCAACCCATTCAGTCACTTTTTTGTCTAGTCCAATTGCACTCATTTTTGCCAGTAGTCTCTCATGATCCACCCTATCAAATGGTTTAGACAGGTCATAGAGGTGGGATCCCTCGCTGAGTCCGAGGAAAAACCAACCCTGGAGGGTAAAAAGATTAGGAAAAAGAAGAATAAGCCTTCTATTAGAAATGCCCGGCGGCAATTCCACAATAGCTCTCTTTTTCCTTCGAGCAATGTTCACGCATGGATGCAACTACGGTTTTTGAACTTTGTCTCATTAATAACTATCTCACTGAATACTTATAGCATTTTCTTTCAGTGTCCACCGTCCTTTCATTGACCTGAAAATGTTATGAATAAGCATAGACAACTCGCATTGTCTATTGTCAGAAATTCATCGTAGACTGTCGCAATAACAGCACAGAAATGTTGCGCCCATTTTTCATTTACTTATTAACTATTTCCTTTCATTATGTCAGCTTGGATCACTGCGTAATGCCACTGACGTCTTATAAATAACACACAACTACACAACACTGGATTCGCATGTATGTGCTGGTACGGATCTTCGACGTCACTATAAGGATTCTGTGTACTTTTCACACAGAGTACCCAGACCGGTTTTCGTGTAGAGGAAGTGGCCTCTCACGTGAATCAACCTCACCTACTTGCCAAGCCTTTAGGGGAAGTGCACAACAACATGTGTTGGCCTGCGATATGAAACAGGTTCAACAAGCCCTATACTCTGCTACTGTACTTCCGCTACGCGTGGACAGAATGACATAACCGACGTATCCTGCTACGGCCGTTCGAAACACATTAGGTCCTGAAATATTTGGCTCAGTTATGGGCAAACTAATAGGACAAGGTAAAAAGTACATAGCATATATTGTGAGATGTATTTTTCTTTGCCGACTAGCTTAATGTTTACACGTATATCCCTAAAACCTGTATATAGCAAAGTCGGAGAGGAGTGATGAACGACTGCAGATTATGCCACACGAAGCACACAAATATATTCGAAGATGCTGGAACTTTCGAGGCGTGCGGCAACCTGATAGCAATGATGTCAGTTATAAATGGGAGGTATTACTTTTAAGTGATTCACGGTTTTCTTAAGGAAACTGTAATTTAGAAGTCATGATTATATAACATTTTTGTGCAGGCGGACGTTAGTATCCAGTGAAGTAATACACACACGCCCAAATATGACGTCAATGAGCATGGTTATCCCGCGTCAATTGTCGACAAGATGATCATTTGTTATACGAAGAAGCAAATAAAATGACAGGAATAAATGGATGAGTTGGGAAACGCAAGGAGTATCGATTACTCATCCACATAGGAGAAACACGTAAACCTAACCAAAGTCATAAGCAAATCCAGAAATGTACACACTTCTAATTCTGACTTAACTTTCACAATGATATAGGCTAGTGTGTAAAGGATATGTGGCAACGGAGTCTCAAATATCAAACTAATACACTCACTGGCAAAAACAGTGAACGCTCAGAAATATTCGTTTTTAACATATAAATGCATTGTATAATACTGAATGCATCATTTAAGTTGATGATGCGAAATTTTTTAAGAACGGCGCATAAAAACAATTCTGTACATATTATTTCAAACAACATTATGTATGTTTTATTTGGAGGACATTGGCTTGGTGAATTGAAATAAATGGACTTTTAAAAAATAAATCGTATGTATTTCTTTTCAACAACGGAATATCGTTTGAATGAAGCATTGGCCTATTCTTTTTTCACGCTGCGCGTAGTTTCCGATTATTGGAAAAGTAACAATTCAGGTAAACGTAAGACACACTTCCAAGAAAATCAAGGAACGAAACAACTTTTAGTAATAATTTTATTGGTTTTACATCCCATAAACTACTTTTGCGCTATTCGGAGAGGCCAAGGTGCCGGAGTTTTGTCCCGTGGGAGGTATTGCTCGTTAAAATATGTTGTTGCATACTATTGATGTCTTTCGTTTCCGAAATACTGATATCATATATATGATTTACTTTCTTACTTATTATATAATGTATGTCTTAACCTTACTGGATGTGGTATCTGTATTTTCATTTTTTTTTAAGTTTCTTGTTTAGTTTAATACTTTAATATTATAAAAATGTAGTTACCGTTTTCATAAATCTGCATTGTATTATAAGAAGACGCTGCATAAAGGGGCTTTTCAGTCTCAGTGGCATGTAAATCATGATCAATAAATTCAAATTCAAATTCAAATAGCTCTCCAGGGAGTATTACTTTTATCTATCTCAATTCTTACTTTTTCTATATCTGTGAAACTATGTGCTACGTGAATAAATGTTTCATTCAAAACTTGTTTCGTTCTAAACGAGGAACAGCAATTCTCAATAAATAGCCTATATGCCAAGTAGTTCACCAGCCCCTTACTTTCTCGGAGACCGGCAACTAGGGAATTCGATCCCGGCCCTTATTTCTAATCCCGGGATTTCGGGATTACACTTGGTCAGTCCCGGGATCCTAGGATTATCCCGGGATTGAAAGTTACAAATAAAAAACAAGATATTCTCACAGAAATCAGCTGTTTAATCATAAAATCGAAATTTAGACAAAATAAACATATTTTACGGAATACATCTAGCTAATCTAATCACCCTAACTAATCAGACTTAGAGTCAGACTAACCAGATTTAAAATCACTCAGTCTCTATGTTAAAATTATTCTTTTTCCAAGAATCAGTGCGATCTCTTTAAACTTACATAAAGTTAAAAGACCCTTATGTAACAAACTATGCACATAAAGTTTAGAAATCAACAACAATCTCTCTGAACATAGACTAAATAGACGACTTTCATGTAACAACATAATAAGTAGGTAGAAAGTTTCTTAGCAAGAAGTATTTAAAAATAACATTAACCAGTCACATTTCACATTTCTCGTAAATATAAAGAAAATTAATTTAAGAGCAACATTCTAGTTTGAAATGCAAAAATATGATCTGAGAAATAACAACGCGTCCAGTGTCTCATCACCAAACCTGCTTCTCAATTTGTTGCACATATATGCAGTTGCTGAGAAAGCGCGTTCAGGTTCGGTGGAAGTTGGAGGAATCGTTAGTAAATACTTACAAGCCTGCTCTAGGTTATAGCTCCGAGTAGAATTTGAAGACTCGTATAGGTTCACTTCTTTCTTAACAATTCTGGAAAATTCATTTTCATTTAAGGCTTCAGGAGACATAATTTTCATGCTGTTTTCTATTTCCAGCTGAAGATTTTCTTTGAGCGTCAAATCACTTTTTTCTGTATTTGTAGGCTCGACTTGCATATTTTGTTCTTCCTCTTCGTCTTTTTTTACCATTAAGTCCCTCAATTAAAGAAACAATGTGTTTTTTATCAGGACTTTGCTCAGAGTTGAAAATGTACGCTTTATTTCATCATCCAACGCCAACGCCACATTGTCCCTGAGGATTTTGGAGGTAGCATAATACGCCACTAAACTCATTTCTTCGGCGATCTTTCATGCGCTTTTATAAATGTATCTTGAATTTAGAAGCCAACTCGGAGCTATTGTCATTTAACTGCTTAAAAAGAAACTTTAGGGCAGCACAAGTTGTGAATAAATACGCATCAGTGCGACATAGTGCTTCTACATTTAATTTGACTGGAGCCAAGACTTTAATGAGTTCATCGATGAGCTCGAAATCGGACTCTTCCAACTGCACTGGATTATTCAAAGCTATAAGCGCCTTTTTGACGCTAAATTTCAAAAAGGCACTCACTCTTCTCACTCACACGGGAGAGGTAATGTACCAATGCACGCAATTGTGGTCAGACTTTCACGCACAAAGGGGATGAACTCATGCGCTAAACGAGAACAGGCATTTACACACCGAAAAGACGCATAAGTAACGCACTGAGAGTTTCGCTTCACGCAGTCTATTTTGCTAATTTTTAAAATGATGTCAATCCCGAAAATCCCGGGATCCAAAAACGTAATCCCGAAATCTACGGGATTGAAAAGCGGTCGGGATCCCGGGATCAAATCCTCTACCGGCAACCCAAATAACGCGTATAACCAAAAGATCCTTATAATTTAATTTTATGAACACAAAATAACTTGAAATTTTTCCTTATGGTCAATAAGGCTCTCCTCTACCTGTGTGTCATCACTGTAAATTGATCCATGGACCTAGCGAAGGAAAAGCTACTATGCACAAATCCGTGCCAAATACTAAGGACTATTCTGCAAGCATGTGGTTTATTGCGCCTTGAAATAACACAGGCACCCAAAATACGATAATTAATAGGTTCTCTCACGTGCTCTGTGTCGTAAAGAAGATAAATGAACACTGTAAACTTTCATTGAAAACTGACACGTACGTTAACTTTCGAGGTGTAACGGCCGTACTTAAGTACTAAACCTGTAGGACGCATTATGTACGTTGATTTCGTGGCTGAATCGGTTAAGGGGTAGAACAGAACATGTGCGAGTATCGGCAGCGTTTTGGTTCGAATCTAGCATAAGCCAAATTTTTTGCACGACAGAGGAGGCCCGTTTTAGCGGGGATACAATAATAATCAATACTTTTTACTATTGTTTTAAGGGGTACGCTCTGATTTGGCATATTTTCCCCAAGGATGGGTGGGGAAAGGCTTGGAAAGGAAATCAGCCTTGGTCTTCTATTGCGGTACTGTCCCGGCATTTGTCTGGTGGTGAAAATGGAATACCGAGGAAAACCGTTCTCAGGACGGTCAGCATGGGATTCGAATCCACAACCTATCGAACCCAACGCACACAAACAACAATCTACACCTACCAGGTCACATCACAGCAATTGTTTATTTCCTCGCGAGGTATTACTCTGAAGAGTACGTTGAATTGTTGCTAATTTATGGAGAAAGTACGGTCGAACTAAAATGTATGCCACGTGCACCGTAATGGTAAAAAGTTAAATGAACACTGTAAAGTGGTCAGCATTTCGAACACTTGTTTCTCTGAATAGGGATTGTATCCTGTGTCCTACCTACAGATCATCGCGTCATAGTCCAACCTGGTTACGTAACATCGGATGAAAACGGTCCTTTTCAGGACCAAATAAAAATTCACTCTTTGGAACCGGATGATATGCTGCCATATTACTGTCACTGTAAATGGCGTTAATTGAAAAAAAATAAAGAAGTGTACCAGCCTGTATTTCGAACGTACTACCACACAGCTTGGCTGATGCATCTGCAGTGACGTGCATGGCTAGCACGTTGTAGTCCTTATAGACCAGGGATGGCGAACCTATGCCACGCGTGTCGCTAGGTGACACGCGAACACGATTTCGGTGGCACACCACATGCACGCATTGGCGTTTTATTGTACGTCTTGTACCATAGACTATTCATATCTCGTTCATCGCATAGTCGTATTGTTTTAGGTTTAAGAAATAAATACCGAAAATGTAAATTCTAGTTCCATTCGGACGTGCATTATGGCAACACTGCATGACTGATAGGTACGGAAGTCAAGTGAGGAATGTCAGATGCGGCCGACGAGCCCAAGGTAACTAGACTATTGCCAGCATCGCGTTATTATTCTTAGTGTGTTACTGTTTATTGTTTTGAAATTTGTAAAGCAAATAGTTGCCAAGAGATTATCCCAATTTCGAGAGTTAGGGAAACTATCGCACTTTGTTTCAAAACCTCAAATTGCAGAAATGAGTGATATTAAGGTCAATTTTTTGAGTGGTTAGACATTGACGGTTTAGAAATAGAGTTGACTGAAATTCAAGAGAGCAGTACATGGGTGAATAAATTCGTACAACTTGGTGAAGCATTGGTGAATATCGAGTATGCAGTTGATGGTGAATGCTCTCCCCAGAAGCCGGAGAATTTAATAGGCTACATGAACAGTGAAACAGCCTCCCGAAATGTTTTCGGCCATGAAGAAACTGGCTACAGCGCTACTTTCTTTGTTTGGGGCATCATACGCCTGCGAGCAGCTGTTTTCTACAATGAACTTTGTGAAGTCAACAGTTAGAAACCATTTTGGTTCAGATCTAAGTGCCTCTCGTGTGTTATTGAAGACAAGTTATGAACCCAACATGGCTACTTATTATTTTTGCGGTATTGGTAAAATACGACCATGAAACCTGCAATCAAATGTATTATTTTACAATGTATATATGTATAAGTAATAACATATTATGAAACATCATTTGGAACTAGGGATGGAAGTCGGTGGTGGTGATGGTGGTGGTGGTGGTTGTAGCAATTACAAACGAAAATAACGATTGGCACAGTAGATGGTTGACAATAATAAACCAGACTTAAAATGGCACACTAGTCGGAAAAGGTTCGCCATCCCTGTTATAGACCCTACCTGTTCAAACGTGAGATAGTGTTATTCGCAGCTGTGATCGTTTTCCACATACATCATAGGTTAAGTAATAGAAATGACACTGCCGCTAATGATTTCTAACCGGACGAGTTGGCCGTGCGGTTAGAGGCGCGCGACTGAGAGCTTGCATCCAGGAGAGAGTGGGTTTGAATCCCACTGTCGGCAGCCCTGAAGATGGTTTTCCGCGGTTTCCCATTTTCACACCAGGCAAATGCTGGGGCTGTACCTTAAGTAAGGCCACAACCCCTTCCTTCTAACTCCTAGACCTTTCCTATCCCATCGACGTCATAAGACCTATCTGTGTCGGTGCGACATAAAGCCACAAGAAAGAAAGTTATTTCTACCATATTCGCAAGCATTATACAAACGCTATGGTAGTACTAAAGCCATAAAAAAGTAGTACTGATGTTTTTCGAAAGACTATGATATACGCGTTAGTTGGGTTACTTTCTTTTTTCTTTCTTTCTTTCTTGATCACCCTCCACGGTCGGTTTTTCCCACGGACTCAGCGAGGGATCCCGCCTCTAGCACCTCAAGAACAGTGTCCTGGAGCGTGAGACATTGGGTCGGGGATACAACTGGGAGAATGACCAGTACCCCGCCCGGGCGGCCTCACCTGCTATGCTGAACAAGGGGCCTTGCGGGGGGATGGGAAGATTGGTAGGGATAGACAAGGAAGAGGGAAGGAAGCGGCCGAGGCCTTAAGTTAGGTACCATCCCGGCATTTGCCTGGAGGAGAAGTGGGAAAGCACAGAAAAACACTTCCAGGACGTGTGAGATGGCAATCTAACCCACCTCTACTCAGTTGACCTCCCGTGGCTGAGTGAACCCCGTTCCAGCCCTCGTACCATTCTTTTTTCAAATTTCGTTGCAGAGCCGGGAATCGAACCCCGGGCCTCCGGGGGTGGCAGCAAATCACACTAACCACTACACCACAGAGGCAGACAGGTGGGTTACTGGTGCTGGTGACCCACCCGCTATATTTCCCCCAAAACGTTACAGTACATTGACTTAATACATGTTTTTTTTACCGAGCAAGTGGCTGTACTGTTTCGGTCACGTAGCTATTAGCTTGCATTCGGGAAATATTGGGTTCGAACCCCAGTGTCGGCAGCCCCAAATATGGTTTTCCTTGGTTTCCCATTTTCACACCAGGCAAATGGTGGGGCTGTACTTTAATTAAGGCCACGGCCGCTTCCTTCCCACTCCTACCCCTTTCTTATTCCATCGTCTCCATAAGACCTACCTGTGTCGGTGCGACGTAAAGCAGAATGTTATATTTTTTCAATTTCTTTTTGCTATTTGCTTTACGTCACACCGACCGTCTCTGGCTGCTCGATCAGCGTACTGGCTTCCGGTTCATAGGCCCCTGCGTTCGATTTCGGACCGGGTCACGGATTTTAAATCCATGTGGCTAATTTCTCTGGCTCAGAAAAGGAGTATTTGTGTTTGAGTTTGTCTTGATTCACCTATATAAATATAGGCTGCACACAACATCCCAGGCTACCAATCACCACAGAAATATACAACAGTGAACACATCCCTCCCCACAATGGGTTGGCGTCAAGAAGGGCATCTCGATATAAAACTGGGCAATACCAGTGTAATGGACTCACCATGTCCGCCAATTATCGTCGTACTTTCTGTGCACCACATCATGTTGAACACCAGCGGTGCTCACCACCTTCCTTCTTCGCCGGCTGATCTATCACTGAAGCTCGTAGTCATACGTCAAGTGTCCACTGACTTCATTGCTATCAGCTTGCCTCACGCCTCGAATGTTCCAGCATCTTCGAATTTGTTGGCACTCTCCTTTCTTTCGACAGTATATATTGTTCGTATTTTCATGATATCTCGCGATTGTTGACGCCTATGAATGGAGACTTCGTATCTGTTGTTTTGTTACTTTGTTGTGGCTATACAAAGCCTCCGAATAGTTCTCTGAAGATCACGTAACGAAATATCCGTTGGAACAGCTTAAAATGTACTAGCATCCCCATTTCGTATCTCGTCCGACTCGTTGGCTGAATGGTCAGTACCGGGCGAGTTGGCCGTGCGCGTAGAGATGCGCGGCTGTGAGCTCCCATGCGGGAGATAGTGGGTTCGAATCCCACTGTCGGCAGCCCTGAAGATGGTTTTCCGTGGTTTCCCATGTTCACACCAGGCAAATACTGGGGCTGTACCTTAATTAAGCCCGCGGCCACTTCCTTGCAACTCCTAGGCCATTCCTATCCAATCGTCGCCATAAGACCTATCTGTGTCGGTGCGTCGTAAAGCCCCTAGAAAAAATGGTCAGCATATTGGTTCAGAGGGTCCCGGGTTCGATTCCAGGCCTGGTCGGGGAATTTAACCTTCATTGGTTAATTCCATTGGCCCGGGGGCTGGTGTTTGAGCTGTTCCCAACATCCCTGCAACTCACACACCACACATAGCACTATCCTCCACCACAATAACACGCAGTTACCTACACGTGGTAGATGCCCTCCACCCTCATCGGAGGGTGTGGCTTACAAGGGCTGCACTCGGCTATTAATTATTTAATTTCGTATCTCGTATATTATCAGCTTTTTCTAGATATACCTCGCACGTGTAAAATAAAAACCTTAAAAGAAACCACAATAATGTTGTACTAACCAATATGTATTATCTTCTTCTTCTCCATCTGTTTACCCTCCAGGGTTGGTTTTTCCCTCGGACTCAGCGAGGGATTCCGCCTCTACCGCCTCAAGGTCAGTGTATTGGAGCTTCAGACTCTGGGTCGTGGGATACAACTGGGGAGGATGACCTGTACCTCGCCCAGGCGGCCTTGCCGTCTATGACTTGTGGCGGGATGGGAAGTTTTGAAGGGATAGACAAGGAGAAGGGAAGGAAGCGGCCGTGGCCTTAAGTTAGGTACCATCCCGAAATTTACCTGGAGGGAAATTGGGAAACCACGGAAAACAACTTCCAATATGTATTATGATCATTATTATTACTATTATTTGTAATTTTCAGAATACTATTTTAAATTTTCAACCCTTAGAACAGTATTGTCACTCTCTTATAAATTCAGGATTTTGTAACAGACGAGGTCTACATTCTTACACGGCTAGTGTCACACTGCAATGGAATATCTGTTTACTACTCACACTGCGCATTTCAACAGGATACAGGAAAGGAAGAGAATTCAACGAAGTTCAGGATAAGCCAATTCTTCAGTTAATGGAATGGAGTCTAGTCGTTAACGCTCGAAACAATTTAGGTATTTATGAGTACATAACATTGACCACAGAGGTATACTCGGTTAGTTGTCTTCCTACTCTTCACTAGATTTCGGTTTCGAGCCTAGTTAAGGCCCGTACAATATTTAGGATGCTTAAATGTTGCAACTCCGTGTTGTGGGCTCCTGGTGCACTGAATAATTCTTGTGAGATAAAAATACAACTCTTTGCCGTCTCAGAAAATCTATGACAATTGGAAGGACATAATAATAATAATAATAATAATAATAATAATGATGTAGCGTATGAAGTAGGGGTAGCGTGGCAGCCTTCTGCCTGGAGACCCCGTGTTTTATTCCTGAGCAGTCCAAGGATTTCTCGGCTGAGGACTGACAGCACGCTTCATAGCCTGAGCCAATAAGTCAATACGGTACTTAAATAAATATAACGGAGTTCTTGCATTGCGAATACATTTCAGGAACTATCTTAATCACGAAGTCTGAGATTTTAACCAGACGAAGTATTGTTCTTCTTCTGGTACTGGCTTTACGTCGGAAAAATACAGGCCACTTTTCAACATCGCAGAGATAGGAAAATAGTGGAACTGGAAAGGTAGTGGCCATGACCTTAATTAAGTTGCAGCCTGGTGTGAAAACTAGAAAACCAGAGAAACAATCTACAGGGCTCTCCATAGTGGATTTCGAACTCACCATCTCCCGAACGTAAACTTACATATTCATGATATGTACCGCGCAACCAACTCGCTCTGTGTGAAATTGATGATGCTGTTGGTTTTAGGTCCCACTATCTTTACGGTCATCAGAGACCGTCTTGTAGGAGTTCCTCTACGTGCCGGTAAATCTTCTAGCACGAAAAGGATGTATTTGAGCACCTTCAAATACTTCTATACTGAGTCAGGATCGAACCCACCAGCTTAGGCTCCGAAAGGCAGCGCTCTACCATCTTAGCCACTCAGCCCGGCGCTACGAAATATTTTTAAAATAATTTGATGTTTCATTCGTCGTGCGATTTACTTTAAATTGACATGTAAAAATATGTATTGTTATAACACTTGGAATAATGTGTATAATGATACTACTTATGCTTAAATTTACGATGTGTTATTCGGTTCATCAATCCGTAGACTGGTTCGATGCATCCCTCAGCGCCACGCAATCTTGTGCTAACCTTCTCATTTCTACGTAACTACATGTAGTTACCCCACCAGGCAGCAATCCCAGGAACCATTTGCAGCACATTTGGGGTGCAGACTACAATCGCCAGGCCGCCCATGAAGCGAGAGCCCACAGGGAGGAGAGAGTCGGTTTCGAAGGTGCAGCGCGGAGCATCACGCGGCACATTATGACGGAGAAAGACCATTCGCAAACGAAAGGGGGCAAGAATTTTAAGAACCCACGTTTAGTGGACTTATTAGGGGGTACTCGTACCACTCGAGAAGAGACATATATAGAGGTGTGACTTTTTTGCATTAACGAAAAATGCTACAAAATATGTTGAAGCGATTTTGAAATTTCTAACCAATCATATGATACTGGATAAGACATGAGTGATTTTACTTTCGCGAATTACATTGAATTAAAGCGACAAGACCAGTTTAAAGCGAAATTTCCTTATTTTGCTATAATTGCAAACATGTAGCGAAATTCATGGATAAATAACTGAAATTGTATTCCAATATCGCGTGTGTGAAGGGAAACATAAGTCCGAACAAGGATTTCTCATTTCGACAGAAGTATCTCCTCGCATTAATATTCTATAAAATCACTTAATGGTATGGTTATATAGGGCGAAAGCCATGGCAATATAGGGTAAAGGGTGATTTGTTATGTAATCTTGATTAGGTCTGTATTATAGTTCTAATCAAGATAACGTAAGGAATAATGAATGATTATCAATATTGCTTCTCCTTATTTATCTATCTTTCAGAGAAATAATTCACAAATCTCACGAATTAAACTTTTTATGTGTAACTTTAGGTAAGGATTAAAGCGAAATAACTCGCAAAATTGTTTCCTTTTCGCGAAATCGAACATAAATTAATGCGAAAAAGTCATGGCGCTAGAAATAAATCGATTGATATCCAGCCCACAAGGCAGATTTGGACAAAATGAAGGGGAGAATTCACTAAGATGGAATTATTGAGTAATATCTGATTATAATATAGTGTAATTCAGCGATCTAAGAGAAAGTGCGAAGTTACGACTGACTGTTAAGAGAAAAGAGGTCAGAACACAGTGGATCGCGTCTTAATAAACGGTGATTTCCCTGAGCGACGAGTGGGGATATGGTCTTTAAAATATCAGAGCGGAAACCGTCCCCGCTAATAGGAACGGGCGCGGACCCTGACGCCGCACGGGAAGGCGACGGCGAAGGGCAGCATGGCGTTGGAGGGGTCATCATTGCAAGCGGAATCATTCTGAACCACGTTAGCGTCGAACCAGGAGACGGGGAGACAGGAGACATCCATTAGAGTTAATATTGCATAGGATTTCAGGTACTAGGGGCGTAAGCGTACACTTTCTGCTTGCTGATCTTTGTTAGGTGCAGAATTCTAAACTTAAACCACGGGGGTCTTTACAATTTTTTGTGTAACTAATAGTCCTCTTAAGACAGGGCAGAAGGCCGGGCGGATTTATAGACACTATCCATGAATAAGCGGGGATATGCTGAGGTTGTGAATTATAGCCTGCAGAGCGCAATTATGTGAAACAGATAAGCGAAGAAAAGGCAGGCAATTATAGAGATATGTAATGGACAGAGGAAGAGATAATGTTATGAATGTGAACTGTGCTGTTAATTACGGAAGGCCCATGCCCGTGAATATTTTTTATTGTAATTCCCACGGGAATCAATGCAGCGCGAGGACTACTACTGAGATGTTTTCATTCCTCCCCTGAAGGGGGAGGCGGGCCTCTTAGACGGTGACACCGTTTCTCAGGCCGAGGGATTTGTTACGATGAAGATGCTCGGAGAAGTGAGGGGGTTGGTGGCTGTGGCCTATACTACGAACTGTCCTGGCATTCGCCATAGTGCAGGAAAGTGGAAAACCACGGAAAAACTTTCTCAGGACAGCCGTCGGTTGGGGCCAGCCGTGAGGACCAGTCCGATCCCGTCTCCCGAAAGCAGAGGCGTAGAGCCACGGTCAACCCTCCTCTGCTCAGTTGGCCGGTCAGAATGCAGAGCTGTTGGACTATGGACCAGACGTGGCCACTTATGGGCCGAGAACCATTCTGCATCAACCGACCCAGCGCGAAGAAAACAGTGAGAAGATTTTGTACTGTTCACCACGTGCCAGATAGGAGAGCTCAGATAATTTCAAGGCTCGCAGATGAAAACGAGAGAATTATAAGCCGCGCTCCCCCCTCCCAGCTGAGTGGTAAGAAGAAATATGTTACTGGGTCAGCCCTGTTGAATATAACGTCGTAGGATAGTTCCACAGCTGATGTAAACAGAAGGTGAACGAAATACGAATACTTTCGCCGCATGGCTACAGCGGTCAGCAGAATAATGAAGATCCAGCATACCTGAAGAACGAAACTCCAGAACGGGAATTCAATTCCCAGAGAGCTCTTGTGAAGGAGCTCCACTGTATTTCCCTGTATTTTATTCCAGGCTCCTGAATATTACTCGTATGCCATGTGCTATATTTCTATGTGTACTTCTGGTGCAGTGTATTTCCTTGTTTCCGTTTTTTTTTAATTGTGTGCACCTTACGTGCAAATGGTTGTGGTTTCAGTCAGATTATTGCTGTGACCGCGATCATGGCGAACATTCAGTGCTTTTGAGGGTACGTGGGTTCGGTCTCATTTCCATGCGTTTATATGTGTGTAATGTTTTTGAACCTGTGTAAGTTTCGGGATAGCGTTAATTCGGTGCGAAATTATTTTATATCTTACATAAAATAGATGCGTAGAATGGACTATGGACCAAATTAATGATGAAACTTATCTGAATGTTCCTCTCCGTGAAATAACGTATTCAAAGTTCCAACCATCTGTAAGAATCATTTGACAGAGGCGTGAGACCCCGTTGTTTCCTTGCTTGCATAAATTTTGTAAAATTCATGTTAGTATTTTCTGGGTTTGTTCATTTTGCCTTAGTGAAATAAATTTTTATTTTCACTGATAAAATATAGTTCTCATTCGTAATTGATGTACCTTCCGACCCTGTCCACGATTATTGATATTCGATAGAGTAGATTTCAAGGACCTATTTGGATGGTCCACGCCAGGTGCATTACACCGAGCTCGATAGCTGCAGTCGCTTAAGTACGGCCAGTATCCTGTAATCGGGAGATAGTGGGTTCGAGCCCCACTGTCGGCAGCCCTGAAGATGGTTTTCTATGGTTTCCCATTTTCACACCAGACAAATGCCGGGGCTGAACCTTAATTAAGGCCACGGCCGTTTCCTTACACTTCCTAGGCCTTTCCTATCCCATCGTCGCCAAAAGACATATCTGTGTCGGTGCGACGTAAACAATTAGCAAAAAAGGTGCATTACAGACACGCAGTAAGGTGCACTACATCTACTATAATCGGTTTGTCATATTCATGCCTTGGTCTGTCCCTACAGTTATTACCACCTACACTTTTCTCACACATTAACTGAAAAAGTTCCGGGTGTCTTTAAGATTTGCCATCTACGGATGGGTGAATGCCAGTTTTCTTCGATATTCGATACCAAAACATGATATTTTCCACGATACCGAATACTTCGATACTCTATACCGTTATTTCTACTTCTACTTTCAATACAAGATAGAATGTTGGGAGAACTGTGTAATGCCAATGAAATTAATTAGGTGCACATATTTAGGCCCAATGAGACAAATTTAACACCGTCAGTGTACTTAGTTTAAACTGTACATTAGATATTTCAAAGCAAAATGTGTTTTTGAAACAGTCCACTCCTATAAGTGTTTGTTCAAAAATACTAGCATCCTCATTTTTTCAGGGTCAAGTCTCCTTTTTTCCTGTCACACGAGTCCTGCTGTGCTAAATATTCTTTCAGAAAAAAATTTGCAGGGGGAATACACAAATATTTAGCGGCAAATTTTTTTTTTAGTTTTTAAAATTTTGAATTTGTTTTCCAGTAATCCAGTGAACTAGAAGGAGGAGGTGACAAAACGTCGTTGAGATATGCAGTGATTTCTTCTTGGAAACTGTTAACTGGCAGTATATCTGGCACACGATTATTTTGTTGCATAATAGAATATTACTGTAAATGTACCACATTCCTAAAAATTTCTCGGGCTTTGCAGTAGGCGACATCTAGAAAAAATAAAGAAAATTTTATGAACTGATCTATTTTTGCGAGTATGTCAGTATTACACGACTATCCCTACATAAGTACCCGAAAATCTGAAAAAAAAAATTAAAAATAAAGTTTACCTCATCACTTTTGGATGCAGAATATTCTTCTTGGTTAACGAGGTCCACTCGGTCTTTAGCACAACTGAGAGCACTGGGGCTGTGAAAAATTCGACCTTTTAAGCAGGTATCCAACAGCGTTGCAATATAACATATTTTATTTTCTTCAATGGATTTAGACCTCACATTAATTTCACCCAGCAATGACTGTCGAACAGTCGCAATTCCTGATCTACAGTCTGACGGCTTTTCCAATTCAGAAATAACACTGTTCACACTGGGTATCACTTCGAACACTTTTTCCTGCTAGTTGCTTTACGTCACACCGACACAGATACGTCTTATGGCCACGATGGGACGGGGAAGGTCTAGGAGTGGGAAGGAAGCGGCCGTAGCCTTAATTAAGGTACAGCCCCAGCATTTGCCTGGTGTGAAAATGGGAAACCACAGAAAACCATCTTCAGGGCTGCCGACAGTGGGGTTCGAACCCACTATCTCCCGATTACTGGATACTGGCCACACTTAAGCGACTGCAGCTATCGAGCTCGGTACTTCGGACACTGACAGTGTAGATGAACTTACGTTGAGTGTTGCTTGATCGAAAATATTTAATTAGTCAGCCAATATATTAACAAGATCCTACTACGATACTGTAAGATTCACTGGCAAGGAGAGATCAGAAGTTGCAAAAACTATGGCTCTCTTTTGCTGAAGGAGTCTTCTTAGCATATGTAGAGTTGTATTCCATCACGTAGGTTCATCGTGAATCAAACGGTGTTGTGGTAAGGAAAGATGGTTATGTGCCGCTTTGAGAATCTTAGTGGATTTTGAGGAGTGTTCGAAACTCCCAACTAGTTTCCTGCATGACGAAATGAGACTTTCAATATTTTTTGAAGTGAAAATTCCATGCTTCAAAACAAGTTCGAATGTATGAGCTAAACACGACAGGTGGGTAATGTTTCCTACCTTGATAGCATTTACAGCATTGCGACCGTTATCATGAATCACGATCGTTAATTTGTCAATTAAACTCCAAGTTTCTAAAATTTTCTTTAAAAAATTGGCTATATTTTCCCCAGTGTGGCTCACTTCTTCAAATGGTATCACTTCAATGCATATATGTTTAAGATAGTTCAGTTCCACAAAATGAACGGTATGTATGTTCAGTCTTCAGCCCTAAGGCTGGTTGGATCTTCAACAGCTCTGCCATCAGCTGTCATAGATGGCCTAAGCATCACTGAAGAGGCGTACTAGGGAAATGAGGAGTGAGGTAGTTTCCCGTTTCTTTCCTCACCGAGCCAGAAGTTGCAATTACGCACTCAATCGTCGCAGGCTGTTGATATCCACATATACGTCGTAACAGCTACGCTGTTTGCATTTTGGAGCTCTTTTCTTACTCCTCTTTCCATTTCGTCGTAAAGTTATGGAATTATTTGATTAGATATTTGCTTACGAGAAGGCATAGCATATCTAGGTTCAGGATTCTTGATCAACTCCTTAAATCCTTCATCCTAAACAATGCTGAACGGTTGATCATCTTCGCACACCGTTGTAGCGACTTTTCTGGTAATTGTATTCGACCGTCTATCACCTGGTTTAAATGCAGATTTCTCGTCCATAAATGGAGTGTAGGTTGACACTGTTGAGAGAATGATGTTGATGGTGATGCCAATGTCGTTAATGACCGTGAAAGAAGAGCCACAGGCTCATCTACTATTAGTTCATCAGAAGTTAAATTTCCACTTCCGCAGAACTTTTTATTATGATGTTCTGAAAAAGCAATTTTGTGCACTGAAGTGACATGTCTTTTAGATTACTAGTGTTGTGAGATTTTTCACCACGCAAAAAACTCTTCTTACAAATGCGACAAATGGCGCGATCATCCAATGGGGTGAAAATAGTTTCACACCTCACTCATATTGAACGGAATAGAATACAGTTGGTACGGTATGGTAATTAGATATTTGGGTTTGCGCTGAATAAGCAGGAATTGAAGGAAGGGTCTTCCTGACCGTATCTCCGTCTTCGTCTCTACTGTCATTGCGTCCACTTCAAAATGTTCTACTTGCCGCAATAATATTTAGAGATTTTAAAATGAAATAAAAATTGCATATTTACCACCGAAGTATCGAAAAAGTATCGAGCAAATTTTCTGAAGTATCGTTCAATGTCGATACGATGCAAGTATCGTGAGTATCGAGGTATCTAAAGTATCGAGGGCCCACCACTAGTCTTATTATTCTCTCTCTTCGTTTGGTCAAATTTCTCCGAATCGTTCTCTTTTCACTAATTCGATTCAGTATCTCTTCCTTCGTGTTGAAACTTCCCTCTAGACATTTTCTGTTACACCACATTTCAAAAGCTTATATTCTGTTTCCTTATGAGTTAGTTATTGTGAACGTTTCACTCTCATACAATGCCACCAACTCCTAAACCAAATTAGGGCATGTCTAAGTATTCATTAGGATTTATTGTGGAATTCTTCGGAAAGAAAAAGAAAACAACTGAGACAGGGTTAAAGGCTTGTTGAGATTTGATGTTAATCAACCTACTTTTCAGTTATTCCTTAAGAAAAATATATTACATCTCCTTTTCGTACTTTACCGTACCTATTGCATTCTTGTGCACGATGTGTAGAACTGAAAATAGCAAGACTTCTCTCAGAAAATTAGTTCTCCGTGCTTGAATTATTCTGTTGCATGTAGCCGCCCATCAGTCCGAATACTGTACGTGACTTGATTCACAGAGACGCTCTGGTTATAGAGACTTAATTCTCTCTCTTTCTAGCCCAGACTTCGGCAATATTGTCAAAGAATCTCATGCCCTTGATGATACTCCTGCGTCAGGAAGATATCACTGCACTCCCTCCCTGCTCCGCATTGCTAGACACTGCAGATATCTGCAGCGGATTGATCTAGTCACAGTTCACAAGTCCTGCACAGCATTCTAAACCGAGACGTGTCTTTGCCCCCCGGCTACCTTTCATATCTGCGAGCAAACACTATCTTTTGCGACAACCCCCTCCAAAATACTTTCGGCCTATGCTTTGGGCTTCTGGTCATTATACCACGAAATTTGCTGTGTGAACAATGGTAATTTGTAATTAAACTATTCACCCAGTAACTAGTTAGAGACTTACGATCGCACCACCGAAAGGTATGCTAGAAACCGCCAAAGCGGATGGTTTCACCATACCGAGTTGTACTAGTCAAAGTGACGAGTGAAGGAGTTCGCCATTGCTTTCCTCAATAAGGTGGAAAGTGCTATTGTAGCACCATTATCCCTATGGGTAACGCATTTTACAGCAATCAAACACACTACTTTTGCTCTGAATATCATTACTAACACCTATACCAAGAGACTAAGTCCATAGTGAAAGCTACATTTTTTCTGGCTAGCACAGAGAAAAATATAAAAATTCTGCATCCATTAAGAGAGAAAAATATATTTATTTAGCTGTAACTAATTGCCAATGTATGTAAAATGTATCTAATAAGTAGAGCATAAAATACATTTTCCTACTGAGAATTAAAAAATTAAAAACTAAATGTCTAGGAGATTACAATATTACTTTTACCCTTTCGGAAACATAGACTATACTAACAAGGCACATTTTAATGCCGATGATGACCGGGCGAGTTGGTCGTGAGGCTAGGGGAACGCGGCTGCGAGCTGGCATCTGGGAGATAGTCGGTTCGAATCCCACTGTCGGAAGCCCTGAAGATGGTTTTCCGTGGTTTCCCCATTTTCACGCCATGCAAATGCTGGGTCTGTACCTTAATTAAGGCTACGGCAGCTTCCTTCCAACTCCTAGATCTTCCCTATCCCACCGTCGCCGTAAGACCCATGGGTATCGGTGCGACGTAAAACCGCTAGCAAAAAAAATGCCGATGATGAATTAAGAATAGAGCTAAATGTGTCTAGGAAATAATGATATTTCGTAATATTTAATTAATTTGGTGAAAATTCACTTACATGGTGGTATTTAAGAACGTTTTTCTGAGTTTTGACACTACTACTCCTACTAAAATGTTTTCTTTCCTCCCCTGAACGGAGAGGCGGGCCTCTTAGACGGTGACGCCGTCTCTCAGGCCAGGAGATTTGTTACGGTGAAGGAGATGCTAGGAGAAGGTGAGGGCGTTGGTTGCAATGGCCATACTAGTAACTGTTCTGGCATTCGCCTTAGCGCAGGAGAATGGAAGACCACGGAAAACCATTCTCAGGACAGCCGACGGTTGGGGCCAGCAATGAAGACCAGCCCTGTCCCGTCTCCCGAATGCAGAGGCGTATATCCAAGGTAAAGCTGCGGCCACCCCTCCTCTGCTTGGTTGGTCGTTCAGAGTGCAGAGCTGTTGGACCACGGACCAGCCGTGGCCACTTGAGGGCCGAGACCCACTCTGCATCTACCGACGTGACACTAATCTGCTGTATTTCACGTAGTTTAAGAGAGGTAGTGACAACAAACGACTTACTGGACTTTACCATACGATGCTCTCGAACCTGAAGGGTGTTAGCAGTAAACCTATTGTCCAGATCATGCACTTGACTCACCTGAAGAATGGACTTGGTCAAATATGGGGGAGCATTAGATATGAGAATTCTCAGCAGTAAGCAAGAAGCTGAGTATGATCGTCTATCCCTGAGTTTCAATCACTCAGCGGCATTGTAGTAAGATGTTATATGACAATCGTAACAGTGTAGGGATAGAACTGACAGCCATTTAGGAGTCCTTAAACGAGAGAGAACTGTGGTAGTGGATTTACAGCTCTTTTCCACTTAAAGGGTCTCACTTCACTCAGTATATACTTAAAGATATTCAAATTATGCATGTCAGCCTCGTGTCGGTAAATATACTACGTTAGATTCCTGCGGGAAAAATTGATGCCACTTCGGCGTCTTCGAAAACTGTAAATAGTAGTCAGTGGGCGTGAATACAATAGTAATAATAATAATAATAATAATAATAATAATAATAATAATAATAATAATAATAACTGGGCTGAGTAGCTCAGACGGTTGAAGTGGCCCCAATTAGGCAGGTTAGATCCTGGATCAATCCAGTGGTATTCGAAGATGTTCAAATACCTAAACCTAGTGCCGGTAGATTTACTGGCAAGTAAAAGAACTCCTGCGGGACGAAATTCTGGAACCTTGGCGTCTGCGAAAACCGCCAAAATGTACTTAGGGGACGTAATAATCATACTACTACTACTACTACTACTACTACTACTACTACTAATAATAATAATAATAATAATAATAATAATAATAATAATAATAATAATAATAATAATAATAATTGAACCCCTACCTGTTCAACACAAGAACAATATTACTCACCGACTGTGCCACTGGGGTCGACATGAGGCGTTTTTATCTAATAAGTTCACATAATTTCTAACTCACTCGTTTGTTTCCTATTACATTACCGGCAATTTTCTCGGTAACCTGTTCACATATTGCAATGTGTTTAACAGACAACAGCTAAGCAGTTGTTGCTAGCGCATGGATCGCTCAGCAGACCTAATATACATCCAGGAGCTAATTCATTGGACTATGCAATAACATGTTGATTGTTCCTGTTCTATTGTCAAATCTCATCAATCTACTCCTGAACATTGCGTTCTAACAGCAAACTAATTTATGTAGGCTCGAACCATGCATAATTATCATAATGTGGTCTGGTTAACGGTAACTCTAGTCTTGTTCAACAGACGTCAGATTGTTGCACGTATTTCTGCAGCTACCGAGAGCACTCTAATTGAAATATGTGTGCAGTAAATCCACAAGGGGTGGCGTGATGGAGAAGTGTTTATCTTCTGGCCACAAGTCACAAGGGATTACAATGTAAACCGTCAGCGTGCCCAAGCTAAAGGTTCATCGTCTACCTCTTGAAACGAGCGATACTTTTAAGTTTGGGGGAAGTTTATATTCGAATCAATGGGTTGAGAGGTTCAAACGGTAGAGTTCTGGCCTCCTGAACTAAACTTGGCGGGTTCCATTCCAGTTCAATCCGGTGATATTTGATGGTACTTACATACGCCAGAAGCCGGCTCCACGGTGAAGGGGTAGCGTGCTTGCCTCTTACCCAGAGGCCCCGGTTTCGATTCCCGGCCATGTAAGCTTTTCTTACCTGGATCTGAGGGCTGGTTCGAGGCCCACTCAGCCTGCGTGTTTACAATTGAGGAGCTATTTGACTGGCGGTGAGATGCCGGCCCCGCTCTAGAAAGTCAAGAATAACGGTCGAGGGGATTCATCGTGCTGACCACACGACCCCTCATACTCTGCAGGCCATGGCCCTTCGGGGCTGTTGCGCCATGAGGTTAGGTTTGGTTTGGTTTGGTTAAATATTCCAGCCTCGTATCGGTATATTTGGTGGCACGTCAAAGAACTCCTGCGGGGCAAACTTCCGGCACTTCAGCGTCTCCAAATACCGTCATAGGATGTAACACCAGTATCATCATCATCATCATCATCATCATCATCATCATCATCATCATCATCATCATCAATTCGTCTAATTGCTGAGTACACTGGAGGTAGTTTTCCGCCGAATGTTTCCTTGTATTTGCCTGGAAAATACAATATAATCCTTTATTCAAAGTTCTATGTCGCCTACTGCAATCCCAAGGTACGAGAGTTACGCACAGGCAACAGTCCAAATCTTTCTCCGTATAGCTTATGGAGGTCCTTGGACGAATTGAAGGTAAAGGCTTCATCACT
Source organism: Anabrus simplex (assembly GCF_040414725.1). Classification (NCBI taxonomy): domain Eukaryota; kingdom Metazoa; phylum Arthropoda; class Insecta; order Orthoptera; family Tettigoniidae; genus Anabrus; species Anabrus simplex. The sequence goes on along the minus strand of NC_090266.1, from coordinate 1,191,812,387 downwards.
TAGCGGTGTAGGGTGGTCGGCTCTATGCCCGCTCACCTTTCACCCGAGGAATTAAGCTGGTACTCATTTCTGTTGTAGGCTGTCTGGACCCCAGTGCCATACCGGCCTATTCAGAAGTTTTATCTCATTTTTGCATTTTTCGATTACCTGACAGGGAATCGAACTCAGCTGAGCTGCCTGTTTATTCACATAGCTAATACAGGCCTTTACGTCTGAACAATATTTCCACGTCGCGATGCTAGCCGTTTATGGTCTCAGCAATAACAATTTCGTGAATTATAGCTCCCATGGTGCAAATGTATCGGACATAACAGAATAGAAATTAGCTTTTCTATAATTCTGTCACACATCAGGCCATTGCAAGAGAGCAACACCGTGCTCGGCCCAGGGTAGGCCCGAGCTGGCAGGGCTGAGATCGAGCCCCGAAGGAGGGAGAGGGCGAATGTGTGGGAAAGAGGAGGAGGGAATGTCTGGATGCCATATTTTATGAGACATAGAAAGAATATTCAGAAATTGAAAAAAAAGCCTTCAAGAAAATAATACAACAAAATAAAACTGTCTTCTTTTCATTTTGCCGTGTGGTTAAATAGTGGAAGATAGTGGTTTCGAACCCTACTGTCAGCAGCTCTGAAGATGGTTTTCAGTGGTTTCCCGTTTTCACACCAGGCAACTGCCGGGATTGTACCTTAGTTAAGAACACGGCTGCTTCCTTCCAACTCCTTGCCCTTTCCTATCTCATCCTACCTGTGTCGGTGCGACGTAAGGCTAATTGTAAAAAAATATGCATTTAGTACGACACCTAACACTTCTTTGATTCTAGAAATTTAGCGATATCAACAACAGTTGTTTGAGGAAAATCAATGTGTAACGCAACTTTGGATAAACATGACCTACTTTAGTTTTACTCCCCTTCAGTTCCCTTAGAAATTTGGCTGGAGCTTGATAAAAAAAAAAGTAAGTAAATAAAGAGCGCCATAAGAATGTTTAATTCAGGCGAATTTTCCAGTCCATTGTTGCATTGTTTAACGGCTTGATAGTTACCAACAGGTTTACAACGGACATCTCAGAAGGTTTCTAAGATGGAAATTCTTCGAAGTATCTCTCCTGTAATTACTTTTCGAACAGTAGAATTTCTATCTTGCAAGCATGAATTCTCTACCACACAGCACCGATCAATATAAAGTATTCATCAGATCAACATCAACTGTAAACTTATTGACCTCAAAACATCATATGAACAAGTGTTCACTTTTTGTGGATCCGAACACATATGGCAATCAACAATATTGGACATGTAAATCAATTAGCGTCCGCCTCTGTGGTGTAGTGGTTAGCTTGATTAGCTCCCACCCCCCGGAGTCCCGGGTTCAATTCTAGCCTCTGCCATGAAATTTGAAAAGTGGTACGAGGGCAGAAACGGGGTCCACTCAGCCTCGGGGTCAACCGAGTAGAGGGGGTTAGATTTCCACCTCAGCCGTCCTGCAAGTGGTTTTCCATGGTTTCTTACTTTTCTTCTAGGCGAATGCCGGGATTGTACCTAACTTAAGGTGACGGCCGCGGCCTTCCTATTTCATTCTCTATCGCTTCCAATCTTCGCGTCCCCCCACAAGGCCCCTGTTCAATATAGGAGGTGAGGCCACCTGAGCGAGGTACTGGTCCTTCTCCCCAGTTTAGTCCCCCGACTCAAAGTCTCATGCTCCAGGACACTGCCCTTGAGGCGGTGGAGGTGGGATACCTCGCCGCATCCGAGTGAAAAACCAACCCTGGAGGGTAAACAGATGAAGAAAGAAAGACTGAAACTGACCATAATGGAATACGTTTGCATATTGTCATACGGTCTCCTGAGTATATACCACAGGCTAAACAACGATTACTACAGACTTGTGCATCAACACAAACCAGCACCGAGGACATCAGAATGCTATAATTCAACCACATCCGCCTGAAACACCATGGCTCTCTAAATGGAACACAAGCAGAAGATTTACCGCCTCACTCATACGCATGCGATTTAACCACGGATATTTCACAAGTCATCTGTTTAGAATTGGCGTCACGAGACGACCACTAGTATTGGGCGAGCTAAATCATGTGTTCTTCGGTTTTTCGGTGTCTCATTCTATCGAGTCCAACAAGCCTCAGACGGTTGAGGTGCTGGCTGGCTTTCTTACCCCAACTTGGCAGGTTCGAACCTGGCTCAGTCTGGTGGTATTTGAAGGTGTTCAAATACGTCAGCCTCGTGCCGGTAGATTTATTGGCAGGTAAAATAACTTCTGTGGGACAAAATTCCGGTACTCCGACGTCTCCAAAAACCGTCGGAGAATAGTTAGTTGGACGTAAAAACAATATTGCTATTATTATTCACGAGTCCAATACACTACATTGCGGTAATGACTTCAGCAGTTACACCTACAACACCTGATAGACAATCGGTGCGTATTAGTTTCAAGACAGGAAAAAGTTTACCAAGCCATAATAATATATAAATCTGATATATTAACTTTCGAATATGATACCAAGTATACTAAATTACTAACCACTCAAAATAATATACTCTGTGAATGAAATGAATAGCTCCTATTACAAATTTTCAGCTCTTCAAGTGAATAAAACTGCGCGTGGTCCATCAACCATTCTTTAATCTATTTTATTTCAATCATTCGCTACGTTTGTAAAGTGAACTAACTTATGTTCAATGTTCTGACATAGCTTGTGTAACCTGGTGCGTAGTTGGCTATTCGGCCAACAGGACCTAAAGCCGTTGAACAATTATTAAAAAGGTAAGGTCAGCAAACCAGCGCGTGCGTTAATAATAATTTCTTGGGTCAAGCCTGGTGTAGCTCTTGCAACACAGACTCTCCGACAAGGTGGGCGGCATCTGCCGTGTATGGGGAAACTGCAGGTTGTTGTAGTAGAGGATATTGTTGTGTGTGGTGTATGAGTTGCAGGGACATAACAAACACCCAGTCACCGAGCCAGGGACATTACCCGTTTAAGGTTAAAATTGATGACCCGTCCGGGAATGGAACCCTGGGCATTCTGGACTGAAGGCGATTTCGCTGACCATTCATCCGAGCAGCCGGATATCGCATGCGTTATTAGGCTACATCGTCACAGCCACAGCGAGAGAACATAGCGAAGGGGCAGCACGCGGTTGCGTCAGGTCATCCTGGACCTCATGTACACCATTTGGATAGAACTATTATTTCCGGAGTTAACAGAAAGTTTGTGAAAAATATAACAATGGTTTGTTATTCCTCACATACGGTAAAACGCATGGAACATAAGAAAAAAAACATATTTCACACAACTTTTATTATGTACCCACTTTTAGCCCCCTTTAGACTATATGCCTACCGCCACGACACTGCCTACTAATCAAATGATGTGTAACTTAGTGCACAACTCTGTACTTAAATAGCGAGTTCCGGAAACTTCTGTTTCTGTTTTCCCTTGATGTCGCAACACACAGACAGACAGACAGACAGACAGACAGACAGGCAGACAGACAGACAGACAGACTGTCAGGCAAAAATTTAACCGAACTCACTTTCGACTTTCGCATGCCTAATCCGAGAAGTTATAATTTAAAATATAGACAAAATGATAATTTAAAAAAAAGATTGCATGCTGAGTAAGACTGGGAAGCTCCTAGCTGGGTAGAGGGCATGTGACAGCAATTGCTTCCATTGTGCTTTTCGTCTAGTGACTCCTTGGAGTTTCTGGAAGAAGAAACTTGGAAAGTTTTTATTTTGGCTTTACCCCAAAGATACATCAACTTTATCGCTAGGTTTATAAAAGCAGGGTGGTCGTAGTTGAGTTGTGCTGTTATCTTGTCATGTAACACATGCTGACTAGTTTAGTGTGTGGAGGGAGCAGCCACTTGAGTCGGCTCTGCGAGCTATTGTTCTTGTCTGTAGTCAAGCCAAGTGCTTTGTGATAATCAACAGACGTGATTTCAAACCTGTCTGCATGGTGCTGCCATATGAAGTGACGGTGGTGCGTGCGAAACGAAGTGAAAGGTGAGACCTTTCCTTTTTTTTGCTAGTTGTTTTACGTCGCGCCGACACAGATAGGTCTTACGGCGACGATGGGACAGGAAAGGACTAGGAGTGGGAAGGAAGCGGCCGTGGCCTTAATTAAGGTACAGAACCAGCATTTGCCTGGTGTGAAAATGGTAAACCACGGAAAACCATTTTCAGGGCTGCCGACAGTGGGGTTCGAACCTACTATCTCCCGAATACTGGATACTGGCCGCACTTAAGCGACTGCAACTATCGAGCTCGGTGAGACCTGTTAATCAAGATTACGGAAGGATCAGCCATTTCAGGTGAAGACTGCCAGGCCAGAGATACACGGTGAAGACAAGCGACTTCTGTAAATAACCGCTAATTATTGAAATATTATCATTCATTTTCAAGTCTAATTGTGCATGTGTGTATTTTAATTAGGCCATCCTCGACTAAATTAGTCTAATAATACTGTCAGTGCTATATTCGTAACCATATAAATGTCAACATGAACAAATACATGGGTAGCAGTAAGCTATTTTGGCACACTGAGCTAATTTCTCTAGTTCTAAAGACTATTTCTAGTAGTAAGATCAACCTATAGTATTCTAAGCCGCAGTGTTAAGCACTGGAAATACTTAAGTTGTGTGTGAATTTGTATATGATTATACTGGATTTAGAAGGTTAAACTAGTAGTGTTTCTTGTCATATTTTCTTTCCATGGAATTGCTTGTTCTACTCTTGCTGTTGTTGTTGTTTTTGTAGGGTAATTATGGTTTAACTTCACTTTATTATCACTTATAATTTTAAGCTAGTAGTAAGCTCAACCTGCAGTATTGAAAGCCGTAATGTTAAGCACTGGAAATACTTAAGTTTCGTGTGAATTTGTTTGTGATGATACTGGATTTAGAATGTTAAACTAGTAGTATTTCTTGTAATATTTTATTTCCATGAATTCTTTGTTGTACTCTTGTTGTTAGTTGTTGTTGGGTATTTACGTTTACTTTATTATCACACTACTGTAAGTGACCATTGCCACCGGGATATTTCCCATTTGCGATGTATTTGTTAATAATAATAATAATAATAATAATAATAATAATAATAATAATAATAATAATAATAATCACGGGAAATGTAAGTCCTAATAATATCACCGCAAAACAGCAATAACTAAACAAGTGCGTTGGTAGTGATGAACTGTTGCTGGCCTTTGGTCACACGGGTCCCGGGTTCGATTCCCGGCAGGGTCGGGAATTTTAACCATCATTGGTTAATTTCACTGGCACGGGGACTGGGTGTATGTGTCGTCTTCATCATAATTTCATCCTCATCACGACGCTCAGGTCGCCTACGGGAGTCAAATGAAAAGACCTGCATCTGGCGAGCCGAACTTGTCCTCAGACACTCTCGGCACTAAAAGCCATACGCCATTCTTTTTTTATCGAATACTTTATTGAACTGGTTGCATTTTGGGGATTTCCTGGATTTACGTAGCACATTACTGGTTTGAGTAAATCTGTACACATCAGCAGACCTTTACAATAAATTGCCTCAGCTTATTCGAGTTTTATAATTTTAACACACTTTTCTTTATTTAAATGTGTAGAAAGAGCTGAATACACAAAATGCACGAGCTCTATAGATGAAGCTCAATACAAAGCAATTAAACACATTTCGCTGAACTTAATGAAGGCTGCATTATAAAATTATTTAGAACCTCCAATTTTAATTGCTGTTAATTTTAGAACTAGAAACATAAGTGAATGTGGGAAATTTTATTATTTCGTTCGCGATATACAATAAGAGTAATTGAATTCCCGGCTCAATTAATTTAATGAAACTGTACACTTGACAATTGACCCTTCCAGTCCACAGTAGTGTTATTCGTCACTTGCTCACTAATACACGAGAGCACTTGGTGTTGCCTTTTTTCCTATCTCTAATTGCATGCTTTGATCACAACTGAGATCGGATCAAACTAACGATGGAAAACATTAAGAGTGGCACCTAAAGCTTCCCATACAAGTTGTGGAGTCCAAACCCAATGCTCTGACCATTAAGTGGAGCGCGGAGTGATGAATCACCCGCGCCGTGTCTCCCTCAGACCAGCGCGGTCTACACAGACACGCGCTTTACCGTGTTTGCTTGTCGGTTGTGAAATACCATAATTCTTGCAGGATACCCAACTCTAGTGCAGAACTGTTCAATTGCAAGGGAGGTTTCCATACAGTTAACTACTGCCAGCTATAAATTTTGACTTTGCATGTAGTTAGGATGATCCTATTTTCCGGTATTCTGCAAAACTGCTATAATTTAAAACTAAAGCTGCTCTTGCGGTAAATTAGCTGTGAAAAACCAACTAATAGCGACTTTATTGCACAAGGTTGCTATGTAAATCTTTCCAAAAGCTTCTTCGGCTACCTACGGTGATGCATTGTTTCGGAATAACACGCCATGTACTGCTAGGATATTTAATAATTCGTAAGTTTGCATCTTACAAGACTGTCATTATTTTTAATATTTTGCCATATGAAGATGATGATCCGCCTCTGTGGTGTAGTGGTTAGTGAGATTAGCTGCCAACCCCCGGAGGACGAGGTTCGATTCCCGACTCTGTCACGAAATCTGAAAAGTGCTACGAGGGCTGGAATGAAGTCAACTCAGCCTCGGGAGGTCAACGGAGTAGAGGGGGTTCGATTTTCACCTCAGCCACACTGGAAGTGGTTTTCCGTTGTTTCCCACTTCTCCTCCAGGGAAATGCCGGGATGGTACCTAACTTAAGGCCACGGCCGCTTTCTATCTTCCATTGCCACCACAAGGCCCCTGTTCAACATAACAGGTGAGGCTACCTAGGCGAGGTACTGGTCCTCCTCTCCAGCTGTATCCCCGACCCAATGTCTCACGCTCCGGACACTGCCGTTGAGTCGGTAGAGATGATATCCCTCGCTATGCCCGAGGGAAAAACAACCCTAGATGGTAAACAGATTAAGAAAAAAAAGAAAGAATACAAGACAGAAAGATGATGATGATGATGATGATGATGATGATGATTATACCAATTAGCCTCCGTGACTCAGGTGGCAGTGCTCCGGCCTCTCACATCTGGGTTAATAATAAAAATAAAAATAATAATACACTCCAACGCGGGTGGACGGCGTATGCTGGGTGAAGTAAACCATATGGTAATGTGGTGGAGGGTAGTGTTGTGTGTGAGATGCAGAAATGTTTGAGACATCACAAACACCTAGTCCCCGAACTAAAGGATTTAACCGTTCAAGATTAAAATTCTACGGCACGCCAACGAATCGAACCCGGGACCGGTATGAACGAAGATCAAAAAGCTGAGCAGTCAGCCACGTAGCCATATGCCGCATGTTGACGACTCACTGAAACACACACCACTTGGTAAAGGAGCCGGGGTTTTGCCTCCGTGACTATAGTTCAATAGCCTATGTAGTCATAGGGAATTTTGACGTTCAAGTGATTTGGGCTTAGAGTGTAAACCCCATCAATTTCTAGTCGACAGGATAGTATCGTTATAATTTTGGTTTAACCAGGTATTCAGTAGTATGTAGTATCAGCTAAATTTCCCTGAAGTATCCCTACAACAGTAGTTATCACACTTTCCCACCTCACACCTTCCTCTTGTAAGTTCTATAACTTCCACGCCACCCCGCCCCGACTACCCGTATAGCTATTACAATTTTTTCCAGAAAACACTTACATTTTTTAAATAATGTAGTGCTGTAGATTGTAAAATATGAGAGGGTTTAAAAGTTAAAAATACCGGTACTGCAGTAGTAATTTACACAAACATGAACCGAGAAAGTTAGCCGTGCGGTTAGGGTCATGTAACTGAGTTTGCATTCGGGAGATGATGGGTTCGAATCCCACTATCGGCAGCCTTGAATATGGTTTTCCGTGGTTTCCCATTTCAGGCCAGACACATGCTAGGGCCGTACGTTATTTAGGCCACGTTCGCTTCCTTCCCAGTCCTAGCATATTCCTCTCCCGTTGTCGCCATAAGACCTGTCCGTGTCGGTTCGACGTAAAGCAAATTGTAACTTAGTTACATTTTTTTCAAACTGACGGGCTGAGGACCTCAGACGGTTGAGGCGCTGGCCTTCTGACCCCAACATGGTAGGTTCGACCTTCTCTCAGTCCACTTGTATTTTGAAGGTGCTTAAATACGGCATCGTCGTCTCGGTACATTTACTGGCACGTGAAAGAACTCCTGCGGGACGAAATTCGGGCACTTCGGCATCTCGGAAAACCCTCAAAGGTAGTTAGTGTATCGTAAAAACAGTAACATGATTATTATGATTAATTGTTGCTTCAAACCACACTGTCGGCAGCCTTGAAGATGGTTTTCCGTGATTTCCCATTTTCATACCAGGCAAATGCTGGGGCTGTACCTTGGTTAAGGCCACGGCCGCTTCCTTCCCACTCCCAGGCCTTTCCTATCCCATCGTCGTCATAAGACCTATCCGTATCGGTGTGACGTGAAACAAATTTAAAAAAATCTTTCTTTCTTTCTTAATCTGTTTACACTCCAGGGTTTTTTTCCCCCTCGGACTCAGCAAGGGATCCCCCCTTTATCGCCGCAAGGGCAGTGTCGCGGAGCGTGAGACTTTGGGTCGGGTACAAGAGGGGAGGAGGACCAGTACTTCGCCCAGGCAGCCTCTCCTGCTACGTTGAACAGGGGCCTTGTGGGGGGATGGGGTTCGGAAGGTTGAAGATTGGAAGGGATAGACAAGGAAGAGGGAAGGAAGCGGCCGTGACCTTAAGTTAGGTACCATCCCGGCATTTGCCTGGAGGAGAAATAGAAGACAACGGAAAACAATTTCGAGGATGGCTGAGGTGGTAGACGAATCCATATCTACTCAGTTGACCTCCGGAGGCTGAGTAGACCCCGTTCCATCCCTCGTACCATTTTCCAAATTTCATGGCAGAGCCGGGAGTCGAACCCGGGCCTCCGGGGGGTGGCAGCTAATCACGCTAACCACTACACCACAGAGGCGGACTAAAATGTCATTACTTGCAGAAAACACATCTGAACCTTATGATGTAGTTCCCAGATTTTAGAAAAAACAATACCTCTTCCCGTACATTTTCTCGTCCAAAAATTGGTATTATACTATCAACTGACTCTGCTGAACTATGTCTGTAGAATTGTCACACAGCAAGGTGAAGAAAAAACAACAAAAACAAACAAACAAACAAACAAACAAACAAACAAACAAACAAACAAACAAACAAACAAACAAACAAACAAACAGACAGACATGAGTCATTTTTAAGTAGCAGTTCCTTCAAACTTAGAGGCGTTTTGTCGATTCTAATCTTCACACTGTTATCTGAAAGAGATAATTTGACCATTTTTCTCTGAATTTCCTATCCAAGGATAATTCTAGTTGCTTTTAAGGTTTGGTTAGCGTGTCAACAGTAGTGTGGTGTTTCTTGTCTTTTGCTATTAGAAGATAAATTTCAAACGATGCTTTACTTAAATTTTTCATTCACCTGCTTGAAGTCCTCAGTAGAGTCCAGTTTCATACTACTTTAAAAGTTTATATTACGAATAAATATCTCTTTAGGTTCGTTCTCCAGCACTGAGTGAGCTGTCGTTAAATTTCGTTCCAGACGTACGGGTCGCGGAGGACGTTATTTCACACAACACATTGTGTCAGTTGGGCAACGCCTATTTCAGTAAACGTGAATTGATATAATATCCATTATACTATTTTCTTTAGGACACATTTTTATACAAACTAAAATACTGAAGATTATTTTTTACAATCTCTTTTACGTAGTACGGGCACAGATAGGTTTTATGGCGGCCATGGGATAGGAGAGGGCTAGGGATGGGAACGTAGCGGTCGTGGCCTTAATTAAGGTACAGCCCCGGTATTTGCATGGTGTGAAAATGAGAAACCACGGAAAACCATCTTCAGGTCTGCCGACAGTGGGGTGTGAACCCACAATGTCCCGAATGCAAGCTCACAGCTGCGCGCCCCTAACCGCACGGCGAACTCGCTCGAAAATAAAAGTTACTATCAGCACTGCACAAAATGCAAGTCGAAACTAAGGTACGACTGTAGGACAGTATGAAACGCCCCACCATTAGCCACTTAGTCCAGAGCTAAGGGTCCATTACCACTTTAAACAGCGCTCAAGAATGAGCTTAAGGTACTCGTAAACTATGCGGCTTGTCTGCCGCGCAGTTCCCTGTATCCACACGCTGCGCTGATGTCTTGTTTCTTTTGCATGCACCCTCAAGAACCAGAAAACATTCAACCTTCGTCTATCTTTTACAATTTGGTTGAAATACGTACTTGAAATCTGCTTTTTTTCCCCTTCAAATAACCCTGTATATTACAGTAATCTATCTATATATATAAAGTAGCTTGTCCTGACTGACTGACTGACTGACTGACTGACTGACTGATTCATCATCGCCGAGCCAAAAGTACTGGGCATAAAGAAATGAAATTTTGGGGATATATTCATATTAAGATGTAGGTGCTCGCTAAGAGAGGATTTTTGGAAATTCCGTCGCTAAGGGGGTGAAAAGGGGGGTGAAATTTTAAAATGAGTGTGTCTATATCTCAAAACTTTAAAAGTTTACAGATGTGAAAATTGGTATTTAGAATCTTCTTTAAAAATAAGGAAACAAGTATTTTTTTGTTTTCAGACAATCCCAATAGGAGGGGTGAAAAAGGGTGAAAAAGGGGTTGAATGCCTTTAATCCGGATACGCTACTTATATCTCAGAGACTGAAGATATTACAGACCTCAAAATTGGTACTTTTGATCGCTGTGAAAAATAAAGAAACACATATTTTTTTGTTTTGGAAAAATCCAATTAATGCGAGGGTGAAAAGGGGGGTGAATTTTTAAAATGAGTGCATCTATATCTCAAAAGTTTTAAAGTTTAGAGATGTAAAAATTAGTATTTAGAATCTTCATTAAAATAAAGGAGCACGTATTTTTTTTGTTTTCGGAAAATCCCAATAGGAGGGGTGAAAAGGGGTGAAAAATGTGTTGAATGCCTTTAAAGATAACACATATATCTCAGAAACTGAAGATATTACAGACCTCAAAATTGGTACTTTTGATCGCTTTCAAAAATAAAGAAACACATATTTTTTTTTTGTTTTTGGAAAATCCAATTAATGCGAGGGTTAAAAGGGGGGTGAATTTTTAAAATGAGTGCGTCTATATCTCAAAAGTTTTAAAGTTTAGAGATGTAAAAATTGGTATTTAGAATCTTCATTAAAAATAAAGGAACACGTATTTTTTTGTTTTCGGAAAATCCCAATAGGAGGGGTGAAAAGGGGTGAAAAATGGGTTGAATGCCTTTAAAGAGAATACTTATATCTTAGAAACTGAATATATTACAGACCTGAAAATTGGTATTTGGGATCTACTTTAAAAATAAAAAACAGGTATTTTTTCGTTTTGGGAAAATCCAAACAATGGGGGGTGAAAAGGGGGATGAAATTTTAAAAATGACTCTATCTATATCTCAAAACGTTTAAAGTTTATGGATGTAAAATTTGGTATTTAGAAATCTCCTTTAAAAATAAAGAAACACGTACTTTTTTGTTTTTGGAAAATCCTAATAGGAAGGGTGAAAAAGGGTGAAAAATAGGTTGAATGCCTTTAATGAGGCTACTTATATTTCAGAACCTGAAAATATTAGAGACCTGAAAATTTGTATTTGGGATCTACTTTAAAAATAAAGAAACAGGTATTTTTTCGTTTTTGGAAAATCCAAATCATGGGGGGTGAAAAGGGGGGGGCGAATTTTTAAAATGAGTGTGTCTACATCTTAAAACTTTAAACGTTTACAGATGTAAAAATTGGTGTTTAGAATCTCCCTTAAAAATAAACGAACACGTATTTCTTTGTTTTCTCTAAATCCCAATAGGAGGGGTGTAAAAGGGTGAATAATGGGTTGAATGCCTTTAATGAGGATACATATATCCCAGAAACTGAAGATATTACAGAACTGAAAATTTGTAAATGGGATCTCCTTTAAAAATATAGAAACACGTATATTTTTGCTTTTGGAAAATTCAATTAATGGCGGTTAAACAGGAGTGGCAAATTGGGGTGAATTTTTTGAAAGACTATATCTACAGAATATCTGAGAAGCGTAAAATGTTACAGACGTAAATAGTGGGTATTTGGAATCTCCTGTAAGTGTAAAGAAACATAGGTGATTTGTCTTTGGAAACTCCACTTAAGGGGAACGAAAATGGGGTGAAATTTTAAAATGAGAATTTCTACAGTATATCTCAAAAAACTTAACATGTACAGAAGTGAAAAATGGTCATTTTTTATCCTATTAAAAATAAAGAAAAGTGTATTTTTAGTTTTCGGAAATACAACTTGGGTAGTGGGGGGTGGGGGGTAAAAGTGACTGAAAATGGTGTTGAATTCTTTTAATTAGGCTACTGATATCTCAAAAATGAAGATGTTACACACGTGAAATTTTATTTTTGGAATCTGCTTTAAAAGTAAACAAACACGTATTCTCGGAAAATCCAATGAAGGGGATTTGGAGTGTTAAAGGATAGAAAAAATTAATCGACTTAATTGTATGAGAATACATACATCTAATAAAAACTAAAGTTGTTACAGACGTGAAAATTGGTATTTTGATCTCCTTTAAAAACAAAGAAAAGCGCGTTTTGGGGGGAAACAATCTTAAGGGGTGGGGGCGGGAGTGAAAAGGAGTTGAATTCCTTTCATGAGGACACATAAATCAAAAACTGAAGAGGTTAGAGTGGTGATAATTGGTATTTAGAAGATCCTTTACTATTAATGGAACAAGTATTTTTTGCTTTAATATCACTTTGTGAGGGAGGGGGGGTGTGGAAGGAAGTTAAAAACGTGAATTTTTTTAAGGGGATACTTATATCTCAAAACTGATGGTAATAAACGTGAACATTGGTATTTGGAATCTCCTTTAAACATAAAGAAACACGCCTTCTTTTCATTTTTTGGAGGGTGGGGGTAAATAAACTTAACGGCGGTGGGGTATAAAAGGAGGTGAGACCAATTGATTTTACTGTTCGTAATGTACTTATAAGGAGCCTCCGTTGCTCAGTCGGCAGCGCGCTGGCCTCTCACAGCTGGGTTCCGTGTTTCAAATCCCGGTCACTCCATGTGATATTCGTGCTGGACAAAATGGAGGCGGGACAGGTTTTTCTCCGGATACTCCGGCTTTCCCTGTCATCATTCATTCCAGCAACACTGTCCAATATTTCATTTCATTTGTCACTCATCGATCATTGCCCCAGAGGGGAGCTTCGGCAGCCGGCACAATTCCTATTGTCGCCGCTAGATGGGGCTTTATTCATTCCATCACTGATCCTGTCGAATGATAGGAAACAGGCTGTAGACTTGCGATGTACTTATTCTGATCATAAACCGATCATTTTTAATCTTTCCTGGGTTCTTTTTCAACAGCCATATTTTCCTTCGGAGAACGTTCTTAGATTAGAGTAGATTCTCCTGGCATATAAATAAAAATGTAAACACATTTGAAATAAACGATAGGAATGAGATTGGCCGTCAAATTGTTCACCTCCATAATAAGGTCAATAATACACGGAGGTATATCATTCGTATCGCCAGAAATTCCGCACACTTGCCTACGCGCAACAATGGTGCTGGTCACATTGTTAGCAATGACAATGGCAGCAGATGTATTTTACCGCCAAGTAGCGGTCTTGCATATTGCTGTGGGGTCCTGAACATCAATAATAATAATAATATAGTAATAATAATAATAATAATAATAATAATAATAATAATAATAATAATGCCTAAATTCAATTAATTTCAACCACCCTAAAAATAATAATAATAATAATAATAATAATAATAATAATAATAATAATATCCTGGACCGACGTCAACATGTGCGGACCGTGCTGGAAACGGGTCCTGGACGGGTAATGACTACGATTGCTGTCCGGCCGCCGGTTTAGTACCGCCAAGGCACCTAAGAGGACACCACGCCGGATATCCTCAAGGATTTGATCCACATTAAAAATGCTTATAGGAAAGCATGGCTAAGATTTAGGAACCCAACTGACCGAGTGGAATACCTGGACCTAGCCCGGGAAATACGAAATCGATTGCTGGAAGGAAAGATTGAAAAATGGGAGGAACGTTGCCGTAACCTCTCAGTAAACGAGTCAGATCACGAATATCGGCGGGTTGTATATAAAACGATAAGAATTCAATTATAAATTTCAGTATATTACCGTAGCGAAGCACGGGTATCTTGCTAGTTCTCGTATATAACTTTATCACGTTACATGCTTCTTTTTTCTTCTAAATGGTCTGCGGCTGTCTGCTTACCTCCTTCACCCGCCCCGCCAGTGCGGAAACCACTGCCCTAGACATACAAATATAGACTACTGGCCTGAATAGCTCAGTCGGCAGAGTGCTGCCCTTCAGAATTCAAGTTGGCGGGTTCAATTCCGGCTCAGTGCAGTAGCACTCGAACGTGCTGAAATACATCAGCTTCGTGTCGCTGTATTTACTGGCACGTAAACGAACTCGTGCGGAAAAATTTCCGGCACATCGGTGTCTCCGAAAACCGTAGAAGTATTCAGGCGGACGTAACGCAAATATAAAATAGCTAAGTATTATTGTTATTATTTATATTTATATACTTTTTAAAAGTTTCTTTACGTCGCACCGACACAGATAGGTCTTAAGGCGACGATGAGACAGGAAGAGGCTACGAATGGGAACGAAGCGGCCCTGCCCTTAATTAAGGTACAGAAGGAGAAACCTTATTCATATCTGCCAACAGTGGGGTTCGAACCTACTATTTCCCAAATACTGGATACTGGCCGCACGTAAGCGACTGCAGCTATCGAGCTCGGTTATTGGTCTATTATTATTATTATTATTATTATTATTATTATTATTATTATTATTAATTCGGGAGGTGATTAATACAAACCACACTGTCGGCAGCTCTGAAAACGTTTTTTCCTGGATTTACACTTTCACATAAGGCAAATTACCATAATTAAGACCACGGTCCTTCCTTTCCGGTCGTGGCACCAACCTATCTCGTCGTCGCCATAATGGTCTGCCTGTGTCGGTGTGACATAAAATAAATAGCAAGAAGAAGTCTCGTCCTTGGTCTTTACAATAGGACTGGCTATCTACGACAGCTAATGGTAGACAGATTGGGTATCCAACCAGCCTTCGGGATGAGAACTCGAAGTACAGACGTACACACTGTATGTATGAAAAAACAAAGCAAATCAAAGCCATAAATGCTTCTGGAAGGATGGCAGGTTTCTACTATCCGTATCATGGGTTCGTATGAGGTACAGATGTTACCTCTCTGCCCAGACATATTTCTCCTCAGGAATTAACCTGGTATAGAACTGTTGTGAGTGAATCAGTGCGCTATGTGCCTCTTAAGAAATAGAAATCCCGCTTCTAACTTCCTCGAATGCACGAAGAGGAAATGAACCTATGTTCTTATAAGTAAGATAAACTCGTGTCCTCGTCCTAAGGTGGTGCCGCTCTTTTGAAGCCCACCCGGAATGGAGGTGAGCTGCATGTACCATTTTAACCTCGTATCAGCCCCTCTCCCATGCTTAAATCTCTGGCAGTACCGGTAATCGAAATCGGACTACCGAGGACGGCAACTAATAGTACTAAGCGTTACTCTGCGGAGGCGGACTTCTTACCTTACAAGTGTGAGGCCCGTAAGTAAGAGGAGAGAGAGAGAGGGAGAGAGAGAGAGATAGAGAGAGAGAGAGAGAGAGAGATAATATTTAAATTAAATTGTATTTGAATTTATTGAAAATTTACACGCCACTGAGGCTGTAAACCCCTTTATGTAGCGTCTTCATATAATAATATACAGGTTTATGAACACGCTGACTAAATTGTTGAAAATCCACGACCTGTTTCCAGTCATTTCACTCGGTCAGAAATGAAATGATTGAAGCCCCATCTAACGGCGAGGATACAAATTGTGCCGGCTGCCGAAGAATGTCGCACTCCTCTTTTTATTTTATTTTTGCTATTTGCTTTACGTCGCACCGACACAGATAGGTCTTATGGCGACGATGGGATAAGAAAGGCCTAGGAATTGGAAGGAATCGGCCGTGGCCTTAATTAAGGTACAGCCCCGGCATTTGCCTGGTGTAAAAATGGGAAACCACGGAAAGCCATCTTCAGGGCTGCCGACAGTGGGGCTCGAACCCCCTATCTCCCGATAACTAGATACTGGCCGCACCTAAGCGACTACAGCTATCGAGCTTGGTCGTCGCACTCCTCTGGGTCAATGATGAATGACTGACAGATGCAATGAAATTATACTGGAAAGTGTTGCTGGAATGAAAGATGACAAGGTAAACCGGAGTACCCGAGGAAAAACCTGTCCCACTTCCGCTTTGTGCAGCACAAATTTCACATGGAGTGTCCGGGATTTCAGCCACGGAAGCCAACGGTGAGAGGCCGGCGTGCTGCCGCCTGAGCTACGGAGGCTGTACAATATTATTATAATGTTAAATTAAACTTTAAACATAAAATTGATTTAAATTAAGCTTTATGCCTTTGCTGGAAAGATCTAGTGTTTACAGTGCTCTATGTCTTCTGGTCTAGGCTAGAATCCTCGGCTTCGACGACATGAAAGTGACCGAGGTATGAGTGATGTTACTAATGCCATTCCTTGCGCAGCCAGTCCCTGTTATGAACAGTGTGGAAATGTAGCTCGTAGGGTAGTTAATGCTGGCATTTAAGTGGGCTTGGCAGACTGTGATGTAATAGCAACTTCTGGCTCAGTGAGTAAATCAACGGGAAGCTACTCCACGCCTCATCTCCATACGATGGCTCTTCAGTGACACTTGGGCCACATAAAGGTTGTTGGCTGAGCTGTTGAGGTCCAAACCAGCCTCCGGGCTGAGCATTCTACAAAAGAAACTATATTAAGTTTGTGCTTGCAGAGATATCAAAATCAAATCCAATAAAATTTAAACATACTGTGACCGTACACAGGTCTCGGCTGACTGAATATGGGTCAGTGTGCTACTGGGGTTCGCTTTGTCGGCAACTGCGCGTGTGGCCTTGGCCAGGTGATAGAGAACCAGTTTCTGACTTGAAGGGGGTAGCTGGCTGACTGACAAAAAGTAATAAAAATAAAAGCGAACGAGAGATAAAAATAACCAGAGTGTGTTCATCTGCAGTTACATCGATTTGTAATAAATGAAATATTTATAATATCTTTGGTGGCGTGATATACATGGATCATATTTGACTGAACCGTGTTAATAATATCACGTGCGATCTATAAAAATTAATAACTGAATTTTCACTCGATTTCAACGGTATTTCGGCTAGAAATGAAGGTGAAATTATGTAATCAAACTCCAGAAGAATTCAGTACTTGAGTTGACTTCACTTCCGACCACGAGTGCCACGCACGATATTTAAAGCAAGTCATAAGAGTACAAGCTCTCACATGCTGACATGTTCCTGGTCTACTATTTACAGTCACTTCGTGTACTTCGCTAGCGGATTTCAACGCAGAACTTCAGTGGAATACTATCATCAGGGATAGTGGACTCATTTCTGTGTGCGGCCCTTCTACAATTATGCAAATCTACGACTTTAGTTAGTGCAGTAAACAGACGTTGAAGTAGCAGATAAAAATTTTGAAGTACGTGTTCTTTTCATCCTAAATTACATGTCTGCTCAGGATATCTTTTAACACATTTGGTACAAGTTTCAGCAACCTCACGAGTGTAAACGTGGAAGAGGACCTCTACGTTATCATCGCCAGAAGATGGAACTTCGGACCATGGACTCCACGTATTTCATCATGGAGTTCTAAGCCCATGACCAGCGTCGGCAGCGGCGAAATGCAGGGACTTTCACCTTAGAATGGGTGACTGAGGACCCGGACTTCGAGATGTGAAGACAACTAAATAAGTTAAGTCGACTACGTCTTATTTATATCTGTTCTACGTAGCTCTTTATTTCTACTCTTCATCTTTCCTTAGATTTGTCCTATAATATCTAGTTGATTTATTTTTACGACATTTCACTGGTTATTTCTAGAGGTATGATATGACTTGTAGTTTAATTAGCATTCTTGCTTGATTCATGACCACGTGTTGACGAGTTTGATGATGATGGATCAGTTGAAGTAATCCATGTGTTATCGGAACCATCCTTTCTTATTGTACGAATTTCATTATGATAGTGAGTTAATCTGTGTCCGATGAATTTATCGAGGTGATATTTTTTCCAATATTTTTAACGTTTTCATGGAAATTGGACTTTTACTCGTACCTTATATTTACGATAGCAGGTCATCAGGATATTAATTCCGAATCGAGTGTATGAATTTATTTAGAGTACATGCACTATGGTATGTGATAACTGATAACTAATGGATTAGTTAATCATCGAGGCAAATTTAATGATATGACTTGTTTTGGGACGATGACAGGTCCTTATTATTTTCATGACTACACATGAGTGATAATGGGTTACGATGAGTTAGGGTCGTGGTTATGATGTTGTACTGTACGTGTAATTTATGAGGAATTTGTACGTACGATATGAGTCTTTGTGAAATTGGAATTTTCACATGTTAATGTAGTGGTATTTTATACATGACGTTGATCATGATATAATGGAAATATGGAATCTTCGAGATTTTACGAGGTGTAGTTAACATAATAATGTCTTCTTATGATAAGGACAAGTCCATGTTGATCAATGTTCTGCATAATGCAGGATAGTATCCTAATAGTACTCATGAAAGTCAGAAATTCTAAGTTTACGGTATGTGTAAGTTTACTGGAAGACCTTAGGTCGGGAGAATAGATCCTCAATTGAATATTCTAATACTGTTACATTTCGAAATCAGGCATGCTCACTTTTCGATGTCTTACTTCGTACTCACGTGGAGACTTTATCTTTTTTACATGTAGGAAAAAGTTAATGGAAGAGTGGCGAGATTGATTACCACCCGATGATGATGTGTAAATATTGTAGTTATTTCTTTCTTTGATATATTTCAGTAGCTAGTAGTAGATTTAGAGATTTTCTAGTGGTAAGACAGTTATTTTCTATGTATTTGTGTTGTGGTGATACGTGACACTTTGATGATGTTAATTCGTTGTGTGGACGGGATTTCCACGTTGAGGATATATTTTCCTTATTTATTGGTTTTCCGTAGGGTTATAATGCTAAATTTTTGTTCATTTAATGACCAAGCGGTAATAAGTTTTGTTATTAGTTCTCACGAGGAGATAAGTGGGAAGACGTGAACAGATATACTCGACGTCTCGAATTAACTTGTAGAAAACGAAGGCAAATTCAAATTTTCATTTCAATGTTAACACGATTTTTTATGAACAGTATTTCATTCAGATTGTGTCTAGGTAGTAAAATTAATTAATTTACCTTGGATATTTTTATTATACACTTTATTGAAATTAATGCATTTTTCCAGATTGTTCGAGGAATACTACGCAAGACATCATTTTTAAAAAATAACTCGTCTTTAAATTACTAAATGGATGTTTTGAAACGAAGAAAAGCAATGTTATATTCAAACATTCAGTTAGAATGGTAGGGAAATTATGTTACGTGTACCATCCCATTTGTTTGTACCTTTTATTTGTCACATCAAGAGCAATAGTAATTAACGTAAAGTAGCGATCATTTCCATTATCATAGATGTCAGGATAGCTAATATTTTATTTTCATTGAATAAAAGTGTGATATGTTCTCTATATTTTAAACATTCTTATTTTCCGAACCTTATGTCAATTCTGCCACTTTCATATTTTTTTTAAGTCAGCGGTCCTGTGAACTGAGCTCTTGTTCACCGGCAGACCTAGTCGGGGACAATACATTGTATAATAATACAAAAGAGAGGGACAGAATAAGATCTATGATTGGAATATTTGCCCGGTGAATTGAAACACGATCTAATCTCCGCATAAAAAAATCAACTTCATGTTTTAACTTCTGCCACGATATCCAAAGTAGGATGTACGGTTGCATTCTTTTTTCTATCATACACCTCATCCACAGCTAAAGTGCATTTAATGTAGTGATCTTGACGAACACGCGGTAAGTGAATTGTGCAATACACGTCAGAATAATGCCATAATTACTGGGTCTAGAGAGTAATTTCAATTTTAGAATTCCGTCCCTCTATCCACTGTATTTCCGGAGATAAAAGATTCACAGCTTCATTTTAGGTCGCGAGTCGTCAGGCGTGAAACCTAATTCCGACAGTGTTATCCCACACACACTCAAAGAGAATGGGATGGAACGTTTGAAAGGCAAAACATCCCATGATATACCAGCATGACTGGCGTTTTAACTGAATCGTCAGCTGCTAAGCTTTAATGAATGATTAATTTTTTTTAAAAGTGTTAAACAGTTAAATGGTGGCATCCCTCCTAGAACACAATGCAGTTTTCCGTAAAATTTACTTCACTCAGAAATAATTTACTGATGTGAATTAAACAATTCATAGCTCTTTTTTTACTGATGTAAAAAGCAAATCAAAGTCATCTCCGTGCAGACCATGAAGGCCCCTGGAGGGGTGGAAGGTAAAGGCTTCCACCATCCGTAACCTCGGCTCTGGTTGGGGTAGAGTGGTTAGCTCTACGCCCGGCCGCCTTTGCTCCCAGGAATGAACCTGGTACTCATTTTTGGTGTAGACTGAGTGAACCTCAGGGCCATTTGCACCTCCGGATGTGGAAATATCGTTTCTTAAATTTTACGACTTGCTGACAGGGAATCGAACCCACGTTCTTCCGGGTGAACCGAGCACGCCTTTACCGCCTCGGTCAGGCAGCCCCTTTTTACTGTTGTAAATGCCCGAAATGTTTAATGCCTGTAAGTACACGAATCGTCTTTTTATCCTGTGAATTAAAATATACATTACGTGTTAAAAATCTGTTATTATACACTAACATAATTCCGCAGATGAGGAAGTCAAAATAGGTGAATTAGTAATTTATGCTCTATAATTGCTTTTATATAGCCCGTGATCCATGAATTCAACGAGGGATAGGACATGAAGCTGTTATCACTGCTTTCCTTATTGCTGGACAAATAGTTATTTTACGAGCTCGTCCCAGTGGTATTTTCACATTCCAGCTACTTGTGTACTGTATGGCAACAGCTACGAACGGCGACACCTGTATATCAGCTGCAGATCAACAAAGGGCACCATCCGTCGAAAATTTACCACCTGCGCGTAAAGCAATATTCATGGCGTCCGGAAGTACTACCCCACCACCACCACCAGGACAACAAACCGTGATGGACGAGGAAACAGTAAAACAAGCAAGGAGTCTGGAATCCAACGATTCTCCGAGTCCCACTCATCGCAAGAAGCTCGCCATTGCTCCTGAGGATGACAGGTACCGTGTATCGACTGGCAGTATCTATACAACACTGTCAGCCAATCCTGAAGCATCTCCAAGCGGCATATCACTTCTAAACATCAAAGAGAGTGATATTATGGCACCGTTCCATTTACCACCTGGGAACCAGTCTCCAGGATTCATGCCATCAAATATTAGAAGCTATGCAGAGGCAGCAAAAAATCCTGCACTGCCCTACCAAGTACGACAGCGCAGTGGCCCAGCAAAAAATACCGTTCTACCTGCCCCATTCTACATAGTGAAGTTGAGGTACCTGAACCCGGACATCAACCATCCGAAAGCAATCTAGCATATTGTCACCAAGTTTCTGCCCAACGCCATACATGAATACTATCTAGAAATTCAGTGGAGCAAAGACGGCTACAATATCAAAACTAATAGACCATTCTACACAGTCCTAGTCAACTCCATAGGACTGGCGCATTTTGGAAAGCACGCTGCAGGACGGAACCTGACTCAACAACCACGGCGAAACCATCCACCGTCGCGTCTAGCCCACACCTTGTCAGTGGTGGCATACGGGGTCGATGTCAGTTACACTGAGGACGAGGTCGCTGCCCTACTCCAGCAGCAGGGACATCAAATCTTCCGGGTCATTCGTGTCCGGAATGCCAACGGACCGACCTCGCTGATGCGTATCCTGTCCCGGGATACTGCAACATTGGACCATCTACTGAGGGATGGTGTACTGATCTACGCGAAGCGACATCGTGTGGAGGCCTCCCGCTCATCTCCACCACAGCGCAGGCGCTGCGATCGCTGTCAATCCTACGATCCTCCTACTACTGCACCGTGCTTTCTCGATCAGGTATGTGCGATTTGTAGTGGTCAACACGCCTCACATGCCTGCATGAATAAGGGATCACCCAAATGCAGCAATTGCGGCGAAGCTCATGCAACATTTCCAGTTAAATGCAAGGGTAAACCTCAACCATCCCCCACTCAACCAGAAACCGTGCTACCTATCACTCCCATTGACCTCCATACCCCGCCTTCCTCTTCCACTCTTCCCCCTCCCTCCGCCGAGAACATTCTGCGATTCATCACTATGGTGCTCCAGAATGTTCTCCCCTTCCAACGTCCTAATAATCTGTATCAGGTCCAGTTAGCGGCGTGATTGATCTTCCAGACTCACTTGGACGCAACGTTCTTTGGGACAAGAATGCACTGTGCATTCTTTCCCCTTGATCCTACTCCACTATTGTAGTAAATGAAAATTTATTACGATAATTGAGAGCCAAGCGCCCGCTGCTGGATATGCAGATAGACCAACACAAACCGGATATCATCATTTTTAATGAAATGTTTTTAACAAGGAAACAAAGTCCAAAATTTAAAAACCATAATTTCTACCGCTCCACCAGACGCCGCGGAGGGGTAGCTATTAGTATTCATCAATCTATTCCCTCACAACAACATTATCATTATCTAAATGAATATCCATCTGAAAACTTAATTATAGAAATCACGATTGGAAATCAAATAATAGCTCTAGCAATAATTTATATACCTCCAGGTTCTTCCCCACCAACCAAATTTGTGGAATACATCGATCGTAAATACAGTACGTACATTATTATCGCAGATTTTAACATTACGTCATATACGCAGCAACAACAAACCATCTACGACCAACTATTACATGATATCCGGGGTGTTGACTTACCCTTCCCCTCCCCCACCCGCCCTATATCACTAACAACCCCTGACATTCTAATCCTCACCCCTAACCTAGCAACGAACTGTGACATCACTATGCTACCTTCAATCGGCAGTGACCATGTTCCTGCCCTATTAAACGTCACAAATGTCCTAACCAATCCATACCAACCCGACGTCCTCCACCAGTCAGACAGTATAATCGAACCGATTGGGTAGCATATAGGCAAACAATAACAGAAATAATACGCAATACTGACCCACCTACATCACCGCATGAATTACATGACGTAATTAAGACATTAGAATTCGCACTAATTACTGCCGACCCACTCCATATTCCTTGCCACACCTCCTAACCCTCCAAACCTCCCCTCCCACCTAAAACACTCCAGCTATTAAAATATTCCCATGACCTTTACAAGGCATACCTCCGCACCCGTGACCCAAATACCCTCCGCGAACATAGAACTACCCTTAGACATGCTCGTACATTCATCAAGGCTATGAAAAGAAAAGCCTGGGCAAATACTTGTAATGAATTATCCAACACGACCGATACTCGCAAATATTGGACCAAATTAAAACAACTGACACACATAAAGAAATCCTACTCCCATTATTCAATAATACATAACAAACCCGCACCCAGTGATCCTAAAGTAAAGGCCGACAGTTTTGCAGATCATTATAGAGTAATTTTCTCACCGTCTTCCGATCCCCATTTATACCATCTTGACCACGCTGTAATAACCGAATATGCGGATATTACTCAACCTCCTCTGCGACCTAGCTTTGAACCTCCTTCCGCCCCTGATTCCCAACATCCCCTAAATGCTCCTATTACAGTACAAGACATAAAAGACGTACTCAGGACCAAAAAGAACACTGCCCCCGGTCTAGATCAGATTACTTACCGACACATCAAAGAAGCTCCACATCCCCTCCTACACCTCCTAAGTGCAGTATATACTATCATTCTCCATACTGGATTCTTTCCTGCCCATTGGGGACATGCTCATATTTTGTTATTTTTAAAACCTAAAAAACTACCATTCTTCCTAAATACATATCGTCCTATCAGCCTTCTAATAGTGTATTCTAAAATCTTAGAAACCATCCTCGCACGACGTATATATTCCTATCTCAACTTCCTCCATCTAATACCTCAATCGCAAGCCGGTTTCCGTCCTCAGCACTCCACACATGATCACCTCTTTCATATCTCTGCATCCCTCACAAAATATTTACCTCCCTAAAACCACGGGGCCCTTATCAGTCTAGACGTTGAGAAAGCCTTTGACAAGGTATGGATAGACGGACTGATATTTAAACTTCGTCACCTCCCGCTACCTATGACGATCATCCGTTTCCTCGCCAACTTTCTTAAATCCCACACAGCCCAAATCAATATCCATAATACATTATCCTACACTTTTCCTATTAAATCAGGAGTCCTACAAGGTATTCCTTTGCCACCGCTTTTGTATATCTTGTTTTGTATCGATATTCCCCAACCCCTTCCCCCACTCAGATTATATCAATTTGCTGACGACATAGCAATACTGGCTCTAGGAACTAATAACCGATCCCCGCAATCCCGATTACAAATCTACTTAAATGAGCTCGAACAATGGCTGAATCTTTGGCACATCGAAATCAATGTAAGCAAAACATAATTTATAATTTTCCGCAATCATAAACGTAGATGCCGTCCTAGTAACCAAATTCACCTATACTTACATGATCAACCCCTTACCGAAACCACCACTGTTACCTACCTAGGCATCAGTTTTCAAAATAATTTAAAATGGAATATACATCTTGACCAGATTTACAAAAAGGCATCGCGCAGGTTTCACCTCCTCCCCTGATTGTTAGGTCAAACCTGGGGTCAAAAGCAACACAAATTATGAATACGTACAAAGCTTTTGTTCGACCTGTTTAACACGTACGCCTCCTTATCCTGGATCTCCGCCTCCCATCTCCAATACCTCGACATATTAAAACTAGACCGTCACGCCCTCCGACAGGCTTATCACCTCTGACCAGAAACTAGACTCGAAGTAGTAAATAACCTTTATACATTCCCAAAAATCCTTTCCCATCTACATTCTATTCGTCTTCGCTAGTTACAGAATGCTGTTTCCCGCAGCTCATCTGAACCTTTAGAAGCAATTAGCCTTTCTCCTCTCGCCACCGCCATCCTTACAAACCAACCAACACCTCTTATCAAACACCTCTTCCCAACACCGACCTCAGCTCACAGCTAAAGCTAAACGCACATAAAGTTATGGACCACTGCAGATCGCACAATTCTGACTGAGGTTCTTATTCCGGATATTTTTCCATTGCCACCTTACACATTTAGTGGGATTAATGGCGATACCACCGCCATCTCTGATTACATTTGTGTTCAGTGTATGTGTGACCTCTCAGAACTCATGACGACTTGGCTTTTTCACTTGGACAAGAATTGGTTAATAATATTGTCATTGCTTGTACATTTAAATTCCGATCTTGTTTATCATTTTATTTCATTCCATATTCTTTCACTCCAAGAAAACAATGTTCACGGTTCTTATGTTACGTTTGTAGTGCTTCGTACTTCAAGAAACAGACTTTCATTTCTGCTGATGTGTTCTACAAAAGAAGACTTTTTTCTTTAACTTTCGTAAAACGTGTGCTATTAGCACACACCCATATAAAACATTTCATAACAAATTATTGTACATGTAATCGGCCAAAGAGTCCCTTTGTTGGACTGGTACCGGGCGAGTTGGCCGTGCGCATAGAGGCGCGCGGCTGTGAGCTTGCATCCGGGAGATAGTAGGTTCGAATCCCACTATCGGCAGCCCTGAAAATGGTTTTCCGTGGTTTCCCATTTTCACACCAGACAAATGCTGGGGCTGTACCTTAATTAAGGCCACGGCCGCTTCCAACTCCTAGGCCTTTCCTATCCCATCGTCGCCATAAGACCTATCTGTGTCGGTGCGACGTAAAGCCCCTAGCAAAAAAAAAGTTGGACTGGTGGCCCGCTCCCCTCACGGGGAGAATGAAACAACTATTTGAATTTTTAAAAAAGTGGTATTTTCGGTCGGTAGATGCAGAGTGGGTTGTTGTCCCATATGCTCTGTACTCTGACCGGCCAACCGAGTAGACGCAAGTTGGCCACGGCTCTACCGTGGCTCTACGCCTCTACGGGCCTGGGGGACAGTGCCGGACTTCACGCATGGTCCCACCCGTCGGCTATCCTGTGAATGGTTTTCCGTGGTTTTCTATTCTCCTGCACTAAGGTGAAAGCCGGGACAGTTCGTAGTATAGGCCACGGCCGCCCACCCCCTCACCTTCTCCGTGCATCTCCTTCACCGTAACAAATCTCCCGGCCTGAGAGACGGCGTCACCGTCTAAGAGGCCCGCCTCCCCCTTCAGGGGAGGAATGAAAACGTTTAGTAGTAGTAGTAGTAGTAGTAGTAGTAGTGGTATTTTCATGCACAGAAAGTAATAATAATAATAATAATTGTTACGGAGTTTTGTGGATGTGCAGAGGTGAAAGAAGGTGCGGGGGTGAACAGGTCTCAAAATACGAAATTAAAGTTAAGATAAAATTTAACAAGGTTATATTTTCTTATCAAGATCAAGAAATAACAAGAATAACAGAAACACAGTTGAATATAAACAATTTAAGAATGTACAATTACAGTTTTTACAGAATTTGGGCTTCGAGCCCCGGACTCACAATTCTTGAGCAATTAGCCCAACTTTACCCAAATACAAGATTCAACAAAGGGGCAGAAGACCCCAATCATGCCCAGGAGCGCTTGCTCCCAACTACACAGTAAAGCCTCCTCGAGGCACACAGAAATCAAAAATTTTTGGAAGAGCAACCAGCTCTCAAATTTCCAGCCTATCAAAGGCCACACCAAACTCCACGTTCAAGCTGTCCTCCAAGGACATATACACAGGGGTAAAAGTACCCAACCTACTGAGGCCAATTTAGTAAATAAACAGGAAAATTACCAGGCCTCGAAATACAAACTTGAGCAGAGGCGTAACTAGCACTCCTGCTACACTTTATTTAAAACCTACTTGGCGCTAGGCCTCTAATGCAAGGGCTAATCCCATAATAAAGAAGTGACTTATAGAAGGAGACAATTTACATTACGTTAAGTAAGAAACGGTTGTGAAAATAAGTTCACCTCAATGCAATATGAGTGGGAGCTCGAGAGGGTTAAGCACTCTCTATCCCAATATGTAGTTTAAAAAGATAGAATTGATACCAAGTGTCTTTACATTTTAGGGGAAAGTTACATGGTAAAAGGCTTCGGACCTGCCCCGAGAGTTAAACTGCTGAGCTAGCAAGAAAAGAAGTTATTAAACGGCCATTACCTGGTGGTTGAACTGCTGCCCGAAGAAAGAGGCGCTTCCCGCCCCATGCTACGTACTTTACACACTGATAGATGTTACTGAAGTGGCCCGGAGACCCGAAAATCAGCAGTTTATATACCCTCGCGGAAAGTTCGAGGCGTTTTAGGAATGAGAACACCCGCCCACAATCATTTTATTGGCTAACAACAAAAACCCCTACACTAGATGAAGAAGAAATACATTATTGGTGGAAAATTAATTACAGAAATTCCTTATTGGTCGAATTCAAAACTGGCGGAAAGAAAGGGTTAATATTGCCAACTTAAACAATAACTGAAAGAAATTTAACAAAGAACAAACTTATGAATTCAAAATTTATCCAAAAACACAGTTCTTTCACTTCGCACTAGGGTGCATAATTGTAGTCCTTCCGTAGTGCCATCTGGAAGAGAATGTCCACACTTCTTACTACAGGCAAAACAAAAATACATCGAAAACGACCCAGTTCAGAAACTTCAAAATTTACAAGTAGGGACATCTTCTGAGAAACTTGAGAATTAACACTGTAGATAAAGTTCAGACTTCCTCCATTAGAGGAGTTTCAACTGGCGCAATGTTTGAATTAGCGGCGTGGAGGTGTACCACCCGGTACAATAATAATAATAATAATAATAATAATAATAATAATAATAATAATAATAATATTGTGTCCTACTAATTAGTTTTACGTCTTCGTGAGAAGCCACTCGGCTATCACAGCTATTACAAGTGATTTCCCATTTCAGTTCGCAGCGAATACCGTGATAATATCCAACAACAAGACCCAATTTTAACTTTCATTATTATTATTATTATTATTATTATTATTATTATTATTATTAAATTAAAATCCACAGACTGTTTCCAGTCATTTGACCGTGTGAGGAATGGAATGAATGAAGCTGCAATCTAGCGGCGAGGTTAGGAATTGTGCCAGCTGCCGGAGCCTGTCGTACTCCACTTGTGTACCGATTAATGACTGACAGATGATATGATATGATATTGGAGAGTGTTGCTGGAATGAAAGATGGCAGGGAAAACCGGAGTACACGGAGAAAAACCGGTCCTGCCTCCGCTTTCTCCACCCCAAATCTCACATGGAGTGACCGGGATTTGAACCACGGTATCGAGCGGTGGAAGGCCGGCATGTTGCCGCATGTGCCACGGAGGCATTATTATTATTATTATTATTATTATTATTATTATTATTATTATTATTATTATTATTATTATAAAAGAAACGTAAGTAATGCTGGATCGACCAAGTGGAGTGGCATGACATACAAACGCGCTACGACTATGGAGCCAATCTCTGCATTCGGGAGACACTTCGGTTCGAACCCCATCGTCGGCTATCCTGAGAATGGTTTTCCGTAGTTTCTCATTTTCACTTCTAGGAAAATTTTGCGAAAGTCGATATCCATAGGGGACAGCCGATTCTTTCCACTCCCTTACCCAGTTTCATTTACGATAGCCTAATTCATTTCGTCTTCATTAGCTCCTCAACTGAGGTGGGCATCAGAATGGGCATCTGGCCATGAAAGTAAGACACATACCGAGCTCGATAGCTGCAGTCACTTAAGTGCGGCCAGTATGCAGTAATCGGGAGATAGTGGGTTCGAGCCCCACTGTTGGCAGCCCTGAAGATGGTTTTCCGAGGTTTCCCATTTTCATACCAGGCAAATGCTGGGCTGTACCTTAATTAAGGTCAAGGCTGCTTCCTTCCCCTTCCTAGGCCTTTCCTATCCCATCGTCGCCATAAGACGTATCTGCATCGGTGCGACGTAAAACAAATAGCAAAAAAAGAAAAATGATTAGCCATATAAATTCATCTCAACCTAACCCCGACTCCGTATCACGAAACAGGACTAACGGACAAACATACTGTGTTTGATCAACTCATATGCAGTTTGCATTATTAAATAAGTTGAAAATCTTTCCTCTGTTTTCTTTTTTTCATTTGGCACAATCACTTTCCTGTGATGTTTAACTCGCTGAAATACAAGGAGCGTCGCCAGAAGAAATTTAAGTACAAAGCAGGTAATTGATTGTTACCTCTGGAGAATAACAGCAAAGATACTTCTCACTGAAACAAAAGCCGTAGATACAGTTGAGTAAGCACTAGATTTCATGTGACCACTATATTTGAGAACTATAATTAATGCATCCATTTGAGAAACAGATATCCTGTGTATGACGGTTATTATTATTATTATTATTATTATTATTATTATTATTATTATTATTATTATTATTATTTGCCAAACTCCGCGTTGAGGTATGGTACTTAAAGCGAAATACTTCTGGTGTGGGTGACAGGAAGTTTGTTATTTTCATTAATCTATCTCAGTCTCATCCTTCCTTGGCTTTGACATCATGCAAGTGCTTGCGGTATGTGCAAAGCTAGCTACACCATTTCTTGTGGCGACAGTCCCTGTGATGAACGGTGTAAAGGTATCACTCGTAGGTCGGTTGGTATATGGGTTTCAGTCTGCGTGGCAGATCGATATGAACTGCACCTAAGAGGGGGGTGAAGAAATCAAGGAACTCCACCCCCCATTTCCTAATCTAAAGATGGTTTTCTGCGATTTCCTATTTTCACACCAGGGAAATTCCAGCACTGTACCTTAATTAAGGCCACGGCTGCTTTCTGCACACTCATAGGCCTTTCTCATCCCATCGTCACCACAGGCCTCTCTATGTCGGTGTGGCGTAAAACAAATTGTAAAAAAATATACATTATAATATTTTGGGGATATTATGTCGCGTAATGTAATAATCTGTTGACGCGTTTCGATCCTCCAATCAACAGGCCACGGAAAGAATAATATTTCTAACAGTGTCTCTCTATCTTGAGTCTGGTTGCTACGGAAGTGACAGTTGCCATTACATGCTTTGTTAATGCCCTGAAGACGATCCTGGTCGCATGATCGAAATGCGTCAGCAGATTATTGCATTACGCGACCAAATATCCCAAATTATTATAACGTAAATTAGTGATCGTGAAAGTCTACGTTTTAAAATAATATTTTTTGTTTAGTGAAGCCTAATGGTAGAGCTGTTATGGATCCAACCAGCTTTTGGATTGCGGATTCAACATAAGCATACCTTTATAATTCTCCAAAAAGAAGAGAATAATACCTGAAGAGTGTAGGCCTAGTCAGTGTATGACGTTAGAAACAATTACAATAAAAATCTTGTAGTTCTAGGTGACAGTATTTTAATTTTTTCAGTTTGATTTACGTCACACAGATACAACCAGTTTCAGTTGCTGGAGGTTTTGACACGTCCGAGTGTCGAACGTTTCCTACAGCAGTTCCTTGACGTGCCGGTAGCCAACGATACGAAGGTGTTGTTTTATATTTAAATTCCTCTAAAAGGCATCAACTTCAGTCAGGTTTGAGCCTGAACGGTCAATGTCTTACCGACTGCTCCACTGACGACGGGTCCTTGCGCATAAGCACAAGGATAAAATTTACGATCCTAGGGTTTCCACGTTAAATTGCGGGCTTCGTGGCTAGTATCACGATATAACAGGATCATAAATGTATAAACTTGCTTGCATGCTTAGTAATAATGATAACAACAATAATACTAATAATAAGCTGTGAGCTTTCATTCGGAAGATAGTGGGCTTGAATCCCACTCTCCGGAGCCCTAAAGAGGATTTTCCCTGGTTGCCCACTTTCACACCAGGCAAATGCAAATGCTGGGCTTGTACCATAATTGAGGCCACGTTCGCTTCCTCCTCAGTCCTAGCCCTGTCGTATTCCATCATCATTATAAGACCTGTCGGTCCGCGACGTAAAACAAATATTGTAGTAAATAATAATAATTAATAAAAATAACAGTTTTACGCTCCATCCACTGCTGTTTTTGCCTTTCGGAGAAGCAGAGGTACCGGAATTTATTCCTATAAGATTTATTTTAGTTTCTGGTAAATCTAACGTCACGAGGTTGGCTATTTGAGTACATTCAAATACCATCGAAGCCGCTTCCGCAGTACCCAGCATGTCTCTCACCCGGCGGATCCACGTTCAGTTTCTGGACAGGTCAAAGATCTTTAATTGGGTCTGTCCGCTCAACCTGCGTGAGAAAAATACTGAGGAGCAATCGGACGGTAAGATAGCGGTTCCAGTCTATAAAACCAAGAATAACAGGCGAAAAGATTCGTTGCGCTGACCGCGAGCCACCTCGTAATCTGCAGGCCTTCGGAATAAGCAGTGGTCGCTCGGTAGGACAAGGCTCATCAGGGATCTAGCGCCATTGGTTCGGGAGAGATACCACTGGACTAGGATGGGATTGAAACCGTCAACTTGAGTTCGGATGGCCAGTGCTTCCACGGTTGGAACTATTCAGCTTGGTACCTGATCGACTTTTAGCCTTATTGAGTACACGGGACTGATGACCACACACTTATCTAACCACAATATTGAAATCATGAAATTATAAACTTTCTCTGGTAGGACAAGCCTTTTCATATTCGCAAGGAGATGATAGAATATAGGCCTACTCTCAGAGAGGGCTCATACTTCAACAACTGGCAGACGATGTTACAACTTTTCACTGACGTTCGGAATATATTAGTGCGTTCTGCAGTTTCATATGGAAATAACAGCCACAGATTATTTGAAATCCTCTCACAGCTGCACCATCGTATGGAAGGAGTGGATGGGGTGGAGAAGTGCTTGGATGATTTATACATTTAATAAGAATGTCTAACAAGAGAATCAATAACCAACCTCAACACCGCGATTGAGGAAGAAGTGAAGGACGGCTGATACACTAGCTTCTTTATTACCTTGTTTTTTTTGCTCTTTGGGCTTAAAATATAGGCTACAGCGTATTCGGAAATTCCCATCACAAACTCCTAAGTCTTTACAATTTGCATTACGTCGCACCTACACAGGTAGGTCTTATGGCGACGATGGGATAGGAAAGGGCTAGGAATGGGAAGGAAGCATTCGTGGCCTTAATTAAGCTACAGCATTTGCCTGGCGTGAAAATGGGAAACCACAGACAACCATCTTCAGGGCTGCTGACCGAGGGGTTCGAACACACTATCTCCCGAATACTGGATACTGGCCGCACTTAAGCGACTGCAGCTATTGAGCTCGGTAACTCCTTGGTCTCGTAGTGCGGACAACGTAAAGAAAGTTTTGAACAAGAACTGATGTCCGTAAACGTACGGTTTTCGTGCTAGGTGTACGACGACTTCGAATCACGTGGCGATATCTCCCGCTTGTCCAAGGTGAATGAACAACAGTTATTTCATTGGTGGTGACTTACTTTATTGTGTTTTTAACCAGCCAGCATTTACTAAGTTGGTAGAAATATCTAGTGTTAAACGAAAAATAAAGAAATTTATTAATTGTGTTAAGCTAACAATGTCTTCTTCTGAAACAAGCCTACATCCATTACTTTGGTAACAATACCAAGGGGAAAATTAAAAAACGTATTAATTGTGTTTCACTGACAATGATTTCTTCCTAAACAAAGCAACATTTTCTAATTTGGTAAAAATGTCCAGTGGTAAGGGAAAAATCAAAACATATTTCATTGTGTTGCACTGATAAAGATTTCTTCGTAAACAAATCAATATTTTCTAATTTGGTAACAAATAATTCGTGATCGAAAGTGAATCTTTCATGAATGGTGTCGAATGTTTTGAATGGAGGACCGTGAACTGAGTATAACGCGTCCATATTACTATTATGTAAATAAAAATAAATCAACTCCAACTTAGTATAATATAGAATATCGTGCGTTACAAGGATGAATGTGCTTCGCGTATTCGTCTTTATACTCATACGTAACATATCAAACCATACATAAAACCTCCCATTCGGCTCTTGTACCGTAAGTAACCTTTACTCAAGTATGGATTCATTTCGATATTAAACTAAATAATTCAGTTCGACAAATATCACTGCCCGTAGGACATGCAATTATATAGTATGAGACTCTGTCGAGTTGCTGGTTATTCACCGTGCTATGTCTGGGCGAGTGGATGATGACTTATATATTTTTGCTTGTGGTTTAACGTCACATTAACACTTTGAAAGTTTTAGGCGACGCAAGAATAGGAAAGGGATGGGAAGGAAGCGCCCATGGCCTTAACTAAGGTACATCCCCAGTATTTGCTATGAATGCAAGATCACAGCTATGCGACTCTAACCGCACGGCTAACTCGCTCGGTAGTGGACGTTGCAATAGCTGCCTGACACATATAGCTCACCCAGTATGTCATGGTCACAGCTAGTTTGCGATAAGCTTCCGTACAGCGTACAGCGTGATTGCTTCTAACTGATCGGTTTAGTGCGTTTCATGGCTTATGAATTAGTGTTATACAGCGTATATTCGTGTGCTGTAGAATCTGCTGGGAGAACGAGAAGAGAATTCCGCGAACAATTTCCTGGATCACGATTACTAACGCAGTACGGAATTGAGAAAATTGTGTGTATATTGAAAACTGCGTGTTTAGTGCCAAACAAAATAAAAGGTAAACAACAAATTGTTTTAACAGACGAAAGGAAAAGGTATTTCAGGGTTTTTGTGAAAGACTTGAGTGATTCTCGAGAAAAATCATTAAGAACAATGGCTCATCAATCTGAGACTTCTTTTTCTTCTTCATGGTGGGTGGCAAGAAAACTGAAATTTAAGCTAACAATCTTACGAAAGTGGAAGGTTTAAGCCCAAGAGATCAATTAACAATAAAACACTATTGTAATTGTTTCCTTCAGTCTATCAATGGTGGTGAATTCAATCATGAGTTAGTGCTGATTCCTGATTAGAGGGTTTTTATATGCATGGACGTGTGAATTGGCAAAATGGCCGGTATTGGTCACGTGAGATTCCAAAAAAAATTCATGACACTCCACTTCATGATCTTTGGTGCACTTTTAATGTGGAGAAAGTGGTAGAAGAAAATGAATCAACACGTTTCTTTGAGTTTCACGGCCAGGGCTGATGCTGTCGGTCGTGGTGCTTCGGGTCGTTGTACCACGTCCTGGGATGGTGAGTTGCCGTCAAAGCCTTTAAAGAGCCTACCATAATGATAGTAAAATTTCGGGCCCTGACTAACCAAGAACGGCGCACAACACCCCAAAACATCGTGGACTACAGCAGCAACAATAATCCTAAAATATTTCACCTTTATTCAGGTTGAAACTTTGATGGATATTTGGCCCTGTTTTACGGCCAGATCCCCTTCCTGACCCCAACTCTATGCGAGGGGATATATTCACTATTGCATGTTTCCATTGTGGTTGGTAGTGTGGAGATGAAAGGGAATGTGTTAGGAACACAAACCCGCAGTCCCTAAGGCAGAGAAACCAACAATACGCAGTTAAAATGATCGATCCGAAGCAAGATGAACCGAAGGCCAGCTTACTGGTCATTCATTCAAGGAGCTGGATATTATTATTATTATTATTATTATTATTATTATTATTATTATTATTATTATTATTGTTATTAAAACTTCAGCAGTTACTTAAAGTAAACTTGACATCAATTTGAACCATATTGCAAGCAAGTTGGACGTTCTAAATGAGAATAATTGATATGCCTCTCAAGGGAGCTGCAATAGGATTATAGCAGGAAACAGCGAAGAGAGATATGATCAATATTAAACGAGCGTGGCAACTACAGTATCATAATACCAAAACCCTCTCAAGTGGAGTAGAAGCAACACGCGTTCAGAATTTCGAACAAGATGTCTTTGTAGCAGGACCGTGACTTTTGACTCTAATGGTTAGCTTCAGCTGAAGTTACAATCTCCAGCCACCACGTAATCCACAGAGGAAGCTACTTGACGTCATCAGCGCTCTGTAACACGGACTCATTCAATGATATGAGAAGTCTTATTAAAATCAATCCACCGTGGACCATTTTACCCAAGAGCTTTTCTATAATTCAATAGTAAGTGGACCGGCTAAAACGTGAATTCTACTTCCCATTGCCCAGTTTTCCGTACGGGAATATATGGATGTTCTTACGCTAAAGAGAACCAAGTGACTTTAATATTGAACCATTTAAGGTCTTTAAAGGATACCTAACTTCCTTATCTATTAGCAATCGGCATGAGATCTGTCTCTTGGGTCCTCTACGGGTTCTTCATCACTTGCTAAAGTAATAGGCGGTTTTCAGTAATTTTAATCTATCTACGAAATGAGAAATAAAGTCTATGAAAATCGAGGTTTATTCAAGAAATTATTTTAATGCGTAATTTAAGATAAAGAAAACCATTATAACTCGAA
Organism: Anabrus simplex; assembly: GCF_040414725.1. Lineage (NCBI taxonomy): Eukaryota > Metazoa > Arthropoda > Insecta > Orthoptera > Tettigoniidae > Anabrus > Anabrus simplex. The sequence continues at coordinate 1,191,776,574 of NC_090266.1, read as the reverse complement.
CTCCAGCTTGTTCGATAAACACAATCAACAATGATAATTACAACACAGAGGAGAGATATAATGGTTTGAGAGACTTTAACTCAACTGCCTGATGAGCATTCTTACTAGAAACCACTGTCTTAAGTTAAGAATGAAGTAAAGAAAGTCTGGAAATTCTAAAATCGGCTTCCCTGCGAGACTCTGTGTACCATCATAATGATTCGTGATGATCCAGCCCTCGTAACACGAACTCTGGATTCCTGGTATAATTAAGGCAGTCCAATAAGTATGTACCACACAGTGGTTGAACAGCATGCACTTTTAAATTGAATCGGTGTGACCTGCGACAATGTCATGGTCCGACATCTAACGTTGCAATTTACGTTAAAGTCATTGTGGATGATGACCTCAAGGAAAATGATGCTATAATGGCAGATGGCCTTAATCTAAGTCACTGAGGTTGATGATCCCAAGACCAACCAAATTTCTAAGCTGAAGGCTAAACACAATTAAGTTACAGTTGTTGATGACCAAGGTTTCCACTTTAATAATCCCAGCACATTTAATGCTCAATCAATCAAAGTCAAACGATACAACAACAACAACAACGCTCACCACTAGTGGCAGTAAAATCCTTTACATTCGGACATGTCCCCTTAATCGTTACGTTAACAAAAGAATTTTCCCAGCAAAATAAACTAAGATTTCCAGAATACATTTTCAAGTTAATCACTTGGTTTTAAGTTATTTCTCAAATACGGTTTCACAGAATTTAATAATTTAATAAATTGAAATGGTTTTTATAAATCCTAATTAACAACAAATTCTATCCACCCGGACGAATAGTTTCTATAACAAGTCCCTACTTAAATTTACTGACGTAATTTGATTACATCGTTCATCGTCACTCGGTTCGTGGATGTTGGAAAAAGTAAGACTTTTATTTTCCAGTATTATTTATTTATTTCATGACGTCACACCATAAATTTAATTTAACATTAGCAATTATTAACAGTTGCTTGGACAACTCTACTTATTAAGTACTCAAATCTGCACAAATACAACTTAACGCAAAATAAGCCAACAACATGTCGCATCACATCATGACATTTAAAATAAAGCTTTGTACAACCCTCAAAAATAAAATCAATAACAACCACCAGTTCTCTATTTTGGACATCCCTGGAAGTGGTTAAATTCGCTCATTGTTCTCTCACTTCCGTCACTTCAAATATGCGTTCAGATCTCGGTTAAACAAGATAATATTCAAGAATGCAATCTAATTCCAATCATATTACTCAATGATAACATTTCCAATTAGTTTTTTTCAAAGTTACGAGCTCCATTCTAATGAATACAATCTGATTTTAATCACATTCATCTCAATCAAAGACATGCAAGTTACCGTTATCTTCCAAGTGGCGATCTACCCTGACTACAGCTGTTTCTAGCGGAACGAGTTCCCCTCGACTTCGCTTGATAGGAACCATATGGCTACTCACGTTTTAACTGGTCTTTAAAGACATGAAATTTGCAGTGTCGCTGACAAATTACAAGATGCGACATTCCTGATCCAAACAGAGTATGCGCAGGGATTTACTTTAAGATGTCACTCAATATTCATATACACTGACTGACAGAGCAAATGCAACACCAAGGAGGAGTGGTTCGAAAGGGATGAAAGTTGGGGAAAAAACAGAGTCGGCACGGAAGAATAATTGATGTTTATTTCAAACCGATATGCAGGTTACACAATGCGCACGGCATCGACTCAGTAGGATGTAGGACCACCGCGAGCGGCGATGCACGCAGAAACACGTCGAGGTACAGAGTCAATAAGAGTGCGGATGGTGTCCTGAGGGATGGTTCTCCATTCTCTGTCAACCATTTGCCACAGTTGGTCGTCCGTACGAGGCTGGGGCAGAGTTTGCAAACGGCGTCCAATGAGATCCCACACGTGTTCGATTGGTGAGAGATCCGGAGAGTACGCTGGCCACGGAAGCATCTGTACACCTCGTAGAGCCTGTTGGGAGATGCGAGCAGTGTGTGGGCGGGCATTGTCCTGCTGAAACTTAGCATTGGGCAGCCCCTGAAGGTACGGGAGTGCCACCGGCCGCAGCACATGCTGCACGTAGCGGTGGGCATTTAACGTGCCTTGAATACGCACTAGAGGTGACGTGGAATCATACGCAATAGCGCCCCAAACCATGATGCCGCGTTGTCTAGCGGTAGGGCGCTCCACAGTTACTGCCGGATTTGACCTTTCTCCACGCCGACGCCACACTCGGCTGCGGTGACTATCACTGACAGAATAGAAGCGTGACTCATCGGAGAACACGACGTTCCGCCATTCCCTCATCCAAGTCTCTCTAGCCCGGCACCATGCCAGGCGTGCACGTCTATGCTGTGGAGTCAATTGTAGTCTTCTGAGCGGACGCCGGGAGTGCAGGCCTCCTTCAACCAATCGACGGGAAATTGTTCTGGTCGATATTGGAACAGCCAGGGTGTCTTGCACATGCTGAAGAATGGCGGTTGACGTGGCGTGCGGGGCTGCCACCGCTTGGCGGCGGATGCGCCGATCCTCGCGTGCTGACGTCACTCGGGCTGCGCCTGGACCCCTCGCACGTGCCACATGTCCCTGCGCTAACCATCTTCGCCACAGGCGCTGCACCGTGGACACATCCCTATGGGTATCGGCTGCGATTTGACGAAGCGACCAACCTGCCCTTCTCAGCCCGATCACCATACCCCTCGTAAAGTCGTCTCTCTGCTGGAAATGCCTCCGTTGACGGCGGCCTGGCATTCTTAGCTATACACGTGTCCTGTGGCACACGACAACACGTTCTACAATGACTGTCGGCTTAGAAATCACGGTACAAGTGGGCCATTCGCCAACGCCGTGTCCCATTTATCGTTCGCTACGTGCACAGCACAGCGGCGCATTTCACATCATGAGCATACCTCAGTGACGTCAATCTACCCTGCAATTGGCATAAAGTTCTGACCACTCCTTCTTGGTGTTGCATTTGCTCTGTCAGTCAGTGTATATCGCGAACCTACAATTTTACGTGGAATCCGATCCTCTTCCCATCTCAAAACATTACACAAATAAATTCCACGGATTTCAAGAGAATGTCTCGAGATCATTTACAGGCTTCCAACAACCTGATTCACAAATCTTACCTCAACTCACAACTCTCAAACACAACAAAAATCTCGACGACATTAAAATGGTATATAACTCTCAGTATCCACTACGTTGTACACATAGAACACTCGGACAATGAATCATCTTCGCATAACGTGACCTCGTATTTCTGAACTGGACTTACAAAAATGAGTGACTAAATTTTACTGTTTATTATCGCCAGTTATACACAGTTTAAACGGGCATACAAGTAGCAATCCCTGTAACAGATATTTATCGATCTCGCTCCGTAACCTTCCTTAATAAAAATTTTACATGGCTCAACATGACAGCGTGCCTTCACTCGACTGAAAATGGTAACCACGTATTTTTACACAACTTTCGTCATAATTTTCGAATAGAAAAAAATTACGACAGATTAAATATCCTAACTTGACACCACAACATACAGGAAATAAACGCACGGAAACGACAACCTACATTAGATATTATATCGTTTCACCACAATCAAATGTTTATTTTTAGAACACTTCACACGGTTTTTTCGAAAATTTCCTAACTTTAATCAAGCATTTAAAACAAAGGACCTGTCGTCATATTTTCTGACACGAAAATAAATGGGTGACCAAACTGCGTCACAAATACACGTACAAATAAAACAGTGACATCATGAAACAAATAAAACATGTTTTAATGGTGATAAACCACATACCCTGGGACGTAGGTCAGCTGCCATCGCGTTAATTCACCAGCAACTCTACGAATTTTACTTAGCCATTTCTACACATTTAGCTTTACGGGTCATTTTATTTATACTTTACTTCACCTGGAATTAATGGCACATAAAAAATACCCTTCACATGGTATTTTCACGGATTGAACACGACTGTTTTTATACCGTCCGAACAGGCAATATTTTTCAACACGATATTATTTACGGTATATAAAAACGTTCACCTCTAAGACTGCGGCATACGAATTATCGTCTGTTTATTAAATGCACGCTACATAAAAGAAAACTATCTCCACTTGGAGATGATACTCCAGCCACATCAGCGAAAATCTATGTTCTCTGTTGGACTTAGACTAACAATCGCCGATAAAATTATACAACGGTACGAGGTTCCTCCTCGAGGTCAATTGACATAATGCAGGGGATTTCAAGATAGCTTAGCCATTTTTATAGTCTTTATAGTCTTAGGCATATTCTTTTCGCCGCCAAGAATATTTACATATATTTTTCCACCTTGTGGAAATGTATTTAAGGCAGGTTTTATGGTAATCCAGTACTTGCTAAATTAGTAGTGATATTGTTTATGAACATTTAACATTTTCTCGTAAAAATTGACTGGTTAAGTGACTTCCTTTCATAGGCACTAATTTTGCTGACGTGACTAGGTTGAACAGACCAGCGCGTCTTTTGCCAATTTTCCCTCGGAAACCGTTTAGCAATCTAAAGTCTGTATTACTAAGGACTAAAACCAATTACAGGACAATTATTATGTTAGTTTCGCTGCTAATTCCTTTTAATGAATATATTTATTAAACCAATAATTTGTTGTATCCATACACCATTGACATGTATGGGTGACGTCATTTTTCTTAGCGTAAGAAAGAGAGCTACTACTCACTTGCCTCATGCCGTTTCTGCGAGATAAAAAAATGTATTTGAAGCTCCTCATTGCGGTTCATATGGGGCCTCATGTGGTAATTTTAGGACTCTGATTTCATATGACCCATAGGTCATGGGTTCAGTATGATTTTGAGAAAATTGAAAAATTTGTGGTATATTCCTGAAACTTATTTACTTGCTGTACAAACACAATGCATAGCTCCAGTTTTAGAAGGACTTACTTACCTGTTATACGTAACAGACTTCTGGAGCACTTTGCTGTTAAAAACAAATGTTTGAGTCTAATTATCTTATCGCGAAACTAATATGGACAAATACGCGAAGAAATTGTGTTTTGTCTTAATAATAATGCTATAGGTTTTACGTCTTTCTAAAAAATTTACGATTTTTGGAGATGCCGAGGTGCCGGAATGTTATCCCGCAGAATCTCTTTTACGTGCCAGCAGATATACCAACACGAGGCGGACGTATTTGAGCACCTTCGAATACCAGTAGACTGAGCCAGGATCGAACCTGCCAATTTGAGCTCAAAAGGCCCCTGTTCTACCATCTGAGCTATTCAAGCAGGCGGTATTTTTCTGTTACTTACAAATTACTTAAGCTATTTCAATATAATAGACCGATTCCCACGACTTCTGAAGCATTTTTACAGTTTTATATAACTTTTATACACCTTCCGACGTAAAACGCCAGGGACCTGTACCGCCCGCCCCCACACTGCCATCTCTGTGAGGGGAAAGCTGAATAGATTTGAGTGAGAAACTCTTCAACAACCTCCCTAGAGCCCAGACCTCTCACCATGCGATTTTTACATCTTTGGGGAGCTGACGAAAGATATTCGTGGGCATGGCTCTGCATCGAACGACGACGTGTGTGACAGCGTAGAGATCTGGTTCCGTGGACAGCCCGCGAGATTTTCCAAAAATGGGATAAATGTCTTAACATTTTGGTGATTACTTTTCTTTGCTACTTGTTTAATGTCACCCTAACACACCGAAGGTTTTCGGTGACGGTAGGATGAGAAAGGGCTATGATTGGGAAAGTAGTGGCCATGGCCTTAATTAAGGTGAAAATTGGAAACCGTGGAAAACCACATTCAGGGCTGCCGGTGGTGGGATTCGAACCCACTATCTCCCGAACGCAAGCTCACAGCTGCGCGCCGCTAACCGTACGGCCAACTCGCTCGGTTTGATTGCCTTTAGAGGTAGGAAATCTTCCACTATACTTTTTAACAAGTGAATTCGACTCCTAATCATAATACACCTCTTAAATTCCAGTCAATTCTTAAATTTTATTTTCGATTATGTGTGTTAGTAACTCCAGATCATCTTAAACCGAACTTATCACAAGGTTATAGTTATTACTACCCTCGTAACTTGAAACTGCCCAATTGAATTAGTGTCCTTCAGCAAGTGTTCTTCGTTTCAATCACTGGTCGAATCTAAGCATTTTGAGGCCTTAATTCTTCTTGCATTTTATTCATTTCAAATTATTTATCCTTCTTTATGCAATGCCTATAATTTACATAAGATACAGTAATTTATTTTCAGTTACCGCACAAGTGCTAAATTAGATAAATCATATTTTCGAAGCAACCTTCTTTCTTCCATAATGAACAAGGTTATCGTATAGTGAAGATCATAATACCTTAAATCTCCTGTAGATTTTGTGATTTTCCTAAAACTTTTCATACACATCTAAAATATTTTGCATCATCCCTGTGTGGCATTTAACTGTGTTGCTATCTTGGCCTGCCCTGTGCGGGTCGGTAAGAATACTGGTGTGGTGGTATAATGAGCATATAGGACGGCACGACATGTGAACGTGTAGGTATAATCACATTACGCCAAGAAGGAAGGGCAATAGGGGCTTTTGCTCAACGTCTGAACCGTAATCAAAATGATGTGGTTCGAACATTGGAACGGTACCGGAGGGCAGGTCGTCCAAGGGCTTCGACTGCAGTCGATGACCGTTACATTCGACTTTCAGCTTTGGGGAACATTGAACCTAATTCAACCATGATGAATGATGATCTTCGGGCAGCCACAGGTCATCGCGTTTCAACTCAAACTATGAGAAACAGGTTGCACGTGGCACAAGTTCACTTTCGATTCTCATGGCGAGGCCTAGTTCTCAATCCTAGACATCAAGGGGCGCGGAAGATGTAGGCACAAAATTATGCTGAATAACCTACTCAGAACTGGTGAAAGGTCCTTTACATCAATGAGTGTCGCAAAATCCTTGTTCCTGACGATTGTCGGCAACGTGTTTGCAGTCAATGTGGTCATGTCCCACGTCTTAGACACAATGTCCAGCACGTTCAGCAAGATGGTGATTTCCTCATGTTTTGGGGCGGCATTATGTGGAGCCACCGTACACCACTCCTAGTCATCGAGGGCTATACCACGACTGCACGATACAGGAATGGCATACTCCGAGACATACTGACACCGTATGGCCAGCATTTAGGAAGACAATTTGTTTTAATGGACGATAATGCGCGCATCCAACGTGAGATTCTCATCAATGACTTCATTCGTAATTACTGATTACAATATCGCTGGACAAACGCGGCTGCCATGTCACCCGGACATGAACCCTACCGAACATGCCTGGGATGAATTAAAGAAGGCTGTTTATAGATGTCACGACACAGCAACCACTCTGCGATATCTACGCCAAATCTTCACCATTGAGGACTGGGGCAATTTCGATTAACATTACCTTGACGAACTAGTGGGCGGAATGCTAAGACGAATTCAGGCATGCATGGTGAAATGTTACTCTGTAGCAAAAGTACTGGTGTGTGCTGTTCTCAGTAACTCAAATTGAAAAAGCAAAGCTGTATTGTTGTAGCGACTCTCATTTGTTGTTTTGTTGGGTAATAAGTAACGCTGATATGGTACTTGAGTATGTCTCTCTTTCGTTTTCTTACTAAAGAGCCAGGAACTCTTTGGTCCGAGGTGATCCAATCTCTTTGATGTGCGTATAATGAAGATAACACACAATAAATATTCAATAATTAGAAAATTTTAGCGGAAGATGCCAATCATCGTACTGTCGAACCGAGAAACACTTAAAGTATGGTTGTAAGTGATTTTCCATATAATAAATAGATATCCGTCCACCTCTGTGGTGTAGTGGTTGGTGTGATTAGCTGCCACCTCCAAGAGGCCCGTGTTCGATTCCCGACTCGGCCACGAAATTTCAAAAGTGATACGAGGGGTGGAACAGGGTCCACTCAGCCTCGGGAGATCAACTTAATAGAGAGGTGATCGATTTCCACCTCAGCCATCCTCGAAGTGGTTTTCCGTGGTTTCCTCTTTCTCCTCGCGACAATTGCCGCTTCCTTTCCTCTTCCTTGTCTACCCCTTCCTATCTTCCCATCCCCCACACAAGGCTCCTGTTCAACATAGCAGGTGAGGCCGCCTACCCAGTTGTATCCCACCGACCCAAAGTCTCACCCTCTAGGAAACTGCCCTTGACACGGTAAAGGTGGGATCCATGGAGGGTAAACGTTTTAAGGTAAAAAGGGAAAAGAAAGAAAGAAAGAAGGAATGAAAGAAGGAAAGAATAATACAGAAATCAGTTACTGGTAAAAACTAGAACGAAGTTTTAAGAACACAACCCATTACTCTCAGACACCAACATATATTCTGCTGTTTATGGTGAATCCCAACGTAATTATAGATCAAAATAACACACACACACACACACACACACACACACACACACACACACACACACACACACACACACACAGGTATATACAGATGGCTTCTATGTCAATTTAAAGGGAGTTAAGGTGAGCAGCTGCCATTAAACGCTCGACTGGGGCTTAAAATCATGAAGTTAAGTCCCTTGAACACCAGCCAGAATATTACGAGGAGAATCGATAAATGTGAACTATGTGAAGCAGTAGTACGGTACCCACCTGGCGGCAGATACTTCAACCCCGAGCGAGTGGCTGCGTGCATTCGTGAGATACTGCGTTCGAACCCCACAGTCGGCAGCTCGGAAGATGGTTTCGAGCCGTACCTTAATTAAGACCACAGCCGCTTCCTTTCCACTCCTGGACCTTTCCTCTTCCATCGTCGTCAGACCACCTATCTATGTTGGTGCGTCGTAAAGCAAATTGTAATATATATACTAGCAATTACCCGCGGCTTCGCTCGCCTCGATTTCGTAATTTGATCAAAGTAATAGTTCCTCGGCATTGTACTAAGACTTTATCTGAAAATTCCTAAAGTATAAAAAAAACTCACCGAAAATTGAGTTTCATTTACCGCAGAAATTCTTTGTATACAACAGTCTTCTCTCAAGTCGAAAAATTAATACATGTTTCTTTACTTTTAAAGGAGATTCTAAATACCTATTCCCACATCTGTTACATCTTCACTTTTTGAGATATACATAAGTATCCCAATAAAAGGAATTCAACCCCTTGATCAGTGCTTCCTGCAACCCCACCCTCATCTAAGTGTATTTTCCGAAAACAAAATTACACGTTCCTTTATTTTTAAAGGAGTTTCCAAGTACCAGTTTTCATGTCTGTTACATCTTCAGTTTTTAAGATATAAGTATCCTCATAAAAAATATTCAAATACTTTTCACCCCCCGTTAAGTGCCTTCTCCGAAAACAAAATGGTACATGTTCCTGTGTTTTTAAAGGACTTCCCAAATTCCAAGTTTCTTGTCTCTAATATGATAAGTTTTTGACATGTAATGTAGATATACCGGTACTCATTAGAAAAACACCCGCATTTCCAATTCTTTTCAGCCCCGTAACTGGATTTTCCGAAAATCAAAAAAGTACCTGTTGCATTATTTTTAAAGGAGATTCCAAATACTATTTCTCATGTCTGTACGTCTGTAACACCGTCAGTTCTTGAGATAAATGTATACTCATAGGAATAATTCAACTTCTTGTTCTTCTTCTTCTTCTTGACTTCTTTCCACCCATCTACCGCCTTACGTGGACGTTCCGAAAAACATGAATACGTGTTTCTGTATTTTGAAAGGAAATTCAAAATACCAACTTTCACGTCTTTAACAGCTTCAGTTTTTAAGCTAAAGTATCCTCATAAACATATTTAAACTCATTACTTACTTATTTTCAACCCCACACCCCTTCGTCAGTTTTTCAGAAAAACAAATTTGTGTTTATTTATTTTTAAAGGAGATTCCAAATACTAATTTTCACGACTGTAACATCTTCAGTTTTTGAGATATAAATATCCTCATAAAAGTAAGTCAACTTCTTTTCAACCTCCCTTCCTACCCGTTAAGTTGATTCACACCTCCCCAAAAGTGCGTGTTTATTTTTAAAGGGGATTCCAAATACCAATTTTCACGTCTTTAACATCTTTATTTTTTGAGATATAAGTATCCTCACACAAAGATTCAACTAATTTTTCAATTAATTCATCCCCCTTAAGTGAAGTTTTCGAAGACAAAAGAACACGTGTTTCTTTTCTTTGAAAGAAGATTCCAAATAGAAATGTTCATGCCTCTAACATCTTCAGTTTCTGAGATATAAGTACCATCATAAAAATAATTCAACTACTTTTTCACCCCAGCCCGTTAAGCTGATTCCCCACCTCCAAAAATTGCGTGTTTATTTATTTTTAAGGTGATTCCAAATACAAATTTTCACGTGTGTAAACGTAAGTTTTGGAGATATAAGTTTCTCCATAAAAAGAATTAAAATTTTCACTTCCTTTCACCCTCCCCCCTTAAGTGAATTTTACGAAAAGCAAAAAGACTTGTTTCTTTATTTATATAGGAGCTTCCAAATGCCCATTATTACGACTGTAACATCTTCAGTTTTGAGATATAGGTATCCTTATAAAAAGGATTAAACTCCTTTTTCACCGCCAGCCCTGAGTTGATACCCCCCCCCCCCCAAATGCGTGTTTCTTTATTTTTAAAGGAGATTCCAAATATTAATTTTCACGTCGATAACATCTTTAATTATTGAGATATAAGTATCCTCATACACAGTATTAACCAATTTTTCAATTAATTCATCCCCCTTAAGTGGATTTTCCAAAGACGAATGATTACGTGTTTCTTTATTTTGAAAGAAGATTCCAAACACAAACTTTTCATGTCTGTAACATCTTAAGTTTTTGAGATATAAGTATCCTCATGAAAAGAATTCAACTCCTTTTTCACTCCACCTCTTCCATTAAGTTGGTTTCTCCCCACCCAAAAATGCATGTTTCTTTATTTTTAAAGGTGATTACAAATACCAATTTCCACGTCTGTAACCTTCAGATTTGAGGTATAACTTTCTCCAGAAAAAGAATTCAATTTTTACTTCCTTTCACACTCCCCACTCCAGTGAATTTTCCAAAAACAAACAGTACGAGTTTCTTTAAAAGAGATTCCAAATATCAATTATCATGACTGTAACATCTTCCGTTTTTGAGATGTATGTATGCTCGTAAAAGTAATTCATCACCGTTTTCATCCCCCCCCCCCTACCAAGTTGATTCCCCTCCCAATGCGTGTTTCTTCATTTTTAAAGGAGATTCCAAATACCAGTTTTCACGTTTGTAACATCCTTAGATTTTTGGTGTATGTAGATACATTCTCATACAAATAATTCAACTAATTTTTCGATTCTTTCAACCCCCCCCCACCCCCGCTTAAGAGTTTTCCCTAAAACCAAAGAATGCGTGTTTCCTTATTTTTAACGGAGATTCCAAATACCAATTTTCACGTCCGCAACATGTTAAGTTTTTGAGATGTACTATAGATACGCTTATTTTCAAAATTCACTCCCTTCTTCAGTTCCCCTTAAGTGAATTTTCCCAAAATTATATTTATATTTCTTTAATTTTTCAGGAAATTCCAAATACTACTTTTCAAATCTGTAATATATTACGTGTCTGAAAAAACTTGCAGATAGGCCTATAGTTTTTTATAATTTCACCCCGTTTGTCACTCCTGTTCACCCCTTTTTCATCGGATTATCCTAAAACACAAAAATACGTGTTTCTTAATTTTCAAAGGAGATGCCAAATACCGATTTTCATGTCTGTAACACCTTCAGTTTTTGAGATATCAGTCTCCTCATAATAGGTGTTCAACCGCTTTTCCCCCTTTTTCATCCCCCCTAATAAGATTTTCCGAAAAAAAATACTTGTTTCTTTTTTTAAAAGGGATTCAAAGTGCCAATTTTTACGTCTGTAAACTTTTGAGTTTTTGAGATATAGTTATCCTCATTTTAAAAATTCACCCCCCTTTTTACCCCCTTGGCGACGGAATATCCAAAAATCCTCCCTTAGCGAGCACCTACATGTTAATATGAATGTATCCACAAAGTTCCATTTCTTTATTTCCGGTAGTTTTGGTTTGGCGATGATGAATCCGTCAGTCAGGACAAGTTATTTTATATATGTAGATTACTAGCAAGATCCTGGGGTGCTAATGCTCAAGTCCTGAGATCCACTGCTCTTGCACTCTCTTATTCCATCGCTGAATATTGCTGCTCTACCTGGCTTAACAGTGCTCACACTGGATTACTAGACACCCAGCTGAACCAAGCAATGCGTATCATTACAGGATGCATCCGACCAACTAACACACACTGGCTTCCCACCCTAAGCCACATACCACCTCCATCCCTAAGAAGATCACAGTCACTGCTTAACTTGTGGAAGAAAATTGAAAACAATCCTCACCTCCCTGTTCATTCTGACATAGCAGCTTCCCCAGCTAAACGACTGAAATCCAGACACCCTTCTTGGCGTACTGCAATGAAATTACAGGACACCTCCTTTAATGTATCGGACGCCTGGAAAGAACAATGGCAACAGCAATCCTCATTACCACATCACCACATCATTGAGAACCCATGCAAGTGCCCAGATGGTTTTTCTCTTCCCAGACGGCAGTGGAGGATGCTAAATCGAATTAGGACCGGCCAAGGTAGATGTGGAGCCACTCTCTTCAAATGGGGATGGAAGACATCACCACAATGTGACTGCGGACAAGGGGAACAGACAGTGGAACACCTTGCATTTGAGTGTCCTTTCCGTAGTTACAGAGGCTCTATAGAGGACTTAAACTGTGTCTCAAACGAAGCTCTTCTCTGGCTATTAAATTTTGACATGGAACTTTAGTTATGAACTTGAGATGGTAGTTGTATATATTGTAAATAATATTGTATTCATCATACGCTAAATAAATAACTAGCAAGATACCCGTGCTTCGCTACGGTATTATACTGAATATAATTGAATGCTTATTGTTTTAGATATATAATCAGCCGAAATTCGCGATACGACTCGTTTCCTGCGAGAATCCGCCAAAATTCGCTATTTGACTCGTTTTCTAATAGATTACGGCAAGTTTCCTCCCATTTTCAATCTTTCTTTCCAGCAATCGATTTCGTACTTCCCAGATTAGGTCCAGGTATTCCACCCGGTCAGTTGGGTCCCTAAATCTTTGCCATCTTTTCCTGTAAGCATTTTTAATATGGATGAAATCCTTCAAGTGATCCGGCGTGGTGTCTTCTTGGGTGCCTTGGCGGTACTGAACCCGCCGCCAGACGGCATTTTTAGTAATTACCCGTCCAGGACCTGTTTTCAGCGCGGTCCGCACATTTGACGACGGTCCAGAACAGTGTTATTATTATTATTATTATTATTATTATTATTATTATTATTATTATTATTATTATTATTATTATTATTATTATTATTATTATTATTATTATTATTGTTAATATGGACCCCACAGCAAGATGCAAGACCGCTACTTGGCGGTAAATTACATTTGCTGACAAAGTGACCAGCACCATTGTCGCGCGTAGGCAAGTGTGCGGGATTTCTGGCGATACGAATGACATACTTCCGTGCATTATTGACCTTATTATAGAGGTGAAGAATTGGACGGTCAATCTCATTCCTATCGTTTATTTCAAATGTGTTTACATTTTTATTTATATGCCAGGAGAATCTACTGTAGTCTAAGAACGTTTCTCGGAAGGAAAAGATGGCTGTTGAAAACGAACCCAGGAAAGATTAAAAATGATCGGTTCATGATCAGAATAAGTACATGGACAATCTACAGCCTGTTTCCAGTCATTCGACAGGGTCAGGAATGGAATGAATAAAGCCTCATCTAGCGGCGACAATAGGAATTGTGCCGGCTGCCGAAGCCTGTCGCACTCCTCTGAGGCAATGATCGATGAATGACATATGAAATGAAATATCGGACAGTGTTGCTGGAATGAATGATGACAGGGAAAACTGGAGTATCCGGAGAAAAACCTGTCCCGCCTCCGTTTTGTCCAACACGAATGTCACATGGAGTGACCGGGATTTGATCCACGGAACCCAGCTGTGAGAGGCTGGCGCGCTGCCGCCTGAGCAACGGAGGATCCTTATAAGTACATTATGAACAGAAAAATCAATTGGTCTCACCTCGTTTTAAACCCCACCGCCGTTAAGTTTATTTACCTCCCCCCCCCAAAAAAAATTAAAAGCAAGCGTGTTTCTTTATGTTTAAAGGAGATTCCAAACACCAATGTTCACGTCTATTACCTTCAGCTTTGAGATATAAGTATCCCCATAAAAATAATGCACTTTTTTCACTTCCTTTCACACTAATCCTCCCTTCCCCCTAAGTGAATTTTCCGGCAAAGAATACTTGTTTCTTTAATAGTAAAGGATCTTTTAAATACCAATTATCACGACTCTAACTTCTTCAGTTTTTGATTTATGTGTCCTAATGAAAGGAATTCAATTCCTTTTCACTCCCGCTCCCCAACATGGTTTTCCCCCAAAACGCGTCTTTTTTTGTTTTTAAAGGAGATCCAAATACCAATTTTCACGTCTGTAACAACTTTAGTTTTTATTAGATGTATGTATTCTCATACAATTAAGTCAATAAATTTTTCAATTCTCCCCCCTCCACCACTTTAATGGATTTTCCGAGAATTGTGTTTCTTTATTTTTAAAGCAGATTCCAAATATCCAATTTCACGTCTGAACCATCTTCATTTTTGAGATATCAATAGCCTAATTGAAAGAATTCAACACCATTTTCAGTCACGTTTACCCCCTCCTCCTCCACCCAAGTGGTATTTCCGAAAACTAAAAATACACGTTTCTTTATTTTTAATAGAGATAAAAAATACCATTTTTCACTTCTGTAACATGTTAATTTTTTAATATATTCTGTAGAAATTCTCATTTTAAAATTTCACCCCCTTTTAGTTCCCCTTAAGTGGAGTTTCCAAAAACAAATCCCCTATGTTTCTTTACATTTACAGGAGATTCAAAATACCCACTTTTTACGTCTGTAACATTTAACGTTTCTCAGATATTCTGTAGATATAGTATTTCAAAAAATTCACCCCAATTTGTCACTCCTGTTTAACTACCATTAATTGGATTTTCCAAAAACAAAAAAATTACGTCTTTCTTTATTTCTTAAAGGAGATCCCATATACAAATTTTCAGTTATGTAATATTTTAATTTTCTGAGATGTAGGTATCCTCATTAAAGGCATTCAACCTTTTATTCACCCCTTTATACCCCTCCTATTGGGATTTACTGAAAACAAAAAAATACACGTTCCTTTATTTTTAAAGGAGATTCTAAATACCATTTTTACATCTGCAGACTTTTAAAGTTTTAAGATGTAGACACACTCATTTTTAAAATTTACCCCCCTTTTCACTCCCCTCCCCCATTATTTGGATTTTCCAAAAACGAAGAAATACCTGTTTCTTTATTTTTAAAGTAGATCCCAAATACCAATTTTCAGGTCTGTAATATATTCAGGTTCTGAAATATAAGTAGGCTCATTAAAGGCATTCAACCCCTTTTTCACACTTTTCTACCCTTCCTATTGGGTTTTTCCGAAAACAAAAAACACATGTTTCTTTATTTTCAAAGAAAATTCTAAATACCAATTTTTACATGTATAAACTTGAAAAGTTTTGAGATATGGATACTCATTTTAAAAATTCATCCGCTTTTCACCCCCCCATTAATTGGATTTTCCAAAAACCTAAAATACATATGTCTTTATTTTTAAAGGAGATCCCAAACACCAATTTTCAGGTCTGTATTATCTTCAGGTTCTGAAATATAAGGAGCCTCATTAAAGATATTCAACCCCTTTGTCACCTTATTTCACCCTTCCTATTGGGATTTTCCGAAGAAATTAGTGTTTCTTTATTTTTAAGGGAGACTCTAAATACCAATTTTTACATGTATAAACTTTAAAATTTTTGAGATATAGATACACTCATTTTAAAAATTCACCCCCCCCCCCCTATTCATTGAATTTTCCAAAAACAAAACAAAACAATACTTGTTTCTTTATTTTTAAAGGAGATCCCAAACACCAATTTTCAGGTCTGTAATATCTTCAGTTTCTGAGATATAAGTATCCTCATTAAAGGCATTCAACCCATTTTTCATCCCTTTTCACCCCTCCGATTGGGATTTTCCGAAAACAAAAAAAAATACGTGTTTCTCTATTTTTAATGAAGATTGTAAATACCAAATTTTACGTTTGTAAACTTCAAAAGTTTTGAGGTATAGATGCACTCATTTTAAAAATTCACCCCCTCTTCACCCTCCGATTAATTGGATTTTCCTAAAACAAAAAAATACATGTTTCTTTATTTTAAAAAGAGATCAAAAGTACCAATTTTCAGGCCTGTAATATCTTCAGTTTCTGGGATATAAGTACCTGTATCCTGAGTAAAGGCATTCAACCCCTTTTTCAACCTTTTTCACCCCTCCTATTGGGATTTTCTGAAAACAAAAAAAATACATGTTCCCCTATTTTTAAAGAAGATTCTAAATGCCAATTTTTACATCTGTGAACTTTTACAGTTTTGAGATATAGATACACTCATTTTAAAATTTCACCCCCCTTTCACCCCCTTAGCGACGGAATATCCAAGGATCCTCTCTTAGCGAGCACCTACATCTTAATATGAATATATCCCCAAAATTTCATTTCTTTATGTCCAGTAGTTTTGGCTCGGCGATGATGAATCGGTCAGTCAGTCAGTCAGTCAGTCAGTCAGTCAGTCAGTCAGTCAGTCAGTCAAAACAAATCATTTTGTATATAGATTATTATTATTATCAAACGAGTGGTTACGTGGTTTGGGTCACGTAGCTGTCAGTTTGCATTCAGGAAATAGTGGGTGGGAGCCCCACTATCGTCAACCCTGAAGAAGGTTTTCCGTAGTTTCCCATTTTCCCACCAGGCAAATGCTGAGCCTTTACGTTAGTTAAGGCTCTGGTTCGCATCTTTCCCGATCCTAACACGTTCATATCCCATCATCGCCATAAGGCCTATCTGTGTCGGTGCAACGTAAAGCGAATTATTATTATTATTATTATTATTATTATTATTATTATTATTATTATTATTATTATTATTATTATTATTATTATTATTATTATTATTATCGCGGGTTCCTGCAGTCTCGTTTTTTCCCTTTCAATCTATGATCTCCACGTGTTGAGGGTTGAAGTGAAATCCAAGGAGGTATCTGTGATTCAAGTGATTCTATCACCCTGCCTCACTAACATATACGAGGGTCAAGTCATAAGTCATGGCAACTATTTTTTCTCGCGAACAGGAGAAAACACTGAAAATCTAAGATATGCATTTGGAAATACAGGGCATGTACGTACGCATAGTGCCTAAAGACAAATTCTGACTTCAGAAGATTCTCGTAGGAAAGTGACAGAACACAGGCCATTGGTAAATATTGTTTTATTACGGTATAGACAGCAAATACACAAGACTACGTACCTAGGACAGGTCCCCACTGGTTACAGACCTTCAAAATAATCACCCAAGGTTTCCACTGTGCGTTGCCAGTGGTGGGGCAGGCGCCGAATTCCATTCGCTGCATGTATATCGCTAACGTGTGACACCTCTCTCCGAAATGCTGTTACTGTGTCCTCTTTGTTAGCAAACCGTTGTCTACGTAATGGCTTCTTGACTTTTGGGATTAGGTCATAGTTTCATGGGCTCAGATCAGGCGAATAAGGCGGGCGTGGAAGAACCTCCTATCCCCGCCGCTGGTATTGCTGTACGTTCTTGCAATTTCGCTATAGTACAGCGCCTGTCCTCATGTAAACACTTATCGATCACCATTTTCCGTACATCTTTGTCCATGGACACTGGACGGCCTGGGCGAGGCAACTCAGCAGTTAACACTCTACCCAGTTTGAACGTCTCCACCCACCTCTCCACTGTTCCATAAGGCATGGCATGCTCACCTAATGCTTCCCGCAGCTCTGCATGGCATTGGCGTGCATTTCTACCGCGGAGAACTGCTATTTTAATATGCGATCGTTGCTCCTGCTTGCTGACTTCCATTTTGTGACGCTCTCACTCACACACTGAACTTGGGGGCATGCTTAGACCCACTCTGTTGTTTACATACACCATCTAGTGGCATCATACGCCAGTACATACCGTACGTTTCCAAATGCATATCTTAGATTTTCCGTGTTGTCTCCTGTTCGCGAGAAAAAGAAAAGTTGCCATGACTTATGACTCGACCTACGTACTATGCTGACTCGGAATGCATTTTGGCAAACAATGGCCGGAGTTCTACTTCCATTTGGCATACCAATGACTTCATATGAGCAAACGAACTGGTAATGAATGTCACTAGGGGTTATGTGGAATTGTGGAAGAGAAGCTGCGACTAGTTGTGTTAGAATTTGCAATATTTATTTAATGGGAGAACAGTGGGAAGAGGGCAGTGTTGGAAAAAAGTTTGTTAACAGTTTTAGTTGAAGTGTGTTAGGAGGGATTGCTCATCGGGAACCTGTAGTATGCAACAGTTACATTTAGACAAGAAATGAACGTGTGATATGGCTATATTCAGTAGTTGTAGAGATTAGGACTAAGGCAATCTCATTGTATTCCCTATCTGCAGGAAATTAGGTTACGTAGACGAGTTTTATGAAGCAATGAATGATTTATACGTGAGGGTTAACAGCAGGGACAATATAGTGTAAATAAATGATTTCAGTTCAAGAAATAAAAGTAGTAAGGAATAATATGTTATAGTAATTGGTGAATGTGGGAAGAAAAACAGTAGAAATTCTCAAAAATTGGAGAAGCTAACCATAATTCTCTGAAAATAAAAAAAATAGCAGGTATACATTAATCATCCTAGCATAAGACTATTCAACACTTGGGAGGATTTTGTTCAATTCAGAAAATTTGTAAATAATGTGTAAGTAGTTATTCATGGTATTTCGACGATTACGAGCACAATCCAGTATACAGGGTACTGAGCATTGGCTTTTCCCAATTTCTAAGGTCTGTACTTTATGTGGATTTAGCCTACTTTTGCGGCCGGATGCCTTTCCTGACGCTAAACTTAAGTGGGGGGATGTATTCACTATTTCGTGTTTCTGTGGTGTTTTGTGTGTGGTGTGCTCTATGTGAATGAAGGTGCATTTTAAGACAAACAACCTGCGCCCGAGCTATAGGAATTAACCTGACACGGTTAAAATTCCTAGCTCAGCCGGGAACCGAAACTGGGGCCCTCTGAACCGAAGGCCAGATCACTGACCATTCATCGAAGGGACCGGACAAAACTTTCTTCTGTTTATACCAGGTAATTCTGGGGTCACTGGAGCTAACTAGAATGAGTGAGTTGGCCGTGCGGTTAGGGACGCGCAGCTGTGAGCTTGCATCCGGGAAATAGTGGGTTCGAACCCCACTGTCGGCAGCCCTGAAGATGGTCTTCCGTGGTCTCCTATTTTCACACCAGACTAATGCTGGTGCTGTACCGTAATTAAGGCTACGGCCTCTTTCCTCTCATTCCTAAACCTTTCCTCTCCTATCGACGCCATTAGACCTACCAGTGTCGGTGCAACGTAAAGCAAATAGCAAATAGCAAAAGACTGAGTGTGGTTTTGGGCAACAGTTTAAGGCTGGACGTGCTTCCTGATGCCACGTGAGTTTTCAGGTGAAAATTACAATCCGGCATATTGACCGTGATTCGAAGTTCAGCCATCCGGGTAGAAAGTCAACAGCTAAGCGCTAAGCCACTAGGCTAATAAACCCCCAGAGGGATCAATCAATCAATCAATCAATCAATCAATCAATCAATCAATCAATCAATCAATCAATCAATCAATCAATCAATCAATCAATCAATCAATCAATCAATCAATCAATCAATCAATCAATCAATCAATCAATCAATCAATCAATCAATCAATCAATAAATCAATCAATCAATCAATCACTGATCTGCTTTTTAGGGCTGTCACGCAAGTGGCAGATTCCCTATCAATTGTCTACCTAAGAAAATCTTAAGTGGTTTCAAAAAACCTGGAAATGTATTGAACATTTCCCTTGATAACTTATATCAACCCACATTCTTCTTCTTCTTATACACGAATATTTGTCCCAAGTTGTCCCTTTGAATGCTAACTTTACCCTCCGATCATGATCATGTAACTAGCCTACTTTGACCTTTGCATAAGTTACAAATTTTTAAAATAGCATTCATCACAAATATATTTTGGAGTATGAAATGCAAGTATTAATAGTAATGATTATTAAATATAAGCATGAATAAGCCTCAAAGTGAATGAGTGAGTGAGTGAGTGAGTGAATGCAGATGCAAGAATTTGGAGAAGTTTCAGGATGAGGAAAGGGACGAGATCAGTGAAAAGTTCCAAATAATAGACAGTTATCAGCCCCAGGATAACAGAAATAACAAGAGAGGGAAAGGGAATATCTTGGAACAACAGTGTTCAATGATAAAGCAGTTAGGGTGCTATATCGACATCAAGAGAAGGAATATAAAAATGAATATTCCGTAGCCCGAGGTTGCTTCTTAGGAATTTCAGGTCTCATTCCTCTCCCCACAACTATGCCACTGTAATTTCTGGCAAAATTTTAATGTCATTATCCAAAACATATTTGTTATGAATGGTATTTTAAAGCTTTTATGCAAAGGTCAAATTAGCTCGTTAGATGAACAAATGAAATCATGCTATATATATGAATATAATATAAACGTTGGCTCGCCAGCATATTAAGGTAGGCAGTTCAATCATTCGAGCATCGTAATGTTGCTCGCTGTAGTGGCCTCATTTCCAAAGCAAAATAAGTGCCCAGAAGCAATCATTAAAATGGTATGTACATTAGCATTTTTAATAATAATAATTTATTGAATTCAATTGCTCTAGTTTTTAAAGAGGGCAGGTTGTCGAACATTGTTTCACAGGAGGTCCACCAACGTCGCATTTAAACACCTTTAAATGCCATCGGTCTCAACCAGGAATGAACCCGCCATCTTTGAAACATCTAACTTTGTATGCTTAAATTCCGCCGTTCAAGGTACAACTGCCTTCGAATTAAGTTACTCTCAGTAGTGGAATTAAAGATACTTCACGAAACGCTGCTTTCATCATTTCTGCTACCTGCACTGACCATGGAAAAGCACGAATGATTTGATTATTAACAAAACAGTCTGCCTCTGAGGAACGACAGGCGCAGAAATACCATGCTCCCTTTGCACATCTCTTACTTCCCGCCCTAATGCACAGATGTCACGCGTAGGCCCTACAATCTGAAACAATGACAGATAATGTTAAGAAGGAACGTATAGCATGTAAAGTAACTAAGGCACAGGGTGAGGTTTAAGTTGGAAAAGTGTAATAACTATCTTCCAGGCCACATTTTTCATTTACGTTAATTTAAGAGATGAGCTTACATTCTTCTCTCAATCATTTCCTTTAAATATAGTGGGAAATGTTGATAGTAGTATAATACAGGGATTCGGGCAGTACTGAGGTTTGCGATACGTTGTTGTCTGTCAAAAAGCACGTGGCTGTCAAAAAAGCACGTGGATTTGTTTACCGATTCAAATCTCGCGCTAGTGAGGTTAAGTTCGTAGTACTGAGGTTTAGGCCCGTCAAGATGGCAGCGGTGGGGTTAGCTATGCGTTCTTGTCTGTCAAAACGCACGTGGCTTTGTTTACCAATTCAAATTTCGCGCCAGTAAGATTAAATTGGCAGCACTGGAAGAGGCCCCTGGCTGAGGTGAAGGAGGCCCCTGGGAAGGCCCCCCCGGGAGGAGGAGGTGGAGGAGGCCCCTGGGAGCCCGGAGGTGGAGGTGGCGCCCGAATCCCTGTATTATACTACTGTTGATCACAATTTCATGTTTAGAAAAATTCTTGGACAAAATATAGTATTCCGACCAGGGATCATTACATTTTTACGTTAACCTGGGAAACTGCCTGGGAAAGATTAGTAACGAAAATTATGTTTTGTCATATCTATATTGTAATGTATGTTTTAATATTGACTTGCATGTCTAGAAAGGAAATTACTGATTAGTTTAGTTTAGTAGTTTAGTAATGTTTTATTTTACCTGGCAAGATTAAGGCCTTCAGGCCTTCTCTTCCATCTAACCAGGAATTTACTACGTAATATACCTCTAGATATTCCAGCTACTAAAAAGGAGTCGTCTCACATGAGAATATAGCCTTCAAGTTAGAATATATTTTTCTCGAATGCTAGTTTTCATGACGGCTGTAGGAGTAAAAGCTTATATACAAAGTTGAGTTATTCATTCTTCATTATGAGACACAGTTCCAAACAATTGTGTGAGTGGTGATGTGATGTGATTAATTTTATATTTTACTTTTACTAATCAAGTGATTTTAAATTTTCAAATTAGTTTGAAAATTTACCACGGGCGGATAGACTGAAAAGCCAAACATATTACATATATTAACTAACTAGGCAAAACTACGGTAAAGGCCTTTTAACATACCATGACTATAAAAAAATTATACTCCCTTTACAGAGACCATCAATTTATTTACTCTTTGATTAACGTTCGGCCTTCAAACACAAGTGGTCATCAGTTTGATATACTTGTGTTGGGCTTTGGTTTGGGATGGATGTTCCAGAACTTGAAATAATGTTCTGTCACAGCATTTGCACAGAGTGTTTAGAAAACCACTCGAGTAATTACACTCAGGATATTACCCTTTTAGTGCCGGATTTCAACTTCAAAACTCCAAATGATGTACATTTCTATTCCTAAATCGGTAAACAATTTAACAAGCTTATCGACTAACGTGGATAAATAATATCTCACCCCAGTCACACACAACTGTATATTCTTCTCTGTAACATAGTTTTCAGGATATACGATTAAAATTCCCTAATTACGTGTCTGTATGTCACTCTTACTTGTTGTTGTTGTTGGGTAATTATGTTCTAACATTACTTTAATAATCCACACACCACAAGATCAGCACTTTAATCTCCATGACTTCCATGAATATGATTCTTGCCTCCATTTCGTCATATTTTGTACCTTAAACTCACATCGAGATAAACACGTGAAACTTTGTACGTGAACAGTTTGTACAGTTAGTGGTTCTCCTCAGTGCCTCTTAGATTTACACCAGATATCATCAGTTACCGCTCATTTAGCTTCACTAACTCTTCTTCTCGAGTAGTATCAGTTAAGAAACTTCAGAACGTCTGAACGAATTGTGACCATAGTTTTAAAAGTAAAGTACAGAGCTGTATTACAAGAATATTTTAAAACACCACACGAAACCAAGTAACATTTAATTAAAATTGAGTTCCAAACTTCCATACATCTTAGTAATCTTTCCTTATGTAAAACACGGCAGAAACTTCAAGAAGGATGTTAAGAAACAAGACTTCAGTTTTTAGAAAATTAATCCACAGATGTCTGAGACTAAATGTTTGCCCCTATGTGTTGATTCGATACGAAAAATATTTGAGTATCTTGTAGCATTCATTTTAAAATGAAATATATAATATCTATTTCCAGTGTGGTTTAAAAAAAACGATGTGGCTGAAACTCGATGATTATGCGGGAAAGATAAATTCGTCGTTGTTCGGGCAAAATGTCATATCCAACAATGCTCTTCCTATCCATTATTTTCCTGAAGACTGGTCATGCCTCCCAGCCACATGTGGATGTGCAGTCCAGCAGAACAATTTTCGTTGTGTTTATTTTCGTATGCTAATGTGTAAAGGATAATGAACCTTAAGTAAATTAAGGTTCATTTTCCTTTACACGCAACCACAGGAAAATGAGCAGAACAAATATTGTTCTGATCGACTAAATATCTATATGAGGCTGGCAGGCGTGACCAGTCTTAAGGAAAATAATGGATAGGGAGAGCATTGGGAGATATGACCTTCCGCCAAAACAGCGACGAATTAATCTTCAGGACTGTACAGATACTTGAAATTGCCACATATTTTTACTAAACATCGGGCTGACTATCTCAGACGGTAGAGCGCTGGCCTCCTGGCTCCAAGTTCGCAGGTTCGATTCTGGCACAGTCCGGTGGGACTTGAAGGTGTTCAAATACGCCAGTCTCGTGTCGGTAGATTTAAGAGCACGAAAAAACTTCTGCGGGAAGTATTCCGGCACCTCGGCGTCTCCGAAGAACGTTAAAGTTGTCAGTGGGATGTAAAACCAATAAAATTATTATTACCTTTAACCATACAAGTGTTCATGCCGAAACATGATCAATGGCACCGCCTGTAGTATATCGACCAAAGTAAGAAGTTATTGCAGTAACAACTTCTTGAACTATCTATATTCCTAGAACTGTCATTTCTTGGAACCTCAAGCCAAGAGAATTTTCAAGTGTTTATTTCCTCCACTATACACCAGCACTTAAGAAACATTATTATTATTATTATTATTATTATTATTATTATTATTATTATTATTATTATTCATTTTTACTGAAAGGTCTTGCGTCCGTAAGAAGTCTAACTGGTGAGTAGCAGAAAGTAATTTACTTTAAGATCAAGATTTTCCTTATTACGCCATATTTTAAATCCATTTCGTAACTGTCGGTGGGCAGACGTTTCAACAGTATATATGAATGTTATAACGTTTTATTAAAGCACATCTTAAATCTTCACGCCCTTTTCAATTTATAAGCTCAAGCTATTTATTCAGCATTTCGAACCCCATATTCTGTCACTTTAATGTGAGCAGTAAATTTACTGTTTAATGTCTTGAAGATGTATTTTCTTGTAAGAAGAGCTTTACGAGCTCAGGGGAATAAGTTTACTCGTTGCCAGGTAAGATCTCTCTTGTAAAATGCATTTCATATGTTTTGAAACATACGAGTCAACATTTTTCTCGAGACATTAAGTTCACTTTTAAGTTCACTTTTAGGATTAATATGCCTTTTCCTCGCTGTCATCGGGTAAGTAGTAATAATTTGACAGCCGCTAAATTAAAGCCTACTTCAAGTCGAGGCTTCTTTTCATGGAATAAGTCTAGGTTCTCGCGTTCTCGGGAACTTCGGCGCACAGTTGCTTTGGTGAAGGCGTACGTACTGATGTACGGCACTTAACTGGAAGATTATTGGCCCGGTAGTTAAAAGTCTGGAACCGATATTGAGACCATACAACATGTGAATGGAGAAGGAGAGAGGAGGGTAGGAGGTCAAACAGTTTATGATCAAGAGAAACAAAATATTACAAGATTAATTACAATGCGTGTGAATGCACCGGACTGTGAAGTTGGCGAGTGAAAGAAGTAAAGAAGGAAATTAAATTAGGAAAGAGTTGGTACAAAACTAGAAGCTGAACAGTCACAAAGGAGTGCGGTATATTTTGATAACTTATATAGAGAATATCGTAATAACTAGGGTCAGGATGTTTACAACCAAACAATCGCCCAAATGTGCAGGCAAATATGCTCCTAGGATAGCTAAATATGCCCCCAAAATGGAAAATATGACAGAAAATGTTATGTACTTCCAAAGAATGATTTTTCCACTTGTTCGGTTATATTAAAGATATATTCATTATACAATTTTACTGCACTATTGTCCAGCTCCATGGTTAAATGGTTAGTGTGCTGGCCTTTGGTTGCAGTGGTCCTGGGTTCGATTCCCGGCAGGGTCTGTAATTTTAACCATAATTGGCTAATTTCGCTGGCACGGGGGCTGGGTGTATGCGTCGTCTTCATCATAATTGCATCCTCATCACGACGCGCAGGTCGCTTAAGTTCGTCAAATCAAAAGGTCTGCATCTAGCGAGCCAAACTTGTCCTTGGACACTCCCGGCACTAAAAGCCATACGCCATTTCATTTCACTGCACTGTTACAATCAATTTCCTTGCTAGTTCTTGTAAGTTAATTCCACTAGCCTCTATCATCATCATCATCATCATCATCATCATCACAATGAAGTTTCATGATCAGTCACTAAGACCGGATCAGTACCGAATATATTTTAATTAATTCTGCAGTCTTTCACAATGGTGAGAGAGACCACACCGCTGCTCCTGCAAATCAATGAAATTCGTATTAGTTATAGGAATTAAGAATGCGCCGACAGTCGCACAAAATATGTAATTGAAATAAAATATAAGGAAAAAGTCATACCTCATATTCCCCATTCATCTCAGCATTTTTATATCCAGCAGTGTCACTATACTGTAATAATCGTGGTCGCCACGACATTTACATAATTTGATTGCCCACCCGAATTAATTGTGTATATATATGTATCATATGTAATTTTATTCATTATTAACGTCCATCATCATCATTTATGTAATTGTACTTAAGAACGAGATATAATTTTTAATTGTAATATATTAGAATATTCCGTGGTAATGTCAAGACAGGTCTTGCGCTAACAGGCTACTTGGTGTCTCGCAATAGTCCAGGAAGGTTAATTTTGGAAGGTACAGTACTTGGAAACGTACGCAACAGCAAGAGGAAGATACATAATTTCGTTGTTGGGACGCAAAATTACCCCATATCACGTGCTCCTATCAGGAGGGCTTTTTCTGTCAAGGACAGACACTTCATCTATATATCGACAGGGTAGTGACGTCTATCGGCTCTCATTGGAACGAGATGTCATGTGACACCAAGGGAGGAAGTGGGAATATGAAGAGGATTTATATAGATCTACACAGCGTGGTAGAGATCATTCTGATTCTGATTCGAGATTCTTCTTCATTCTGTATTCTGCATTCTGCATCCTGCTTTCTTGAGTCTCCATTCTCAGGTAGTCCACGGGCTTTTAGAGAACTTCCACGAATGTAGTATTGAATTGTAAACACAGTCAGTAATTTTTAATTTTGATATAAAACTCGGTTTTTACGTAATTTCATCTTTTTTAAATAAAACTTTTTTCTTTTTACATCGTTAAATAATTGACTTTTTAGTAGGTTCCCTATGTTTTTCCACATGGTATTTAATGCCCAGTATCCTTATACCTCACGACCGGGATAGTATCATTAAATTAAGTTTAGTATTTTTTTTAGATCTAAATTCTGTTTCAAATTACATTTAATTTCGAAGCCTGGCGTCCAGCGTGCAATTGTTTATAATTATCTATATCGAGTGTTTGATCCGTTACAATATTGCTGGACATTATGACGCTTAATATCACTTTAACTCTCCACACTTTGCAGAAGATAATTTTTCCTTCCTTAGGGAAGCATTTCTCCCCGAACTCTTTAACGCAATTTCTTAATTTAACACTTTCAGTTGTCAAGATTTTAGAGAACAAATTCCCGGGAATAAATTATAACATACAACGGATTGTGTACAGCACATTGGTGCTAAGCAGAGTACTCAACGGGGCTGAATTGTGGAATTTGGAGAAAGAAAGGGATACTCTAAATCAGATAACTAGAAAATTTAGTAAGACGTTGATGCGGCTTCCCCAGTGCACAGCTAACGCTGGGGCAACAGTAATTTGTGGGGAGTATATGGAAGTGGAAATTGTGAAGAGAGTACTGAGTTACTGGATGAGATTAAAGAGAGGAGAAGGGGGCCTATTGCTACAAGCTGCTTATCACCAACAGCTTAAAAGTATGTATAGGGAGAGCTGGTTGGTGCAGGTTAAAATGAATGTTGAAAGGCTGGACTAGGGTACATATGGTAGGAGGATTGGGATAAAAGGGGAAGAGAGTTTTGGAGTATTATAAAGAAGGTAAAGGATATTCAAATGCAAAATCAGATGGAGGAACGTGGGAGGAGTGCGACCCTAAGTATAGTTAATATGATAAGCCAAGTGACGAGGGTAAGTATTAGTAATGTAGACAGATCTGCGAGAAGAGGTTTATTATGGTGGATATTGAGTTTATACAAGAACATGGGTTGGATAAGGAAAAAGGACACTACGCAATGTATACTGTGTGGTGAAGTGAGGGAAGATTAGAATTTATTATCACGACGTAAGGAGACGCAAAGTGTGAGTAGGAAAATATTGAGTGAGAGACAGTGGGAATGGTAATTAACAGAAAATTATTGGATGGGTGGTAGAGGATTGGAAAAAGGTAGGTAATTTAAGTTGGTATCCAAGTGCAGTGATGAAATTATGTATATAGAAAAAGAAGTGGATACTGAAGTGATTAATGTGTAAAGAGACACTTGGACACCGAGAAGAGTTATCGTGTGTGAGTACAGCAGTTGTATTAGTGCAATGATTAAATTGTGTTTAATACTAGTGTGTGTAGGGGTTTGACATGTTTTGTTTTGTGTTGTTGTTAGCTATTTTGTGTTCGTGGTCAATACAGTGTATAAGGGGTGTGTGAGGGCGTTGGGTTCCTGGCAAATTGGGGAGTGAGTGCAGGGTATTTGTCATGTTTTGTTCTGTGTTGTTTGGTATTTTGGGTTCCGGGTAAATAAGGTAAGATTAAGCGAGGTATATAGGGCACTGAGGCTCAGCAAGCATACGGAAGAGAGGTGGGTTCAATCAGCGGACGGTCTTAATTAAGGAGAGAGACCTGCGCATGACAGTGAGGTGGGTCAAGACTGGGAGCATTCAGCCTTGTCGACAATCAGTGAAATATTATTTAAGGACGGGGTGATGCGTTGTTCTAGGTCGTGACTAGAGTTGGATGACCAGACACGCTGATTCAATCCGGGCTTGACATTTATATACCTTTTTATGCTTTCTTTGTTATATATTTCTTCCATTGTAAGCTGGAAGGAGAAATCTGTAAAACCAATAAATAAATAAAGAAAGATGTACTTGTACTACAGTTTCTTTAGGTATCCTTATGTCAGCTGTATCACTGTCTTAAAGACTACTGTATTACGGATTGTCCGTAATTATTGACGGCATTACGGTCAAAGGGTAAATTATTACGGAAAAGCGATATTATCACGAAAAATATAGTTTTGTACGAAAAAGAAGGAAAGAAGAAAATTCTTCCAACATAGGAGCAGTAATAATCAACCTCCTCGTTTCAATGCTTATGAGATGGCAACTATACTTACTTGATCGTCACTTCCTTCTGCTACCTGCGAGCGTTAAGCTCAACCTATAGTGTCGTAAACCGTAGTGTTAAACTCCGGAAATACTTAATTTGTATATAATGATGTTGGATTTAGAATGTTAAACTAGTAGTGTTTCTTGCAATATTTTCTTTCCATGGAATTGCTTGCTGTACTTTTGTTGTGATTGTTGTTGTTGTTGGGTAATTATGATTTAACTACTGTAAGAGATCATTGCCAATTGCGATGTATTTGTTAATACTACTACTAATAATAATACTTATGCTCAGCGAAAACACCAGACAGGAAGAAAACAATAACGTTTCCTTAACATCCGAACGTCTCTGGCTTCCCGGATTCAAATACCAATCAAACCTATTATTGCCAATGGGTTTTTGAAATGAACAGTGGCGTCTGTGTGGTTCTTGTGCTTCGTAAATCGGTACGTACGCGGTTATAGCCTTGATATGAGCATTCACATAAAATTTCAAGCTTGCTTGCTTAGGGAAACGATGTTGGTTGTGACTAGGGCTCGGAAGTGGAAGACGTATAAATAGGCTAAAAAAGACCTACGAATGACCTAAAAATATAAAAAAATAGGACCTCAAACTGCTAAAAAGGACGTAAAGGGTGATCGAAATTCATTCGTAAGTTTAGCTTTAATGATACATTTAAAGAAGAAATCTTCTTCTTCTTCTTCTTTTCTTCTTATTTTTCTTCTTTTACCGTTTTTCTTACACCTGTGGAGTCACAGGTGCAAACTGTGTCGCACATGTGGATTTGGCCCTGTTTTACGGCCGGATGCCTTTCCTGACGCCAACCTTATATGGAAGGATGTAAACACCATTGCGTGTTTATTTGGTGGTTGGTAGTGTAGTGTTTTGTCTGAATATGAAGAGGAAAGTGTTGGAACAAACACAAACACTCAGTTCCCAACCCAGAAGAATTAATCAAACACGATTAAAATCCCCGACCCGCCCGAGAATCGAACCCGGGACCCTCTGAACCGAAGGCCTCAACGCTGACTATTCAGCCAATGAGCCGGACAAACTTCAGGTGGTATACAACATACAGTGCAAAAATGTATGAGTGAAATGCAATAGTTCTTCTTTCAGACATCAATTTTTAGATTAACAATTCAAAAAGGAATTGCATATTTGTTAAAAAAGCACTTTAAAAATTTATGATTTTTTCCCACCTAGAATGAATCCAGGAGAAAGAACTTTAAATTAGTATAAATGAAATCATATTTGGCTTAACCAGAGTAGGGTTACAGAAATTGGAATTCGGAAACCTTACCTCACGTGGCTTTGCAATACATCACAATAATCATCTCCAGATTCTTAAGTATGAAGGATCGTCGGCTTTCAGACAGCACGTTACGAAACACTGAGAAAATTCTCTCCACATGAACTGGTATTAAGGGTTCATATTTGAAGCAATTGACATCTTCCTTTTCAAAAATACTCGCATCAATTTTTTTTTTTCCTTTAAATATTTCACTTACAGACATGGACAAAAGTATTCATACCCCAACCCATCCAAAACAAAATGCTTTATTTCTGGACCAATACGGAGTACAGGTCAAAATTACAAACCCAAACTTTTACCTTGTACAGCAGTGTACATTAAAACGCACAAAATAAACTGGAAGTAAATAACAGTCCTTTTTTTTTTGCTAGTTGCTTTACGTCGCACCGACACAGATTGGTCTTATGGCGACTATGGAGCAGGAAAGGGTTAGGAGTGGGAAGGAAGCGGCCGTGGCGTTAAGTGAGGTACAGCCCAAGCATTTGCCTGGTATGAAAATGGGAAACCACGGAAAACCATCTTCAGGGCTGCCGATAGTGGGATTCGAACCTACTATCTCCCGGATGCAAGCTCACAGCCGCACGCCTCTACGCGCACGGCCAACTCGCCCGGTAATAACAGTACATAACAAAGCAACAAATTCGTACTCAATGACACTACTTATCTGGACATAAGTATTCATACCGTATTCCGTAAGAGTTCACAATTCAATGAAGAAACAGATATTACCAACTATTCTTTAAATCTGCTGGGCATTGAGAACACCAGTTTCCGTGTTAGTTCAGATGAAATGTTCTCCCATTCTTGTTGTAGTAACTGTTCCAAGTGTGGTTTACCTGTTTTCTTAGTCTGGACTCCAATTCACTCCATAGATGTTCGATGGAGTTGGTATCCGGCGATTGGGGAGGTTTTTAGTATGTGCGGCGTGTTGTAGAGTACCCACAAACGAACAATTTCCGCCGTATGTTTGGGATCATTGTCGTGTTGGAAGTAAAACTCATTAGCAATCCTAAGCTCTTCGGCGCTTTTGCGAACGTTTTCTTTCAGGATGTTCAAATATTGAAATCTGTCCACAAATACCAACTCCCCGACATCTGAAGCGGCCGTTTAGCCCCATACCATAACCCCAACCCCGCCGTGCTTCGTAGTGGTAACCGAGGTGCTGCTCATCGAGCTCTGTGTTAGGGCGTCTACACACTAAAATGCGTCCATCACTTCGGAAAATATTGAATTTACTCTCATCTGTAAACATCATTGTCGAACAAAACGTATTATCTTTCGTCACATATTCTTTTGCAAATTGTAGTCTCCTCCGTCGATTCACTTTCGTTATGTGCGGTTTCTTTCTTGGGACCCTAGATCGATACCCAGCACGATGAAGGACCATCCTTACTGTTTTGTGTGACACTGCATGATAGAAATATTCTGCCAGCTGCGATGCTCTTGCCGAAGATGTAGTGTGTGGTTGGTTTTTAATTGTGGTTACTATGAACCTTTCTTCTTGTGTGGTCAGTTTCTTCGGACGTCCACTTCTTTTCTTGCTTGTAAGAACATCCTGTTCTTTTAATCTTTATATGATGCTTTGCACAGTTGGTTTACTTCTTCCAATGATGTTTCCGATCTCGGAATACGATTTTCCTTGGTGGTGAAGGCGTAGAATAAATTATCTCTCTTCAACAGACGTTTACCTAGTTTTCCTACCATTGGGCTAGTACCGTCTATGACCAGCTGATCAGTCCGTCTCTTTCTGCATCTACTACACAACTAATGCCGCGGAACAACACAGGTTTCTGTTTACTCGTTCAAACTCCATTTTTACACGTAAGGTATGAATACTTATGTCCAGACAAATAGTGTCATGGAGTACGCATTTCTTGCATTGTTATGTACTGTTATTTATTTCCAGTTTATTTTGTGCTTTGCAATGACCACTGTTGTACAAGGTATACTTTTGGGTGTGTAATTTTGACCTGTACTCCGTACTGATCCAGCAATAAAGCATTTTGTATTGGATGGCTAGGGGTATGAATACTTTGGTCCATGTCTTTATCTTGCACATAATCTGATAGGTACCCCTCTTATTTTCAAGCACTAGTTTCATTTATTCATTTCATTTAATTTAATTTTCATTTCACCTTATCATTTGTCAGATATGGTTCAAATATATGGATTCACTAGAAAAAAGATGTTTAAGAGGTAACGGATGAATTAATGATGATTCGAATGGGAAATGTGCAGTAAAAAGTAGTCGAAGAAAGCGAAGTTGCAAAAAAGGCATTAAAACTCAAAAAGGGCTCAAAAAGGAACAATAATACAAAAGCGTAGAAAAAGGCAAAAAAGGACAAGTAAAACCCACCCTTTTCTGGCCAACAATGACCCAGAATTAACATATATTATGCTGGGTCTCGTTTCCGGACACTCGAAAAAAAAGGTCTTCTAAAATTCCGAGACCTAGTTATGACGCAGTGGATATAGATAAAAGAGGCATGTGAACAAATTCAATTCCTTCAAGTGGACGTGCCGACTGAACGGCGGGAGTTCAACTACACAGACGCAACTTTCCATTTCAAAAACCTATTGGCAATAATAAGGTTTGATTCGTATTTGAACCCGGGAAGCAGTGGTGATTGTCATAATCATCACCGTTATCGTCAACAACAAAACAACAACAATGACGACGTTTGTCACCGTCATCTCGACACAAATTAAGATCAACAACAAATATGATTAGAAATTGATTCACTGAAGAGCAAAGTTTACGTTCACTACCTCTCTCTCCCTCGCCTTCACGCCATCCGTTTGTGTGTGTGTGTCTTTGTACATTTAAACAGTTCCATTAACAATTATATGAAACCAAAGGAAGTCACTTCCATGTTGACACAAGGCAAAGCGTGAGAATAGAATGATCATCTAAGTGAAAGACCCCTTTTCCCCTCAGGAATAAAGCTAGAACTCATTTCTCTAGAAGGCTGAGTGTATCCTTTCACCATATGCCTCATTAGAAATAGCGGTCATGTTTCTAAATGTTCTACGTTTTGACGAGAAAACCAATCCGCTGTGTATTTTTGTGACTTGAATACCACTTCACTTTTTTCTGAAAATTTCTTCCTATAATTTGATGAATAGTGGTTGAGATATTCGTAGTATGCGGTGCAAAATTACACTTATCTTTTGTGACTTTTTACATTCTAGTTTTGTATGAACCACTTCCTTCCTTCCTTCCTTCCTTCCTTCCTTCCTTCCTTCCTTCCTTCCCATCACTCTTCTTTCCTTCTTTCATTCTTTCTTTCTTTCTTTCTTACACGCTTTTTCATGGCTTTGATACCTTCAAACAGCTCTACCAAAATGTTTTGAGCACGGAGCTGTGAGCTTGCATTGGGGAGGTTCGAATCCCACCATCGGCAGTCCTGAAGGTGGTTTTCCATCGTTTCCCATTTTTACACCCGGCAAATGCTGGGGCTGGACCTTAATTAAGGCCAAGGACGCTATTTTCCCTATCCTAGCTGTTTCCCAACCTTGCGTCGCCGTAAACCTTCGAAGTGTTAGTGCGACGTTAAACCGCTAACAAGAAACCTACTTTTATTGTCTTCATAGTTGCCAATGTGCCGATATTTTTTCCCGCAAGGGTTCTCTTACATGGCAGTAAATTTACCGACATTGTGTTAAGGGTTGATTCCTTGTTAACTGACTTGATGCCTTTGACGTACGTCACAATATTAGAGAAGTTGAACGCTATGATTAGGTAAATCTGCAACTAAATTTGTCATAAATACGAACACATCTGAAAATTGCCAGCTGTGATTCCTGAAACTTCACTCTCATGTTTCTTCTTACAATATGCTTTGCGTCGCACCAACACAGATAGGTCTAATGGCGACGATGGGATAGGAAAGGCCTAGGAGTGGGAAGGAAGCGGCCGTTGCCTTAATTAAGGTAGAGCCCAGCATTTGCCGTGTGTGAAAATGGGAAACCATGGAAATCCATCTTCATGGCTGCCGAGAGTGGGGTTGGAACCCACTATCTCCCGGATGCAAGCTCACAGCTGCGCGCTCCTAACCGCACGGCTCACGCTCATTCAAAGCTGTGTTCGAAGGCGAGCACTACTGGGTTTAATGAAATCATAAATATGAGCTCAATAAGCATATGTGAATCTGAACCCATAAACCAGGTTCTGTATAGCTGTAACAGAATAAAATACTGTGCTGACCATATCAGATATTGCTGAAAGCATTCATGCGCGTGACACACATCACTAAACGATGCATTATCGGCCGCAATGCATTGTGGAGGTGATTACTTCGTGGAGGCTACAGCTGTTCAATGCACTGCATTATATATGCTGATGGGTGATGAACATGCCGGCCAGTGTGAACGTGTCAGGCAGCGAGAGAGCACACACAGGCACTCGTAATTTCCCATCAGCAGCAATATAATATTAAATTTTCCGAAATATGTGGGAGATAAGACGTGTCCCTCCAGGAAACTGATATTCTTTAGGGCTGGTGGGGAAGTGCTTACTTAGATAATATGCTGGGTTATACACCCAAGATACTACACCGAAATAACTTCTAATCCATTGCTTATATATACATTCTGTTTTCATATTCCTTAACGCAGGGGTGCCCAAGATGAGGCCCGTGAAGGCATTTTATACCCTCCCTGACCAAGTTTTTATAATGTGCTCAAGTTAAAGTTTATTTTTGTACATATCGAAACACGTTGTAAGAATTTTGTTCTACTTCACGGAGAAAGGAGATAGAACATAAGAAAACTATCTGAATTTTTCATTGTTTTCTTCTTGACGTGATGTTTCTTTCACTGGGCTGTAGGAAATTTCTAAGTTGCAGCATAAATTACTCCCACCTTAAAATTAGGTAAGGATTAGATTTTATCCATTCGATTCTTGGAATTACAGCTACAGACTTCCCCGAAAAGTGAAAGACCTGCTGCATTCCACGAGGGATTTTCTTGGTACAGTTATCTTGGGACATCCACAGGAAATGGCCAGTTTACACCCGCAAAGTGCTTTGGGAGGTTCATTGTGGTTTACTGCTTTAGTGTGAAGTAACGTTCTTACGATCTATTGATATTTAAAGTCGTCTTAATTTATTTCTGAACGAAAATGTCACTTTCCAAACATAGAAAAGTGAACAGTGTGCCGTGCAGTGCCGTGAGGCGCAGACCTCTCATTAATTGGTAAGTTTATTTATTCCAAGTTACAGAGTATTGTATACTTTTCTAAATTTCTTTTGTATTGCATGTCAGGTTATTATTGTCGAACCGCCATGTGGGAGGTTAATTGGTTGGTGACTGAAGAAGGGGTACCTGGGTGTGTGGATATATTTGTGTGTCAGGGAAGAACGACCGGGCGAGTTGGCCTTGCGGTTAGGTGCACGTGGTTGTGAGCTTGCATCCGGGAGATAGTGGGTTCGAATCTCACTGTTGGCAGCCCTAAAGATGATTTTCCGTGGTTTCCTATTTTCACATCAGGCAAATGCCTTGGCTGTACCTTAATGAAGGCCATGCCTGCTTCCTTCCCACTCCTAGAACTTTCCTAACCCATCGTCGCATTAAGACCTACCTGTGTCGGTGCGACGTAAAGCAAATAGCAAAACAGGGAAGAACCAGAAGAAAAAGGGAGGGGGTAGAGAATAATGTGACCCGAGGTTCGTTTAGAAATCTAACCTTCGGCCCACCTGCAAGTTAAGTCGAGCCCCCCTGCTTTTCATCGTATAAATGGGATCTTAATACATATTGCTACATTTTACCGTGGGATTATTAATAATGGACACCAACTTCGTTTTCGTAAATGGAAATATAATTCCTGACACTTCGCAGAAGTTCGTAATATTGCATCAGATATGTAATTAATTCATACATCAGACAATTATTTTTGAGATATCAATAATACACTGACTGACAGAGCAAATGCAACACAAAGGAGGAGTGGTTCGAAAGGGATGAAAGTTGGGGAAAAAACAGAGTCGGCACGGAAGAATAATTGATGTTTATTTCAAACCGATATGCAGGTTACACAATGCGCACGGCATCGACTCAGTAGGATGTAGGACCACCGCGAGCGGCGATGCACGCAGAAACACGTCGAGGTACAGAGTCAATAAGAGTGCGGATGGTGTCCTGAGGGATGGTTCTCCATTCTCTGTCAACCATTTGCCACAGTTGGTCGTCCGTACGAGGCTGGGGCAGAGTTTGCAAACGGCGTCCAATGAGATCCCACACGTGTTCGATTGGTGAGAGATCCGGAGAGTACGCTGGCCACGGAAGCATCTGTACACCTCGTAGAGCCTGTTGGGAGATGCGAGCAGTGTGTGGGCGGGCATTATCCTGCTGAAACAGAGCATTGGGCAGCCCCTGAAGGTACGGGAGTGCCACCGGTCGCAGCACATGCTGCACGTAGCGGTGGGCATTTAACGTGCCTTGAATACGCACTAGAGGTGACGTGGAATCATACGCAATAGCGCCCCAAACCATGATGCCGCGTTGTCTAGCGGTAGGGCGCTCCACAGTTACTGCCGGATTTGACCTTTCTCCACGCCGACGCCACACTCGTCTGCGGTGACTATCACTGACAGAACAGAAGCGTGACTCATCGGAGAACACGACGTTCCGCCATTCCCTCATCCAAGTCGCTCTAGCCCGGCACCATGCCAGGCGTGCACGTCTCTGCTGTGGAGTCAATGGTAGTCTTCTGAGCGGACGCCGGGAGTGCAGGCCTCCTTCAACCAATCGACGGGAAATTGTTCTGGTCGATATTGGAACAGCCAGGGTGTCTTGCACATGCTGAAGAATGGCGGTTGACGTGGCGTGCGGGGCTGCCACCGCTTGGCGGCGGATGCGCCGATCCTCGCGTGCTGACGTCACTCGGGCTGCGCCTGGACCCCTCGCACGTGCCACATGTCCCTGCGCCAACCATCTTCGCCACAGGCGCTGCACCGTGGACACATCCCTATGGGTATCGGCTGCGATTTGACGAAGCGACCAACCTGCCCTTCTCAGGCCGATCACCATACCCCTCGTAAAGTCGCCTGTCTGCTGGAAATGCCTCCGTTGATGGCGGCCTGGCATTCTTAGCTATCCACGTGTCCTGTGGCACACGACAACACGTTCTACAATGACTGTCGGCTGAGAAATCACGGTAAGAAGTGGGCCATTCGCCAACGCCGTGTCCCATTTATCGTTCGCTACGTGCGCAACACAGCGGCGCATTTCACATCATGAGCATACCTCAGTGACGTCAGTCTACCCTGCAATTGGCATAAAGTTCTGAACACTCCTTCTTGGTGTTGCATTTGCTCTGTCAGTCAGTGTACTTCAACTTGGATTTCTAGGAACTGAGATCGAACACTTTGCTTGCCGTATCAGAGGATGTTTCCTGGCGCAAACTGTTTCCTTGTGATCACCTGGTACTGTACGATACAAGCATTTCTCGTATAATGGCGTATGGCTGTTAGTGCCGGAAGTGTCCGAGGACATTTCGGCTTACCAGATACAGGTCTTTTGATTTGACACCCGTAGGCGACCTGCGCGTCGTGATGAGTATGAAACGATGATGAAGACGTTACATACACCCAGCCCCCGTGCCAGCGAAATTAACTAATGATGGTTAAACATCCCGACCCTCCGGGAATCGAAACCGGGATCCTTGTGACCAAAGGCTAGCACGCTAACCATTTAGCCATGAAGTCGGACCGCATTTCTCGTAAATACAACGTGATGTTCCTTTTGGCTTTTACGAAACGTTTATGACAAGCGAACTACAGACGGGAGAGATAGGTTTCTAATTCCTTAAAAGAAATGGAAGGTAACTAGCTGAAACCCGTCTAGATATGACGGTCACTGGGGTAAATATTTATTGAAGGATTTCCTTATATACTGTCCCCTTCAAATTTGGCCTACAATAAACATTTATTGTGTACTCAAATAAGAGGCTAGTATTTCATTAGCACGGGTGATAAATTTACAGTCCTGGATTATAGAGACGTGCTCGCATGTACGGAAGCAATTCTCACCGGCCGGGAGCAAAGTATTGATTTTATATCGACCGGTCAGCTGTGTCACATGACCCACTGGGAACGTCCAAGGTCATCCCGATGCAAATTGAGCATGCCAAGGTCTTCAAATGAGAGTACCTTCGAGAATTGTAATAGCCTGTCAGGTGTAAGACGACGGCCAATTACGAGCCAATGTGGTGACACACCCTCCTTGAGAAATGCTTAAATACCCAAGTTTTCAGAAGAAACGCTGTCCGACTCGCTGGCTGAATAGTCAGCGTGCTGGCCTTCGGTTCAGAGGGTCCAGGGTTCGATTCCCGGCCGGGTCGGGATTTTAATCTTCATTGGTTAATTCCAGTGGCCCGGGGGCTGGTGTTTGTGCTGTCCCCAACATCCTTGCAACTCACACACCACACATAACACAATCCTCCACCACAATAACACGCAGTTACCTATACATGGCAGATGGCGCCCACCCTCATCGGAGGGTCTGCCTTACAAGAGCTGCGCTCGGCTAAAAATAGCCACACGAAAATTATTATTATTAGAAGAAACGCTCTATTATTTTTACTCTTGCTTTTACACCTGCCTCTGTGGATTAGTGGTAGAGTGTCGGCCTCCGGATCCCAAGATAGCGGGTTCAAACCCTGCAGAGGTAGTCGGATTTTTGAAGGGCGGAAAAAAGTCCATTCGACACTCCATGTCGTACGATGTCGGCATGTAAAGGATCTCTGGTGACACATTTGGTGTTTACCCGACAAAATTCATTAACCCTTAGCACTCACGCGGCGGGCCATGCCCGACAACGATAATATCCCGCATAGGTCCTATGTCGGGCATTGCCCGACATGGTTTTTTTTCCTATATAATTCTTTGTCGGGTTATGCGTGCATGAATTACAGGTACACTAAGCTACTGCTATACTTCAACGACATTTTGAAGCCATGCATAGCTATAATCTCTTTAAAATCAGGCTTTGTGCACATTCTTTGAAGACCATATGAGTTTGTAAACAGAAGTTGCTTAGCAACATGACGTCGTTCGAGCAGCATGAGAAAGATATAGCCGTAGTTTTAGGTTAAAGTGACGTTAATTTCAGTGATAGCGAGATTGATTTTCAGTTAAGTGGTGAGGAATATATTGCAGAACGAGGTTGATTTGGTAAGTTGAGTGATGAATATACCGATAATGAGAAAATTATGCTAAATGACAGTGCTGGTACATCTACTGATGGCTGGAGAAAATACCGTGACACTGACTTGGACTTCAAAAGCCCATTCACAGGTACGTCGGGTTATAAAACACCGCAAGGTTGAGTGAACTTGACTTTTTCCAATTATTCATGACTGTCGAGTTATTGCCGGACATTTTGCGCGAGACTAACCGGTATGCTAGGGCAAACATTCAAAAGGTTACGCCCCTCACACGTCAGTCTGTTAGGAGTTCGTGGATGGATGTTATTCTTCCTGAAATCAAAGAATTTTTAGACGTAATCCTAAATATGGCAATGAACAGCAAGCCTGAATTACCACGTGAGACTGTGTTTTTCAACAATACTTGTGGAAAAAACCCTGGATTACATCCCGGCGTGTGTTTTGGGATGATGTTACACACAATGCACTATTAGAGACAAAAAGTGACTGTCTGAGGTGATTTCAGGTTTGAAAATGCTGAACATTGCACCTGAATACTGCATTGTACATGCATAATATTTATTTTGTGTTTGTTTTAGTTGATTTTTATAAATATGCTGTCAATTTGTTTGTGCTCTCTCTTATCCCTCTGCAAGCAGATTCTTAAATGGAGCTGGAGAGGCAGGAATCTCCGAAAAAAAGGAGGGCTAAGGGTTAAATCTAAGCCATAGACGACCAAGAGAGTTTCGGTTTACTCGGTCTGCCATCTAGCGGGCCTAGAGTAAAAACAGAACGTCGAAATTGACGAGCAGACAGCCAGATGGCGTCAACTTGAAGTGTCTGCACACGGTAGCTGAGGCCACACGATTATTATTATTATTATTATTATTCTCGCCTTTACTCTGAATTATTCGCACTTTACGTACTTGCTCTGTCACTGGACTCGACAATATTTCTACTCGGCGGCAGTACAAATCAACTATCTTCTTATAGTATATTAGTCAACGAGTCTGGCAGATTTTCGCAGGCTACGTTACGTGTTATTCATCTCTAAAACTCGACGTAATTGTGTGCGGAATATCTTCTAAAATTTTTGTCAGTTTCAGCCTCCACTGAACTAGAAGAAAGAAGAGGATCACCACGTGGTTAATGGAGTTCGTCAAGATGTTTCAACGTTCTGAAGAGGAGACCTACAATATTTCTGCATTGGACTTCACTGCTGCGATGGTGTATTAAAATGTAGGCGACATCTAACATGGGGAGATAACGACAGAAGCAGATAACCAACAGCATGTGATCCAGTAATTCCAGATCATCGGCAGAGATCCAGTTTCATCATACATTTAAGTACCCTTTTCTAATGTTTATCTGTTCGTCTTTGTATAAATAATGCTTACTTATTCATTAGTGGTAGTATTTTTTCTAGATTTGTAGTAGTAGTGAATATTTTCATCCTTCTTTCGCATGGGAAATAGTAGTGATGTCACGTTGCGTGTGAGTGATTATTGGATTATATTAGAGTAGCTAGGATCTGCGTGTGTCTTCTACGATTACTCTAAATGTCCCATTTAGTAGTCCAGTGTTATTTAAAAATCATTCTCCTCATCGAGAACTAATAATTTGATTTTGAAAATATTTTCAATGTGGAAGCCATGTGGGGTAGATTTACAGCATGTTTGTTACGCCGGATTTCAATGTAAATTTCCTTCTAGTTGGATTTAAGGCGTGTTAGTGTAATTTGGCTTATTGTCGAGTTCTGGCTTACGTAAATTTAATATCTAGCACATCTAATAATAATAATAATAATAATAATAATAATAATAATAATAATAATAATAATAATAATAATAATAATAATAATAATAATAATAATAATATAATAATTTCACCTTGGGTAAATGAATGAATAAGGGTCATGAGTTTAAATATTGCTTGATCTTGTTGTAAGATGTTAATGTATGCTCAATTAGGGTGAATATGAGCCTGGAATATGGCAGAATTCCGACGGATCGTTTACTGTGTTTATTGAATTATTGAATTCATTTATTGAATTTTATTTGAAGAGTACGTGTGTGGTAAAACGTAATTTCTTCAAGTGTGGAGCACGTGTTAATTCATAAATATAGAGTTAAGTAATAATGTCGTGATTCATGAACCATGAATGCGAATGCTAATGTTTGACCTGTACTATGTGCGTTTCTGTAGACGACAATTCTTCCAGATATCAACCGCTGATGCTATTACGACCAACGTTATGAAATTTTTATCATCTTTGACTAAGTGATCACTGAGATTTCATCACATTTCTGAGAGTCGTAAATGGATTTTATAACAGATATCGTCATCGTGATATTTCATGTGCCAGTTGTAAAAATCAAAATATAAAATTCAAAGCCTATAAATCGTTGTAAATAATGTAAATAATTCTCGTGTGTCTTTGTATGAATGCTGCGTGTGTGAGTTGTAGCAATTTCAGTGACTTGTGATATTTTTTCAAATGTGGTTTTGACCCGGCCACGTGTTCATCATGTTGGACCCAGGTTATCAGCACCGTATATTGAGTTGATCTGACTTATTGAAAGTTAAATCTTTAGTAAATTTATTTTAAAATAAAGTAGAGATAAGATCAAAGTATCAGACACCAATTAATAAGAAAGGATTATTTCGTGTGTCTGGACAAGGTTCACTGTTATTTTAAGGCTTATAATGTTAATTTTCTCAAGGCGTCAGATGTTAAAGATTAATTTCACGTGTTGTTCAATCAAATATTAAAGGGAGTTTCGTAGAAATAATTATTGTATGAGTACAATTTGATGGAAATAAGTCTGCTAGAGACATATTTAAGTAATGTTTTCCGATTAATTTTTTATAGTCCAGTTAAATGGATCTCACGTTTGAGAAATGAGACGTTGTAATATAAGATTATCCACAATTAGAACAACATGATTAATATTTTTTGATGTAAAATCTTGACGCCATAATTTATTTTAGTTACTCAAGAAGTTAAATTTTCATTTAAAGTAATGAATGTTGACAGGAATGGATCTGATAATTTAACTGCTTAAGAACAGTTATGGGTCAGACAGCTTATTGAGATTTGTTTTCTTTTCAACTTGTAAATAGTTATGGCATTACTAAGAGGAAGTCATCCCCATA
This sequence comes from Anabrus simplex, assembly GCF_040414725.1. NCBI lineage: Eukaryota > Metazoa > Arthropoda > Insecta > Orthoptera > Tettigoniidae > Anabrus > Anabrus simplex. Next base: position 1,191,733,900 of record NC_090266.1, on the reverse strand, counting down.
TAATATTTTTGTTTCGTTGAGCCATAAGTAGGCTAATAAATTTGTATATTTGCAGCATATTTTGACTTCCAAAGGGATCGGAGGAATTAAATGCTGTATCTGAAGGAACTGACTGAGAAGAATTAATTTTGATTTGCCATCATGATTTATTTAATGTTAATTTTGTTAATTGCTATTAAGTGCTAGTTGTTAATAAATGTCAAAAACCTGTTGTTTAAATCTTTTTGTATTATTGTCGCTAGTCTTTGTCTCTTCCCTGCCTTCAAATTAAGTGAAGCCAGACAGCGATCGGTCCACCCTTGAGACTCTCGCACTCCAGCTTAGCATGCCAGGTATAAAGCGGCAATACGACATTTCTTGTAATTTATACTTTTTTACACTTTTCCTTAATATCAATATAAATGGTCCTTTATCGGACATTAAAAATTTTCCAGCTAATTCATTCCTGGTTGCCAGCGTTTCGCCCTCGTGTGCTAGGCTGGGCTCATCAGTTGGTACCTAACACACCTACCAAGACGCATGGCTAGTGCATACCGTAGAGGCCACCGCGTAGGCTAATCGTAGCCACCGGCAGGCCAATGCACTGTGAGAGACTTTGCCTCATTACCAAATCTTTGATGCCTGCTTGGCCACGTGGTGGCGGACAATTTGAAATATTCCACGTGCTCTTTGTTTGTAAACAAAGCCACGTGCTTTTTGACAGCTGTCATCCGCCATCTTCAAACAACAACGCATCGCTAACCTCAGTGCCGCCAACTTTACGGCACTAAACCTCACGACTACTACCTTTGGCATGTGGTGGCAGGCAATTTGAAATTTCACGTGCGTTTGGACAGCGGCTATCTTTAAGCAAAGCCACGTGCACTTGTTTGTAAACAAAGCCACACGCTTTTTTGACAGCTGGTATCTTTAAACAACAGATGATCGCTAACCTCAATGCTGCTATCCTGACGGCACTAAACCTCATCCTTAGGCATGTGGTAGCGGTCAGTTTGAAATTCCACGTGCTCTTCAAAGCCACGTGCTTTTTTGACAGCGGCCATCTTTAAAAATAGCACATCATGCTGCCAGTGGCTAAATTATCACGAATGCTACCTTAGGCACGTGGTGGCGGGCAACTTGAAATTCCACGTGCGTTTTTGACAGCTGTCATGCTGTCATATTTAATCAACAAAGCATCGTGCTGCTATCTTTACGGCACTAAAACTTATGTGCACGTAGTAGCGGTCAATGTGAAAAATACCACGTGCTTTTTTGACAGCTGCCATCCGTAAATAACTGAGCATCGTGCTGTTATTGCTGTTATCTTTACGGCACTAAACTTCATACCTTTGCCATTTGGTGGTGGGCGAATTTGAAATTTCACGTGCTCTTCAAAGCCACGTCCTTTTTCGACAGCGGCCATCTTTAAAAACAGACGAGCGCAAACTTGAGTGCTTTCAGGGCAAAATATACATGTCTACTACCTTAGGCACGTGGTAGCGGGCAATTTGAAAAATTCCGTCAGCTGTCAGCAGCTATCTTTAAACAACGTAACTTCAGTGCATTCGCGACGCCTAAGAGAGCGAACCTAACCTCAGATCTACTATCTTGAAGGGACTGACCTTAGTTTTACGACAAGATGCCCTTCCCGACGCTAATTACACAAGGTGGCAGCTGCTAGCTTAGAGGCTACTACACAAGATGGTGGCTATACGTAGGCTGTTACGACGTCCTCCTCCACCTCAGCCTCCTCCTCCACCGCCTCCTCTTACTGTAACGACGCGAAGGCAAGGGTGTGCACGTGATATTATTCCCTTTCTAACCTGCAGCGATGACGTCATCATAGTTGTACATGTTTAGACTTGATCACATACTTACGAAGCTGCTGTTAAGAGCATCTATTGCTGTGTTCAGAACATATTATGACTAGAATCGCATGTCGTTACCTACAACAAGTGTTGAGAACACAAAATAAGTGTTTAAGACTAGAATCGTATACTATAATCCGTGTCGTTACCTACAACAAGTGTTGAGAACATGTTTACTACATTGCGAGAGTTACTTGTGTAGGTGGAAAAAACTAGAATCGAACAACAGAACACTGTTCAGGGAGATACATTTTGTAAATAGGTTTAAATCTTAGGTCACATACTTGAACAATTAATATCAAACGTATTGTTCTATAATTTGTCTTGTGCGAAAATAAAAAAGTACAGAAAAACCATACTGCGTAGCCAACTAGCTCGGTAAGCGATAATAGGAATATATCAAACGTACAACTTCAATTATTTACCTTCTATCATTAGTCTTGTGCTAAAATCAAAAAGCATGGAACAAAAACCATACTGCGTAGCCAACTCGCTCGGTAAACGATATTATGAATATATCAAACGTACAACATCAAATGATTTGCCTTCTATCATTTGTCTTGTGTGAAAATAAAAAAACTACAGAAAAGCCATACTGCGTAGCCAACTCGCTCGGTAAACTATAATATGAATATACCAAACGTACAACTTAAAATGATTTGCCTAGTGCGACATCTTCTATCATTTGCTTACGAATATATCAAAAACCGTAGAAACACATACTGTGTAGCTAACTCGCTCGGTAAACGATAATTTACAAAGTATAAAATCAGAATCTACGGGCTGGGGCTGTACCTTAATTAAGTCCACGGCCGCTTCCTTCCCACTCTTAGCCCTTTCCTGTCCCATCGTCACCGTAAGACCTATCTATGTCGGTGCGACGTAAAACAACTGGCAAAAAAATGAATCTACGGAAACGGACATACCGCACAGCTAACACGCTTAGTAATTGCAAATACATCACAACACGAGTTATCGAGCAGAACACTGATATACACATATACATCACTCCTTTTCTCCAAACACACGCGGACAAGAACTTTGTGAGATAGAACATATAGATGTTCTTAACAGCAGCAAGTCTAAACATGTACAACTATGATGACGTCATCGCTGCGGGTTAAAACAGAATAACAGCACGTGCCCACTCTTGCCTTTGCGTCGTTACAGTAATGCATGTTTAAACTTGTTCGATAGAGAAATGCTTTGACAGAGGAGGCAGAGGAGGAGGACGAGGAGGAGGAGGAGGAGGAGAAGGAGGTCATAACAGCATATATATAGCAACCATCTTGTGCAGTAGCCTCTAAGCTAGCATTTTTCATAACAGCCTATGTATAGCCGTCATTTTATGTAGTAGCCTCTAAGCTAGCAGCTGCCATCTTGTGTAATTAGCGTTATGAAAGACATCATGTCGTAAAACTAAAGATAGCCTCCTTTAAGGATAGTAGATCTGAGGTTAGGCTCGCTCTCTTAGACGTCGGGAATGCACTTAAGTTTTGTTGTTTAATGATGACCGCTGAGAGCTGTCAAAAAAGCACGTGGCTTTAAAGAGCACGTAGTCTTGTTTACATACAAGATCACGTGGCTTGATTTAAAGATGGCCGCTGTCAAAAACGCAGGTGGAAATTTTCAAATTGCCCGCCACAACATGCCTAAGGTGGCAACTATGAGGTTTAGTGCCGCAAAGATGGCAGCTGTCATAAAGCACGTGGGTTTGTTTACAAACAAGAGCACGTGGCATTGTTTACAGCCAAGAGTGTGGCGTAACAGCAGCTTCGTAAGAATATGATCAAGTCTAAATATGCACAACTATGATGACGCCATCGCTGCAGGTTAAAAGCACGTGCACACTCTTGCCTTCGCGATGCATGTTTAAACTTGTTCGATAGAGCTACGCCCTGACAGAGGCAGAGGAGGCGTCGGAGGAGGCGAAGGAGGAGGAGGAAGTTATAACAGCCTATGTATAGCCGCCATCTTGTGTAGTAGCCTCTAAGCTAGCAGCTGCCATCTTGTGTAATTAACGTCGGGAAGGGCATCTTGTCGTAAAACTAAGGATATTCCCTTCAAGATAGTAGATCTGAAGTTAGGTTCTCTCTCTTAGGCGTTCGAATGCACTGAAGTATTGTTGTTTACAGATAGCCGCCGACAGCCGACGGAATTTTTCAAATTGCCCGCTACCACGTGCCTAAGGTAGTAGCTATGTAGATTTTGCCCTGCCAGGACTGAAGTTTGCGATCGTCTGTTTTTTAAGGATGGCCGCTGTCTAAAAGCACGTGGCTTTGAAGAGCACGTGGAATTTCAAATTGCGCACTAGCACATGCCTAAGGATGACGTTTAGTGCCGTCAAGGTAGCAGCACTGAGGTTAGCGATCGTCTGTTGTTTAAAGATGGCAGGTGTCAAAAAAGCATGCGGCGTTGTTTACAAACAAGAGCACGTGTCTTTGTTTAAAGATAGCCGCTGTCAAAAAGCACGTGAAATTTCAAATTGCCCGCCACCACATGCCAAAGTTGGTAGCCGTGAGGTTTAGTGCCGTAAAGATGGCAGCACTAAGGTAAGCGATGCGTTGTTATTTAAAGATGGCGGATGACAGCTGTGAAAAAGCACGTGGCTTTGTTTACAAACAAGTGCACTTGGAATTTTTCAAATTGCCAGCCACCACGTGGCTAAGGTGGCAACTATGAGATTTAGTGCCGTAAACATGGCAGCACTGAATTTAGCGATGCGTTGCTGTTTAAGCATGGCCGGTTGTCAGCTGTCAAAAAGCACGTGGCTGTCAAAACAGCAAGTGGCTTCGTTTACAAATTCAAATTTCGCGCCAAATTAAAATCTCCCGCCGAAATTCAAATCTCCCGCTAAAATTCTAATTTCAGGCCAAAATTCAAATTTCCCGCGATATGACGTCAGTTTCACGTGACGTGCTCCGCAGCCTCTGATTGGCCCGCCGTTGAACTGTCACTGCTCCACTACTTATCAGGTCATATAGAATGTCAGCCTCATTCATCCTTGGACTATGAAGACAGGAAGCTGCAACTAATCCAAGTACTGTATTTGTTTTCTATTCAAGTAAATGGCACCCGTGTTGCTATAAAATGATTGCAGTAGTTAAATTTATAATCCTTCCACTTTCATGAACTAAGTATGTTCCACTTTGACGATTTACCTTTTTGCAGTGTATTAAGAAAAGACTATGAGTGTTATGTCTTGTAATATGGTTTATATGATACCATTAGTGATGTGCGTAACTCCAATAAATTGGAGGTAGCATTTTTCTGGAGAAAAACCATGGAATACATACATTAATAATCGATGCAAGCAAACAATCTTGTAGTTTTACCTGATTATTGATATCGTGTGAGCGTAGTTTCGGGACTTCCAATTTCACGTGGTAACTAATCCACAGAGACGTGAATATTACTTCAGAATCCCACATACATTGGCCGGGGTCGAGAAGACAATGAATATGCCACTCGGGTATCCCCCCGCCCCCACTCCACAATTACAAACGAAAAATATTTAATTTCTGATATTGAGCCACAGGAGTTTTATTTCCTCATAGTAACAGAATTTTGCATGTTCAACATAGCAGGAACCAATTGGCTCACAACTATTCCAAACAAGTGACTAAATACAGCTGCAATGATGACGTTGACTGCAACAACTATAAGCATGGAAATGCTAATGAATTTCCAATTAATTTCCAATAACGTCACGCACGCACACACACACACAAACACACACACGTGCGCGCGCGCACACACAGAATGAGAGAGAGAGAAAGAGCAAGAGAGAGCTATGTGCATCAGGAGTTTTAAAAAGGTGAATTTACCGCATAATGGCGAAGTGACATAACACCTATCTAGAAAATAGCAGGTATTACGCAGTGAGTTCCAACTCATTCCTGCTTAAATGTTACTGCTTTCAAGGAAATTATTCTCTGACACAAGTTCTTTTTCACGACTTAATATCAGTAAAGGCAGATTGGTTTATGGACAGATCATCTTTGTTGATATTGCCTTCTACGAAAACCTTTGACACAAGACGAGTCGTAATTTTTGCGAATGTAAATAAATGCGTGAATGTCCCGCTCCATGGCTAAATGGTTAACGTGCTGGCCTTTGGTCACAGGGATCCCGGGTTCAATTACTGGCAGGGTGGGGCATTTTAACCACCATTTTATCCTCACCATGACGCGCAGTCGCCTAAGGGCGTCAAATAGAAAGACCTGCACCTGACGAACCGAACATGTCCTTGGACATTCCGGGCACTGAAAGCCATACGCCATTTCAATCCGTGGATGTAAATGAATGCATCATAACTCTGTTATTTCAAGAATACACTAACATTTTACAGTTCAAAAAACAGGCATGCACCCTCTACTTACATCATACAATGACATTCCTGTAAGTTTCAAATTGAGCAGCCTGAAGATCCGAAAGGAGAATGGTGCCATGGCATGGCGGGCATGAATGGGTGAATATACAAAGATCGAATTATTGAATTAAAACTTTAAAATTAGCAGTTTTATTTCTTTTCTTAACCTTTCCCCTTTTCTTCTTTTCAAACCTTAATACTTTTACAAGTGATTAACATTGGTTACGAAAGTTAGCTCGTAAACTTAAAAAACACTTTTAGAGAGGTCTAAAATAATCAGATAACAATTTTCTAGGTTGAGCTTGAAGCTCTCTTGAACACTACTGCTCCATTTTAGATGGAGATAGCCTATATGGAGGAAATATTACACGAATTGATCCGTTACTTCAATCTTATTCATCAATCAGATCAGTGGCACCAAAGTTTTCCAAAAATACATCCGGAACAAACTGACACAACCTTCGAATATTTTTAGCCTGGCCCCAGGAAGATGCCTAAGATCTAACGACATAGAATTACATTTCAAAAGAAGAATATTAACGTTACTATCAAATTTGAATGTGGACGATTTACACTAGCGGTGAAGAATTTGCCGAAACGCATTTCATAGGAGACAAAGTAATTTCTGGAAATTTACAGCAGGCTTTCAATTTAGAGTACCATTCCTCTCAATAATGGAACGAACGCTTCCTGGAGCTAATAGAGCTGTGACAGGTTCGTTATTTACCTACATTTTAAGATATGGCACAAAACCTGGGGTCTCAGAAGCGATTCTAAGGCTTTCGCTATGGCGTGCAAATGATTAATAAGAGAGGGTATCTTCCTCGAAGAGTTTGGTGCCTGATTTAACGTGAGCTGAGCCTCGGAAATGATGGTGTCTCAGCCGATGACGCTAGTCACTTCCAATCGCCTAAGTTAGTTAAGGCAGCACAAGAAGTTGAACAGGAAGGTGTGCTGTTAAGTGAAGTGCAGTTTTTGGCTAGATGGGGAAAAACCCGCATTTAAGACAACCTTCAGGTGGGCATGTTCCGTTCCTAGTTCCGCTAAGTTTTACCAAGGGACACTTATTACGAAGGTGTTCTGTCGATCTGCACGCATAACACTTGCTCGGAGGGAAGTTTCGGCGAGGTGGTGGCCGAGAACTGTTAGATGACAGAAGGGGCTCCCTGGCGACTCGTAAGGTACTTCACTCCCTCGGCTGACACTGCCCTTGCCTCAAGTTCAGAGAAGGTTTGAAGTCGAGAAGCAAAACATAAATACGACCTATATGATCCAGAAATTCCTTGGTTGCACAATTTTGTCTCCGGAAAAATGGAAAGCGAATACCGTAGAATAGAATTGTATGCCTTGAAAAATCGGCCAAATTCTCGTCCAACATCTGTACTCGGAAATAGTACTTCTGTATTAAATATGACATAGCTCTAGCCGGGATAAAGTTAGCCAAGAGGTGTGCATGGAAGTCTTCTATCGAAGATCTATCACCTATGGCTTTTACGATTTTGTCCGAGGGGAAGCCAACTTAATAGGGTTAAATTATTTGGAGAATTTGCGAGTGAGAGAGAGCAAATACTAAGGCATGATCTTGAAATTCAACTAGGAAACCTAGAAATGAAATTACCTCATTAGTTGAATTAATCGAAAATTTGGATATTCCCTTAGCAACCTGGCTAAGGGGAGGGGCAAGCTTCTAAAACCTGGCGAAATAACAACGGACTGCAATGGAGACTGAGAGGGTTCAAACACTGCATTACTGATAAAGCAGTTTAGAAGTTGTTTGAAATGCTCAGACACAGGTTCCGATGGGGCAGACGTATGCTGAGCGACTGCAGACTTCCTCTTCTCAGAAGATCTACTAGCGTCCTCTTCCACAGTCAAGTTTACAGTTGAAATACTGTCACTTTTAGAAGTAGCAGCCCCTGACAACAATTGACTAACCCTATTAGACATGTCAGAAAGATTTTCCAATAAATTATAGCTTCCTTAGAATGCTCATCCTTTACTTTCAGAGACAATAGGTCCCTAGCACTATTGTAGAAATTGAGTAATCTTGCTTTGAACACACTTAAGTTGGTTAGTATACGGGTCACTTACTTCAAGAAAGCTATAGGTCCCGCAAGAAGAGCTTGCCAAAGAAAGCTGCGCAGAACATCGGCAGTGTTCGGGTGGGCTCGGTAGTAGCACTGCACGCCCCCCTCACTTCGCTAAATCACCTTACTGCCAGCAGTTGTTAATGAACCGTCTGCCCTGGCGGTCTGGCTAGCTGAACTGTGACCAGCGTTCGAGTGAAATCTCAGCGTGTATGTAATGCCTTATTGTAGTTATAACCTGAGCCAGGACACATTACCCTATAGCTGAGTTGGCGAACCTATGACACGCGAACACGATTTCTGTGGCATGTCAGACCACCCTCTTGTCGGTACCACTTTATGCTTTGTATGTACTGCACACGTAAGAGCCTTATGTCAGGCTTCTCCATAAGTATTCCACGCATGTTTTCTGTCTGCCTCCATCGAAAACCTAGGCCTCAAACTATCTTGATTAGTGTTCTTACGCAACCTTTAAACTGTATATCCTCAACCAGTTTCTTACGGATCTTTTCAAGCGTTGGTCTCTCGCCTTCGGTATTGTGAAAATTGTGAATCGTGCGCCTGACCGCGCATTTCTCAAAATCGTCTAATTCACACTTCTTGACAGACTTCGGTCTTCACTTTCCAGGCGTTGAACATGAATCCCCTTCACCCCTTTCGATCTTCTTTGCGTCTCGTATTACATTCCGTACGGACCTTTCCGACACACCCGTTGCTTCGGCCACTTTCTTTTGAATAGCACATAAGTTTCCAGTGGGGTAGGTTTCGTTTTTCATGAATTTATACACATTATAAATAACTTCTCTAGTTCGACTGTGTAAAGTTTTAGCACTCCCTAATTTAGAACGAAACGGGGGCATCGCTACGTACACTGAATATTATACTACAACAAATTCACTTTCAGCTACGAAACATAAATAAAATATTAATAATTCAAGCACACGCTTCTTGCTTCTTTTCAATACATGCTTGATAGAGAGCTGTACACTGTGCTTCTCAGTGAGCGGTTGAGTAACAATGAGCCCGGTAATCAGCATTCGGGCGACACACAGGAGCCCCGCAATGAGCTTAAACTTCGCCAACAGATATTGGTCTCTGCGCACGTTTGAGTTTCGGCAAGCTCTTGTTGCGGGACCTATAACAAAAGACTCTAGCTCGGTGGTACTTTCAGTGATTGTGGACAGAGCCTCTTCAATATCTTTCTCCCGAAATACCGGTATACAAAAGGGAAATCCTAATTTTTCTTTAAGTTTGGCAATATCTGCCGCAACCGTGCTGTGACATATCATATATGCCCCATGGATATGAATGTGCAATTTTGCGTACCACTGTGGGCTCATTTCAAAAGGGATTGTTTTGTGTAGGAGGCAGTCAGTTAACGGAAGTATTCTGGACCGCGCCCTCGCCTCCGTTACGAACACACACTAGGCTGTACTGGAGCGATTACAAAGACAACCTGGCCCGAAAAGTGCCAGCTTTTGTAGTAGAGGGGAAGGTTCCAGAAAACTCTGGGGTAAGGCCCTGTCACACCCCCAATTTACATTGGATAATCAAATAAATACAAGAAAGTTTTGATTGTCCGAAAAAGAAATGTACAAATTACAGTGGACGCCGCTTATTATGATCACTCTGGGACGCAGATAATTTGATAACATTAACCGGCTGATAACAGTAACCGAAAAATAAAAAAATGATGGGTAGCCTACACATGCACTACAATGAAACAGATACCGGTACACAGCACTTCAATACCGTTAACTGTTTTCAACTATGTAAAATAGTCTCTAATCGTTGTTTGCTTCTGGTTGTCTCTCAAAAGTCCATTAATATCTAGCGTCTGTCTCATTTCAGAATTCGTTGGTGTTCGGGAAGTTTCGGCAACATCGTAATCATCAGCATCGCTATCTCATATCTAATTCTGCGGAAGTAACTGCCTCACCTTTGTCGTCTTTGTTTGTTTCGCATCCGTAATGATGCCCTCATCAATGTTCATCCATTCCTGAAATTCATCTTCCTGTTGGACAAAGTTCGACATCCTCGTCTACTTCCGGTAACTCTCCTTAAAATCCCCCAGACCGGAAACAGTTCCTTATTGTACATTATCCCATGGCAAGGCTAGAAGATGCAGGGCAACGAGAAGGCTGGTTGTTTTGACAAGGGCATTGGCACTAGTTTTATGTGAGTCCTCTATGTTTTCTAAAATTCTTGTGCGCATTCCATGGCGATAATACGGTTTCATGGTGCGAATGATTCCTTGATCGCACGGTTGAATTAATGAAGTCGTATTCGCCGGTAAGGAAACCACATTGATGTTCTTGAGCTCACAATTCACAATGTGTGCTGCACAGTTGTCAACCAGCAAAACAATTTTACAGCCCAGCCTATTATCCCACTTCAGAAGCCATTCTTTGAAAATCAGGGCAGTCATCCATGCATTAGAGTTGTAATGATAGTTCACTGGAAACTTACTGATGCCTTTAAAGCAACGTGGGTTCTTAATTTTACCAATCACTAAAAGTTCTTTCTTTTCACCAGACATACTCGCACAACATAAAACTCCTATTCGTTCCTTGGAGGTTTTACAGCCTTTAACATTTCCATATTTGAAGAAGTAAGTGTGTTCAGATAAGGCGCGATAATAGTCGAGTACTTGAGAACGAAATCCTTGAAAACAAAATAATATAACATAAACCGAATTCACGATCACAATAAACGGAAGATTTTCAATGTTTTAATACTTTTCCGTACGGGACTTCATAAAAGTGATTATATAATACGGTTGATAATATTATCCGTGATTATAATGAAAGGCGTCCACTGTATTTCATTGGCCAACATCTTAAGTTGGCGGGAAGAGTTTGAAGTTTTGCAACTTTAGCACACAGAAAACAAAGTATAAACAATTCATTTTAGGAAACCTTAACATAAAATATAACTGTAGAATTGTAATCGTTCATCTTCACACCAGAGGGCATAGCATAAGTTTATTGTAGCGACATCCGTTGAGAAATGTTCATACCTACTGTACTAGTTGTTGCAATCTGTATATTTCAGATGGCATTCTCCAAGGGGCTTAATTTAAATGCGCGAGGCAGGTGTACCGCCGGTACATAAATGATAACTGATTTCCTGGCACTATTAAAATGTAATGTTTTCCAGGGTGAATCGTAGAAGGAATTGAGAATTCAAGAATTAATACACATATTTACATGCGTACGACGATCACACTACCCACCGCCACAAAATCATGCAGTGGTGGACAAACCTCCACATAGGGTTGGCGTGAGGAAAAGCATCCCGCCGTAAAAATGGGCTTAATTGACAAGTTGTACCGAGCTCAAATAAATGGAGAAAGATGAGGAGGAAGTAGAAGGAGAAGAAGATAGTGAAGTGAAATCGAAAAATAATAATAATATTTTGGTTCATGTTTGCGGGTTACTGTAGTCACGCTCTAGTTCGTGAACCATGGGCAACGGCTGAGTGGCCTAGTAAGTGGTCCTGAGAGTCGGGATACCAGTTGCTATGGAATGGGAGTGGGCATCTCGGACATATTCTGAGTCGTGGCCCTCCTTGTGCTCAGGCGGCTAGGACTATACAATTCACCGGTGGTCCATAACCCGTTAGAGGAGAGATCCTCACTTGGACTATGTGCAAGTAGGGCAGCATCCTGCTTCATGAATTTACCGAGCTCAGAACACTTTAAGCAAGCCTCGGACCTATGGGAGTAATTGAGTCCCACTCCCATTTGACAGGCGAGGGACTCCTTGGAAACAACTTGGCGAACGAAATGGAATTCGATGGGGAGCTCTCAATATTAATGGGGCTTATGTAAGAAAGAAAGTAGAACTGGCTGAGTCAGCAAAGAGGATGCATCTGGATGTGCTAGGAGTAAGTGATTCGCGTAAGGGGAGATAATGAGGAAGAGATAGGAGATTATAAACTGTACTTGACGGGTGTTAAAAAGGGAAGGGCAGAGTCTGGGGTAGGGCTCTTTATCAGGAATACCATTGCACGCAACATAGTTTCTGTTAGGCACGTAAATGAGCGAATGATGTGGGTAGATTTGTCAGTGGGAGGAATTAGGACAAGAATTGTGTCCGTGTATTCACCATGTGAGGGTGCAGATGATGATGAAGTTGACAAGTTTTATGAAGCATTGAGTGACAACGAGGTCAGGGTCAACAGCAAGGATAGAATAGTGCTAATGGGCGATTTCAATGCGAGAGTTGGGAATAGAATTGAAGGATACGAAAGGGTGATTAGTAAACGAGGGGAAGATACGGAAGCTAATGGGAATGGGAAGCGTTTGCTGGACTTCTGTGCTAGTATGGGTTTAGCTGTTACAAATACATTCTTCAAGCATAAGACTATTCACCGCTACACATGGGAGGCTAGGGGTACCAGATCCATAATAGACTATATCTTAACAGACTTTGAATTCAGGAAATCTGTTAGGAATGTACGAGTTTTTCGCGGATTTTTCGACGATACAGACCACTATCTGATCTGTAGTGAACTAAGTATCTCTAGGCCTATGGTAGAGAAAGTGAAATCTATCTGCAAACGAATAAGGGTAGAAAATCTCCAGGACGAGGAAATTAGACAGAAGTACATGGACATGATTAGTGAGAAGTTTCGAACAGTAGACAGTAAGCAGGTTCAGGATATAGAAAGTGAATGGGTGGCATACAGGGATGCTGTAGTAGAAGCAGCAAGGGAATGCCTAGGAACAGCTGTGTGTAAAGATGGGATAAGGCGAACATCTTGGTGGAATGATGAAGTGAGAGCAGCCTGTAAACGTAAAAAGAAGGCTTATCAGAAATGGCTCCAAACAAGGGCTGAGGCAGGCAGGGCTTTGTACGTAGACGAAAGAAACAGAGCGAAACAAATAGTTGTTGAATCCAAAAAGAAGTCATGGGAAGATTTTGGTAATAACCTGGAAAGGCTAGGTCAAGCAGCAGGGAAACCTTTCTGGACAGTAATAAAGAATCTTAGGGAGGGAGGGGAAAAAGGAAATGAACAGTGTTTTGAGTAATTCAGGTGAACTCATAATAGATCCCAGGGAATCACTGGAGAGGTGGAGGAAATATTTTGAACATCTGCTCAATGTAAAAGGAAATCATCATGGTGGTGTTGCAAACAGCCAAGCTCATGGGGAGGAGGAAAATGATGATGGTGAAATTATGCTTAAGGAAGTGGAAAGGATAGTAAATAAACTCCATTGTCATAAGGCAGCAGGAATAGATGAAATTAGACCTGAAATGGTGAAGTATAGCGGGAAGGCAGGGATGAAATGGTTTCATAGAGTAGTAAAATTAGCGTGGAGTGTTGGTATAGTACCTTCAGATTGGACACAAGCAGTAATTGCACCTATCTATAAGCAAGGGAAAAGGAAGGATTGCAACAACTATCGAGGTATCTCATTGATTAGTATACCAGGCAAAGTATTCACAGGCATCTTGGAAGGGAGGGTGCGATCAGTCGTTGAGAGGAAGTTGGATGAAAACCAGTGTGGTTTCAGACCACAGAGAGGCTGTCAGAATTAGATTTTCAGTATGAGCCAGGTAATTGAAAAATGCTACGAGAGGAATAGGCAGCTGTGTTTATGTTTCGTAGATCTAGAGAAAGCATATGACAGGGTACCGAGGGAAAAGATGTTCGCCATACTGGCGGACTATGGAATTAAAGGTATATTATTAAAATCAATCAAAGGTATTTATGTTGACAATTGGGCTTCAGTGAGAATAGATGGTAGAATGAGTTCTTGGTTCAGGGTACTTACAGGAGTTAGACAAGGCTGTAATCTTTCACCTTTGCTGTTCGTAGTTTACATGGATCATCTGTTAAAAGGTATAAAATGGCAGGGAGGAATTCAGTTAGGTGGAAATGTAGTAAGCAGTTTGGCCTATGCTGACGACTTGGTCTTAATGGCAGACTGTGCCGGAAGCCTGCAGTCTAATATCTTGGAACTTGAAAATAGGTGCAATGAGTATGGTAAGAAAATTAGCCTCTCGAAGACTAAATTGATGTCAGTAGGTAAGAAATTCAACAGAATTGAATCTCAGATTGGTGATACAAAGCTAGAACATGTCGATAGTTTCAAGTATTCAGGTTGTGTGTTCTCCCGGGATGGTAATGTAGTAAGTGAGATTGAATCAAGATGTAGTAAAGCTAATGCAGTGAGCTCGCAGTTGCGATCAGCAGTATTCTGTAAGAAGGAAGTCAGCCCCCAGACGAAACTATTATTACATCGGTCTGTTTTCAGACCAAATTTGCTTTACGGGAGCGAACGCTGGGTGGACTCAGGATATCTTATTCATAAGTTAGAAGTAACAGACATGAAAGTAGCAAGAATGATTGTTGGTACAAACAGGTGGGAACAATGGCAGGAGGGTACACGGAATGAGGAGATAAAGGCTAATTTAAGAATGAAATCAATGGATGAAGCTGTACGCATAAACCGGCTTCGGTGATGGGGTCATGTGAGGCGAATGGAGGAGGATAGGTTACCTAGGAGAATATTGGACTCTGTTATGGAGGGTAAGAGAAGTAGAGGGAGACCAAGACGACGATGTTTAGACTCAGTTTCTAACGATTTAAAGATAAGAGGTATAGAACTAAATGAGGCCACAACACTAGTTGCAAATCAAGGATTGTGGCGGCGTTTAGTAAATTCTCAGAGGCTTGCAGACTGAACGCTGAAAGGCATAACAGTCTATAATGATAATATATTCATGTATGTATGTATGTATGTATGTATGTATGTATGTAATGTTTTAAGTCCCACTAACTACATTCGGTTTTTGGAGACGCCGATATACCAGAATTTTGCCCCGAAGGAGTTCTTTTACGTGCCAGTAACTATACCTACACGAGGATGACGTATTTGAGCACTCTTAAATACCACCGGACCGAGCCTGTATCGAACCTGCCAAGCTGGACATTGTGCGTGGGGTAAAGAAATTCTGTTGCGTCAATTAATTAGGCTGTTTTTTGCTAGTTGTTTTACGTCGCACCAACACAGATACGTTTTATGGCGACGATGGGACAGGAAAGAGCTAGGAGCGGGAAGGAAGCGGCCGTGGCCTTAATGAAGGTACAGCCCCAGCATTTGCCTTGTGTGAAAATGGGAAACCACGGAAAACCATTTTCAGGGCTGCCGACAGTGGGGTTCGAACCTACTATCTCCCGAATACTGGATACTGGCCGCACTTAAGTGACTGCAGCTATCGAGCTCGGTAAAATTAGGCTGTAGTAACGTGTGGAACGGTATCTTTTTTTGCTACTAGTTGTAGTCAAAAGTCTACCCAGATATTTGCAAAGCGGTGATGTTTAAATAAATACGGTAAATGATGTGAAGTTTTAACCCGTAAGAAATGCAGGAAAGCAGTATATTTCGGCCTATCTTGCAAAATGACAAATATAATTTGATACAACGGTACATTATGGCAAGATAGATGGTACATCTGAACGTGAGCGAGATTATTCTGAGCGCGGGAACATTCAGCAGAGGTTCGACATGTTCCGATAAGAGAAATACTAAATAAGAAATATGCTACATTATGGTGGTCAACATTTTGTGAGGAGACGGCACTAGAAAAAGATTATTTGAAAAGTCTCATGGCCCAGTATTATACATTTCACTCTCGTCTTCAGGCGTTCATACAATGATACAAAATACAAGGATGCTTAGTAATTATACAGCATGGATTGTAAAGCGAACGAAGTGTTGATGAGTCAGGACGATAGAGGGTGAAATAAAACCTCGTTTAAATTTACTTCATAACTAATTATTCTGTGATTGTAATCAACAAGATATCGATTATGTTGTGAAATTCAAACCAAGGGTACCTGACTTTGAATAATTTGGGATTTAAACCGCGCCTGTATCGAGAATACCTTTGAGGATACTACTGAATTACATCGCTCGCCAGAGAATGAAAAAAATTAATATAATATATTCCATTCCTCTACTTACCACGATGGCAGAGTCTCCTCCTTTATGTTACAGCGTAGACGAGTCCAGAAGATAACAACTTCACCTTACTAACTCAACGTACGGTAGATGCAAACATTCATTAACACTTGTATTTGAGTTTCCAAGGAGTCACGTTCATCATATACGCTTGTCTTGCGATCTACTTCCGCCGCTTATCCTCTAGCTTGTGTTGGAACACAGAAGCTTATCCCAAACTCGACGTGAAGGTATATTAATACCTTAGTAAAAAGTTCCAAAGCTTGCTGTGTAACGGAAGCTCATTATTTCATACACTCATACATTAGGGTTTCAAAATTTAAATTACGTTCAATGCAAAATAGTAGCGAAACCTATCTCGAATGCTATTTTCGTCATTACATAAGATATGAAACGACATACATTCCATAACAATAATGTTGTTATTTCTACGTCCCACTAACTACTTATAGGGTTCACAGAGACACAAAGGTGCCAGTAAATCTACTGTACCGAAATGAGATTAATTTGCTCAGCAAATCCAAATTTTGCTGGACTGAGCCGGGATCGAAGCTGCCAACTTAAGCACACAGGGACAACGCTCTATCCACCGAGCTACTGGGCCTCTCTGTTGAAAGATTCATTTGCACAATTTTATATCCTACTAATATGTAAATAACTGAACCTATTCTAGTGAAAATTAATGCGGAAACATTCTCATTGGAGATACCGAAAGCCAATTCGTTTTTCAGATAGTTTTCAAGCTCAAGATTTTAGTTATTAACGTGATTCTACGTATCGTGGAAGACCTCCAGTTGTTCGTGGAATCTGCACCATATACACATGTGTTTTAATTTCCAGTCTGTTTCCAATTCATGACTTTTCATTCTAATTTTATGAAATTATACCGATTATTACAGGCATACTGGTTGCTAAGCAAAGGAATTCCCATATTTCCGGCTAGCTCAGTTCGTTAGGGTACTAGCCAATGTGGAGTTTATCTGTGTATTCGGGAGAGAGGGTATTCATATTCACCGTCGGTATTCGGTCATTCTTCCATGACTTTTCATATGAACGTCAAAAAATTACTGGGATAGTACGTTCCTGGAGGACACGTCCGCTTTATTCATATTGTACCATCAGTTAATAAAACATATAACAGGCAATGGCGAGTTGGCCGTGTGGTTAGGGGCGCGCAGCTATGAGCTTGCATCCGGGAGATAGTGCGTTCGAACCCCACTGTCGGCAGCCCTAAAGATGGTTTTCCGTGGTTTACCATTGTCACACCAGGCAAATGCTGGGGGGCTGTACCTTAATTTAGGCCACGGCCGCTTCCTTCCCATTCCTAGGCCTTTCCTCTCCCATCGTCGCCATAAGACCTATCTGTGTCGGCACGACGTAAAGCAAATAGCATAATGAAATGCCGTCCGTTAGGAATAGTTCATACAGACTGTTAATGTAGCTAGAATGTCTCAGGTTCCTTAAATGGCGTCAGAACAACTATAAGGAAATCTAGAAGCAGAAGAAATACACTTTTAATTTTGAAGGTATTTTATAGTATTTTTCTTGTGGTAACCAATAAACTATGAACTCATCACTCCACTGGGAGAAGTTTCGAATTAATATTGTATGCTTATAGATCATTCAATGTTGAGAAACCTGTATTTCTCCCATGGTAACAGGGTTGCCGTATCGAACTGCTCTGCTCAACAGTATCACTGGAAAACGGTGGCTTATAAATTTGTGAGACTCAGCATTTTTCAAGAAAAAGGTTGAAGAAACTAAGTCGAAAATTATTTTTATGAACTCACGAGGACGGAGGGTTTAGAGGGTGTTCATTTTGGTATTCACAGCATAACGGGAAAACGGTGGTACATACATTGGTGAAACGTACTATTTAAGTTCATGAAAAGTAAGCACTGATATAAAAATTAATAAATATACGCAACACAAAAATAAACGACTTCTCAACAACAGCGATAAGCTGCCGGTGATTTACAGCGTAACTGAGTGGCACAGAAGGAAAGTGAAGGAAAGCAACAAACCGATGACTGTTCTCGCCATTGAGCTTCCTCCCTGCAAATGCATTTATGAAACAGAAAATCTTAAGTAGTTACTTTATTAATGCAGGAAGAAACTCTCATCTTTATTTCATAATACAATCTAAAGTACATTACAATATTGCGTAATCATGAGGAATTATGGGTGTCTTAAGAGGGTGTGTGTTAGCTCCTTGGTAGGACATTAAGAGAAACCATCATAATATCTCCATCATTTTCAACGAAATTATTAAGGAGAACAATGGTTTAAATATGTAAATCTGGAAGACTTTAATTTACTGTTTCTTAGAATTTCGGAATCGTAGACAACAGGAGGATGTTTGTTAAAAAAGCTGAGTCTCTAGTCAGTTCCAAATCCCTCATATGAACGATATCATTCGAGCTAGCCTGTTGGCCTGTGTGCATACTTTCTGCGCACCGTTCTATATAACTGAACAGCCGTGAGTTACGCGGTACTATTAGCTTCCTTCTTCATATATGAACTCGCGAGTATGTAGACTAAGTATGAATAGGTTTCCACTCATGCTTACACTACAAGCGAAAATAGACATTATCAGAATGTTTGCACCGCTTTGCAATCCATGTAAACTCACATGATTTTGTGAATTTCAAAGGTAGTAGGTGACTTGTTTATGAGACACATTCACATATAATACATATTTAACGAGCAAATAAATATTCAAGGCTAAAGACAAATACCTACTGTATAATTCTATGTGCCGGCCCCGTGGTGTAGGGGTAGCGTGCCTGCCTCTTACCCGGAGGCCCCGGGTTCGATTCCCGGCCAGGTGAGGGATTTTTACCTGGACCTGAAGGCTGGTTCGAGGTCCACTCAGCCTACGTGATTAGAATTGAGGAGCTATCTGACGGTGAGATGGCGACCCCGGTCTAGAAAGCCAAGAATAACGGCCGAGAGGATTCGTCGTGCTGACCACACGACACCTCGTAATCTGCAGGCCTTCGGGCTGAGCAGCGGTCGCTTGGTAGGCCAAGGCCCTTCAAGGGCTGTAGTGCCATGGGGTTTGGTTTGGTTTGGTTTAATTCTATGTACAACATAATTGTGATAACTAGTATAATGTAATTACTTAAGCTAACACAATCTGCTGAGGTATTATCCAGACAGCGTGAATGAACTCTCAAAATGATTGTTTATGAATATTTTAAAAAATCTACTAACTTTTCTTCATCGTCACCCCGGTTAATAGTCAGGCAAGCGTATTTTTCCATCGCCCATCTCCATGCCCAATCTATGTAAACAATGGGACAACGTGGCTGAAAAGTAGATTTTTAAAATAACAACTGGACTCACTGCACCAACGAAATTATCAGAATAACCTCTGAGCCCTTACAAAAGTACTTCTTATTGGTTTAGAGCAGTCCTACTATATATACTCTGAAGACCTCTAAGACCGTACGATAATCGATCAGAACCGTGTGTCGTATATCCTCCACGTAAGTGGGTATTAGAAATTATAATGAAAAATAAAATGGGATTCAAAATGAAGTGGGAGTCATCTTTAAGTTTTAGGTTAAAGCACTTTTCATGCTCTTAGTATACCTGATACTTGAGCTAGACGATCCCTGCTTATGGCGAAAAGCAAGTAGTCTAACACAGTTCATGATATGTGGAAACCGTTCTTCGTGAACCTCTCTTTTGTCTGATGTAATTCGCTTCGATAATGACGTCAAACTCTACATTTCAATTTCATGAATTCATTCTTTACACTCAATATTCACAGCTTTAAATACACTGGCGGAAAATCAAACACCAAGAACGAGCTGTGCTAGATAAACGGGAGTCGTCCTACATAAACGAAATTGGGAGGCATGTTTCCACATCTGAAAGATTAAGCCTATTCAAATTTGCGTGCCAGTCGACAAGGAGTGGTGTTAGTAGCGCCACTACAACCTTTTCAAACCAAGTTTGCGTTAAATACGCGCTGTATAGTTCATAACATATGTCGTCGTCCGGTGTTGTGGGGTAGGTGTGACTCAAACATGCCCTTGAGGAGACGAAGAAGGCAGCTTCAGCAGCTTACTGGGTTTGAAGGAGGCCGTGTAATAGGGCTACAAGAAGGTGGATAATCTTTCCGCGATGTTGCGGAAACACTTGGCAGGGATATATCCACAGTGCACCGGTGTTGGCAACAATGGGTCACGCGAAGGCACTGTATCAAGAAGACCAGGGCCCGGCAGCACACGGGCCACTATGGAGAAGGGAGTGCGCCGTGTTCACAGTATGGCTGTGGTGATAGTATTGCTTCTTCAGCAGCCACTATAGCTTCATTTGGCACCAGCGTGACACAGCGAACTGTAACAGATCGTTTACTTGAGGGACAGCTCCGAGTCAGACCGCCTGTAGCTTTCATGCCACTAACTCCGAATCACCGCCTCCTGCGGCTTCAGTGGTGTCATGCTAGAGCTTATTCGAGAAAGGAATGGAGATCTGTTGTGATCTCAGATGAGACCCGTTTATGTATTTGTGCCAGTGATGGCCATAGGTTGGTAAGGAGGACGCCATGTGAACGCTTGGAACTAAGCTGTCTGCGGCGTCGACGCTTTAGACCTACACCAGGAGTTGAGGTCTGGGGAGTGATTTCTTTGACAGCAGGAGCACTCTCGTCGTTATGCCAGGAACCTTGACAGCGTACTTCTACGTTAGACTGGTGATTGAACGGGTTGTGCTGCCATTCATACCACTCCAGCAGGATAACGCTCGTTCACATACCGCTGCTGTAACCCAACGTCATCTACAGAGAGTCGACCAGTTGCGTTGGCCTGCGAGATCACCAGACCTTCCACCCACTGAACACGTGTGAGACATTACTGGACGACAAATCCAGCGCTATCCAATACCAACATTAACGGTTGTAGATTTGACTGAACAAGTGCAACAAGCGTGGTACTCCATGCCACAAAATGACATTCGGCACCTGTCCAACGCAATGCATGAACTTTGGCGTGTTTGCATTCAAAATCGTGGCGACTACAGTGGTTACTAATGTACCACCATGTCACATGTCTTGTTACGCATACTTGAACCTATGACCTGGAAGCTTTAATCAAATGAATATGTTACTTAGGCATTGATTAGCACAAATTACAGTCATCTAAACTAGTGAGTTCTTGGTGTTGGGATTTCAGTTTCGACTCGTGTGTATTACTCAGTGTGGACGTTGATGGAGTTGAATGAGAATAAATACAGGAAGGAAGGGAGGAAGGGAGGAAGGGAGGAAGGGAGGAAGGGAGGAAGGGAGGAAGGGAGGAAAGAAAGAAAGTAAGAAAGGAAGAAGGAAGGAATGAAGGAGACTTGGAGTTTCTTCACGAGTCTTACTGTTAGGAACATTCACTATAATACTTCTTACGTAGTCTTTAGTACAATCCCAACCGTGAGGACGTGTCTTTCAATTTATAAAGTCTCCCTTGGACAGATATTTGAGTCCAACTTTCAGCATGAGAAGCAAGAAATGTGGTAAATTCTAATCAGAATGCGTGGATATGGTTCCATGTGTTCGAGAATGGTCGAACAAAACTTAATGAAGGAGCACGGAGTCTCGTATATAAATATCACATGTATTCATCCATGAAAATTGATGTAACATTCACTGTGCTCTGGTAGATTTCTACAGGTTCCATATTTAATGTTCACAAGAACGTGAGACTGATCTCCCCTCAGCCATTCATCAGTTTCTTCAGCTCTTTCTGTTGTGACTACCGGGCGAGTTGGCCGTAGGGTTAGGGGCGCGCACCTGTGAGCTTGCATCCGGGAGATAGTGGGTTCGAATCACACTGTCGGCAGCCATGAAGATGTTTTCCGTGGTTTCCCATTTTATCACCAGGCAAATGCTGGATCTGTACCTTAATTAAGGCCACGGCCGCTTCCTTCCAACTCCTATGCCTTTCCAATCCCATCGTTGCCATAAAACCTATCTGTGTCGGTACGACGTAAAGCCACTAGCATTTTCTATTGTGATCCGGGGACATGATAGCCACGTGATCATGTCTTTAGTTTCTCACCTTCTGACCGAGATTCTAATCCTTGCAAATGCATGTGATAACGTTTTGAGAAAGTATCACGTCGCTGTTTGGATTCCATATCCTGTAGCTATAGTCACGATATCAACAGTCGTGTAAAACTACAAGCATGCTTGTTGCTTGCTACTGTGGTTATGAGGTTCCTTTGCACTGTTCCGAGTGCCTGTGCGCTATCTGAAAATGGTATTA
Source organism: Anabrus simplex (assembly GCF_040414725.1). Lineage (NCBI taxonomy): Eukaryota > Metazoa > Arthropoda > Insecta > Orthoptera > Tettigoniidae > Anabrus > Anabrus simplex. The sequence goes on along the minus strand of NC_090266.1, from coordinate 1,191,711,353 downwards.
CATATCACGGGGCGCTCAAAGTTTCATGAGATATGTGACTTTGCTTTCAAGTAGGGGATTATTACTGTCTTATTTGTTCATTCATTTGTTGCATGATTACATATAAATTATAATGGGCTGACATTCTTTATCAAATGAAAGCATACATTGGAAGAATACTGGGAAAAGTGATTTAAATACCAAAGAAATGTTTTGTTGGAAAATAATAAAATGTCTGCAATAAATATGGAAATAAATGCTTATTTAAAATCTGTTTACTTTCTTGACAATAACTGGTATCAAGAACAACAAGAAAAAGAGAAATAAACAATAAAATGAAGCTTTTTACTTGTGCGAACAGATCAGTTTAGAAATGATCTAACGAGGGGAGTATTTGAAGGGTATGGGGAAATATAATGGTAACCCACATTGGCCATGAATGGAGATATTCAATTGGAAAGGTTTAAAAAAATATTTCATACAAAATTTATTGACATTTTATTAGTAATGCAACTGGTATTTACTGTTCAAAGACTGAAGCATACAAATCAATAGAAAAAAATATAAACATTGAATTAATAATGTACAAATGATTCTATTTTCTTTGCAATGGCAACTTATTTTGTGGCATACCATTGTTTTCCTGCAACTAGCACAAGACTGCTGAATGTTGTCACATCTCGTCTGCAGAAGCATCTACATACTCATCCTCAATTGCAGATGCCTTCTTAGTTTTTATGGCCCTGTAGAAGTCGTGGTAAATAGGAGGTATCCATTTCAGTGCAGAAATGAGGTCGTGTTTCTTCTTTGCGTCAATTGGAAGTGATCCGGAATACTTCTTTCGAAGACTGGTACCTTGTAAGGTTGAAGGACGACCTCGTTTGTTTAAGTTTACTTTCTGCCAATCTTCCCCATTAAATGTATTTGATACCATCATGATCCCTGGCTCGTCTGCAGTGAGGATGAGACGTACACTATCTCGGAGTAACACCTTGTGCCCGTCTTCTGAGATATTCTTCTGACTAAACAAACATCTCATGTCACTGCAGCACACAGAATCTTCCGATTTCATAACATGGACACAAAACGGTCTCTTTTGGGCACACTTCTTCAAGATGTCCACCCAGTCTTTAGGGGAGTATACATACTGCACATGTCGACGAACGTTCTTCTCCACAACACCGAAGTCTCGATCACTTGGCAACATGGAGTGTCCAGAAAGAGGGAAGTGGTGCTCAACGGAGGAAAATCTTCCTCTTGCAATAAGCAGCATCCAAACATACACAATATTCCAGTTTTTGTTTTGCCCGGAGCAGTTGTCTGAAATTGCAATCAACTTATTCCCCCGTATATCGTGATCTTCAAAATACTTCAGTAAGCAGCTGCCTATTTCATCTGAACCCCTGGATGCTACTGTTTCATCCCAAACAAAAAAATGACCGGGTGAGGAATTACAGGGATGAATGCTAAAGTTGTATGTCCACAATTTCCTCTTATAGAACATTAGTCCTGTAGAGAGTTTAGGAGTGGGCAATGCCTGTTGTAGATCAAAAGTTATTACATGGATCTCTTTACCTAAAACTGCCCGCTCTGTTTGTACTTTTAAATTATCTTGGCCTGCCTGGGCTTTTCTGAGATGTAATTCCTTCTGTACATTTATTTGTTTTAACTTTTCCATGTTGTTGTCATTTCTCGCAGCCATCAGTTCAATTTCATGTGAATCGCACGTTGGGCACGTATCTGATTTGGGCAATTTGAATGAAATATTGAAATCTTCAATAAAAATGCGATGATACTTATCGAAAGATACAGGATTTGCTTTGATATCAGGACAGTATTCATCTTTATAGTGGTTGTAGCAACTGTGTATAGAATATTCCAATGACACATAGAATTTATCACCATTATCTTTTCTACTATAATGGCTTTTGTATTTTGGAATACCTTCTATATGTTTCTTAACTAACTGCACGTCTTCCTCTGAGTAGGCATGTGGTCTGTTCTTGTGTTTGCCTCTTCTATCGTCTGGTGGAGTAGTAGCCCCTGTTCGCATTTTTGATTGAATATTTTCTACCCTACCTCTGTTGTGCTGTAAACCGTGGATGCTTAAAAATGCAACTTTACAGACATCAGTGCTTCTGCCATCTTTTATTACACTGTATCGCACAATGTTGTTACGTCTACTAATCTCATTGCCTGTATATCTTCTTTTTACGGGTTCTAGCCGCAGACAACCAAACAAATAAGCATTTTGTCTGTTGAAGTCCCCAATGTTCCAGAATGACCTGTTTATACTCTGTATAATCCCCTCCCCAATCCGTTCAAAACACTTTTTAGCACATTTACAAGACGCACCAGGTACATTTCTCGCCTGGATCACTGTACCTTTTTTTGTAGTGTACTCAAGTCCACTATTCCTTGCAAGTTTCTTCCTTTGTTGTTTGTTCAGTTTCCTTTTCCTTTTTCTTGATGTCTTCATTGGGATGTATTTATTCTGAGGGTCAATCCTGCTGTGGTCCTCTTCATTCTGGTAACAAAATGATATTGTATAGAAAGAGGCATTTTAAATTATTAGTTTCGTTACATCAATAAAATGGTAACCTCATCAATGAAATGATGAATAAAATGGTAATCCACAAATACGAGTATACTGCATTTTTAAGCATCGTGTGATTTATGCATTACAGTATAGTTGTATGAAAATATATATTAACTGTATCGCAGTATCATGATCTCGTATAATAGTTCAATATCCAATAAAATCCAAATAAAAACGCAGCTTAACTAGCCCGCACAAAGATAATGGTAACCAGCAAATAACAACATGTGGTGGAAAACAAAACTTACCTCACTTGTACTAGAATTAATATTAGTAGAATCTTCCATCTCCTTCTGTAAACTGAAGTCTGGATCATTAATGTCGTCATCAAAACAGTCAGAATCACTCGAATCACTAGACAATTCACTTAAAATTGCATTAATATCACAACTTCCCTTACTACTGCCAGCTGCTGCCTCCATTTTGAATTTGTGGGTTACCATTGTCTCTCACTAGAGAGTGTGGGTTCCCATAGAAACAAACCAATATTGTACTGCCATCTGTCATCAATAAGACAAACTCGTAGCACCAATTAGTGTAGATATGGGTTACCATTGTATTACTCTACTTACCATGAAATATTCAAATTTGAGGGTTACCATTGTCTTTCCCCATACCCTTCATTTCACTTCTGCTGAAATATACCTTGAAATTCCGGTGGCACAAGCGATGTACCACATGAAGGCCATTTAAACAAAATAGCTGCTAATTTACATTTCAAGGCCAAAAAATCGAAACCAGAATTCTGCAGCTGCAACTCAGTACGCTGTGCAGATGGACATCCCCGCTTCAAGTGAAGTGGAGCATGGCGTTCGTATGCACTGCACAGAGAGACAAGGCGCGGCATAACATGCTCTGTGTCGTTATCGCGTTATGGCTTGAATCAGCGATAAGAGTAAAGCAAAAGTGATGTTTTAAATTAAATGTTGAAAACACAAATTTATTTTGCACCATGCAAAAGTATAAACACCTTAATGCCTTATTGCCCTACACTTGACCTGCCCGTGATTTCATATTCTTTTTCATGAATCGACTGACCCAAACATGCGAAACAAAGAAATCTGTATTTTCGGCATTGAGTTCCGCGAAATTGCAAGGCCCACTGAGATTCCCTTTGTTTACAGGCAATCATTTGAAAGAACCAGGAACTCGTCAGTTCGTTTCGTTGTATATCTGCTTACAAACTAAGTTCCAGAAATTTAGGGATAAACACTATCAAGAGCATGAACGATTGTCATTTCAGTATGCTGTCTCCATGCAAAACTTCTTCATGAATGTCTTCATCTGACGGCATTATTACTATTAGACGGAAGTAGAGAGCTTTCCACTGCCTGAGAAAACTTATCCAGTTCCAATGGTTGGATTTTTCATATAGTATTAGGAGAAATTTGGATTAACTCTATGGTTTTACACACAATCTTCTTTTCAAAAAGGGGCAAGGAGGCTCCTGCAAACCATCTGTTCAACTATATCTTTCGCAATTTTCTGATTTAATGGAATAATGGGCCAAACGTTCCTGTCGATTCCTAAAGCACAATAGATAAAGTTCGAGAAATATAGATCAATCCATGTTGACTGTGGGCATTGCAGTGTACTAATATGTTAACGCTCTAACTGATTGTGCTACTGTGTAAGTGTATTTCCCCCCAAAACCAGAGTACGTTTCGGTCGCATTTCGCACTCAACTGCACTTTGATCTGCGTTGTTACTCTTGGAGAGAGTTTAATAAATCGATCTCTTCAGGGTTCAAGAAATTTCTCTGCAGCGATATCCTTTCCTGCTTCATCGTGAACACGTGCAGCACAGAAATATGTATTTTTGGTATTGATTGCTCGTGAAATTGCCAAGGTCCGCTGTTGTAAGTCTTCATCTCTCACAATTTGTTTCGCTATTCTTGCTTCCTCAATGTGGGAGTACAAATTTCATTACATTAACTTTTTTACACCCTAGAGGAATGAGCGGCATAATCAAAACTATTCGTCGACACATAAAGTTTTCGCTCTAATGATAAAATATGAACGTTTCTTGGTTCATGCGGTAACGAGCATTGCTCCTTGCCACCGCCATTCAGCCAGAAATTCAGAGCTTTCCACTTGTATTGATTATATTTTTATTTATAACTTTACACGGATCATAAATACGTTTTCTATGATAGGTAATTCATAATATTCCTACTTTTACAAACTTCCTCCTGTGCATTTATTTTCAACTAAGACAAAAACAGCTTCGTGGTAACTATTACCACCTATCAGTTCACTTTCTCTATAGTTCATTTAGTTTTCCCGGCACCACGTCCAGATCACTTTCTTCTTTAGCTGTCCTTCCCAGATTAATTTATTCACAATCTCTTTTTCATGCTTTCTGTCATTCGCATTACCCTTCCAGTTAACATTTGGTAAATTCAGATCACCCTCTGCAGTGTCATTCCCCACATTTCTGATTATCTTATAAAATAATTCCGCATCAGCGTCAGTCCCAAACTTGCAAGGTCCGTACACTCAAAAATCATCAAGTTGCCTATTATCTTTCGATGTGAGCCTTACATCTAGAATTCCATGCTTCTTATCATTTACGTTGTCGTAGCTTACGAATTCTTATTTCACCAATACGAATGCATCCCCCCCTATCCTACAGATCATATCCTGTCTCTACGATAAATACTCCAGTTCCGAGAGAAAATTTTCGCATCCATGATTAGACACCTATTACAATATCTGGTAAATATATATATATAAATTACTTAATTATATTCCTTTTTACAATACTTCTACAGCTTAAAACAACCATGTTTATGTCATAGTTACTTGACTTCCAGTTCCCTATACTCTCTTCATAATTCCCCAGTCCACCTCTTTTCCCTGAATGCACCTCTCTATTACCCTTCTAAACAAACCCCTAGCAAGCTTTGTCTAAGTTGAGGTAAAGCCGTAAGTTGCTTGTTAAAAAATGGAGAACAGGACACCAGCTTCTGGCCTGCCGACTGTGGGCTTCGAACCCATTAACTCCCTAATACTTGCAAAGCATTCTCACCCATGTTTATCGCTAACACAAGATGCATTTTCCACCCATAACTAGGAAGTATTGAACACAATGCCTGCACTGTAACTGCGAGTTGTTACAATGCTGTGTGTGGGAACGTTGTCATGAACATAGCACGAGGGTTATATGCTAATGTTTTCTTTTTAAATAGGAGAGAGGTCTGGTCGCAGACTACTCAATAAAGCAGCGGAGTTATCCCGTGGATCACTTTAGAAGGAAAACTAGATTTGACACCTTTTGGTACTTGGAATACTTTGTCCCTTCACTCTTCAGTTATACAGGGTGTAACAACAATGTACGACACAAATTGCAGGACACATTCCTCACACGTAGACGGATAAATTATATTAACATGGGTCCGGAAACGCTTTGTTTCCATGTTACACGTCATTGTCTCCAACTCATTAATCATGGGAAACACACAAGAACAGAACGTTAGAATCATGGGGAACATGCACTCTTTATTGCGTCTGGTAACGGTGTCGTTATCGTATGTGTACCGCCAGTGTTTTGTTTTGTTTTACATGTCCCTGTTGCCATGCAACTTACTTCATTGCTTGTTTACAGGTAAACATCAACTGTTCCAGTGAGCAGTACGATGTTGGCAAGCATGTATCAAAGCTCGCGGAGGGCATATTGAACATCTCCTGTGAGAAAGAGTTGCATGTGGTATGCTGGTACGTTCTGTTCTTGTGTGTTTGCCATGATTAATGATTTGGAGACAATGAGGCGTAACGTGGAAACAAAGCGTTTCCGGACCCATGTTCATATAATATAATTTCTTCCTCTTTGTGCAAGTAATGTGTCCTGCAATTTGTGCCGTACATTTTTGTTACACCCCGTATAACATTTTCTACAGTAACAGGAGAAAAATTTAAATTATCTCACCATGTTAAATGATTACATAGTCTGCAACCAAGTCGTGAAAAGCGATTTGTCTTGCAATATGTTACACCATGACATACGAGATTTCGGCTCTGTATGCCCCAATATTACCTGACTAAAAGTAGGAGTGCACTTTCCTCATCATTTTACATTCAACTCTTCTGTGTTCTTTTGCAACCTCATATTTCGTTGGGCTGCCCTTAATTATTTATCCGATTTACTGTGTCAACGCTGAATGCTCTCCACTTCCTCGACGTCTTCAAAACAACTTAACGCTATTTAACGCTGGGGTGTGCCGCTTGATGACAGAATAATAGCCACAGCAGAAGGAGACGGTACATTCCATTGTGCGAAACGTGACAAAGATGGCATGTTCTATATATCATTGTCTGAGGAGAACCGAAACAAGCCAGACACTGTGTCACAGACAGCAGTATTCCAGGAAGCAATTTGAATACGTGATCTACATCGTGTCTGCATCTAGCATTTCATGCATGCCATATACACCTTCTGATTAAGCTACAGTGCAATGTATTCAGGTAAACTCGGGAACGTAATGTTTGCTCAAAAACGTTTGAAGATATCTACAGAAAAAAAAAAAATCCTGTGTCAGTAATAACATCTGTTCAAGGAATTTACATTATTTTAAAAGCGTTAATAAACACAGGGTGGTCATCATTTATAGAATGTTCTAAGACGTATTCCTTGTTATATTATACTGTGATTTAACCTAATATACTTGAGAAAAATGTTCAATAGTTTACGATATGGAAAAGCCTTTCGTTTGGAACTTGAAACGAAGATTTATGTATTAAAGAATGTCACAATAAGGCAATAATATTCTCGCAATAATAATAATAATAATAATAATAATAATAATAATAATAATATTTTGTCATTTTTATATTTTCAAGTTTCTCCTTACAGAAAGTTATAATTTTCCCAATAAAATGCAAATAGTTATCATGTCGTGTGTGCTTATTATCGCCAAACTCTAATATCTCCTATCACAGAAAATCGTAGTCGTAAGTTTCCAACTTCCAGTTTGATTAACACGTAAATTATTCGAACTTGTACTGAAGTTTGCTGGGTTAAATAGATTAAAAATTCAAAATGAATATGTCCTTAAAATGATGCAAAATAAATTATGACCACCATGTGTAGGACCGCATTCAATATAAATCTAGCATGAAGAATTTCGTTTAAAATTCCCTATTGTTAAAAATACAATTAATAAGCGACGTGGTAAGTTAATATATTTGTTCATCGTTCCTTAAACGAGCGAGTTGGCCGTGAGGTCAGGGGCACGCAGCTGAGAGCTTGTATTCGCGATATAGTGGGGTCGAACACCACTGTCGGCAGCACTTAACATGGTTTTCCATAATTCCCCAATTTTGCATCTTTATATGGCTATGCCTTCCAATTTTTAGCCCATTCCTATACCTTCGTCGTCGTAAGACCTGTCTGTGTCGGTGAAATGTAAAGCCAATAGTAAAAGGAAAAAATCGGCTGATAATTGCTAAGTCTCCGAGTACCACCACGAGCGGAAGGAAAAAGTGCACTATCACGAAGTTTTCTTGGCGAATTAATAAACAGAAGTCTATGTACACGTCGGTGACTAAAGCGCGACATGAATAATTGGTAAACACAAGATCAAAACTGTACAATTTGCAAAATTATGCCATACTTCCTCTTCTTTTTCTTCTTATAACCTCTTTTTCTAATGTAATGGTGTCCGCATATACTCTGCATTTGGTCTAGTTATACCGCCGATCACCCTTTCTGACGCCAAACCCATGTGAAGGCGTGTTTCCACTCCTGGTTGTTTGTGTGGTAGTGCACATTCAGTAAGTTTAGTGTACGTAGCTCGCGTCAGCACCACTAAATTTTAACCATTTATGATACAAACATTTCATTGGGGACAGAGTAGTTAGTCGCGAAATAACGCTATAACAAATTATTGCACGGTCTTTTATAACGATGGCTTCAGTAAAGATACCAACTCCCATAGCTGTAGATATTTATGTCGTCGTGATATTTCTTACCAACGAGTGAGATATTGCCAGTAACGAAATGACAAGGCATAGTAAAAGTTTATATCCATGTAACATTTGATTCAAAATATCTATTTTATATCTGTTTTTAGGAAACTATGGAACTAGGTGCAGATTCATACTGCGGAAGAGCTACCGTGTAATATTTTACTGTTATTGTCTACAAAAACTTATGTCCATCATAAAATGTATTATTATTCTCATCTCGTAAATTAACGTCTTTCTTCTTTAATATCGTTGCTTTATACTTCGACAGGTGTTACAAGCGTATATTTGAGTATTCAATGTCAAAGCTCCGCCTCTGTGGTGTAGTGGTTAGCGTGATTAGCTGCCACCCCCGGAGGTCCGGGTTCGATTCCCGGCTCTACCACGAAATTTGGAAAGTGGTACGAGGGCTGGAACGGGGTTCACTCAGCCTCGGGAGGTCAACTGAGTAGAGGTGGGTTCGATTCCCACCTCAGCCATCCTGGAAGTGGTTTTCCGTGGTTTCCCACTTCTCCTCCAGGCGAATGCCGGGATGGTACCTAACTTAAGGCCACGGCCGCTTCCTTCCCTCTTCCTTGCCTATCCCTTCCAATCTTCCCATCCCTCCACAAGGCCCCTGTTCAGCATAGCAGGTGAGGCCGCCTGGGCGAGGTACTGGTCATACTCCCCAGTTGTATCCCCCGACCAAGAGTCTGAAGCTCCAGGACACTGCCCTTGAGGCGGTAGAGGTGGGATCCCTCGCTACGTCCGAGGGAAAAACCGAACCTGGAGGATAAACAGATGATGATGATGATGATGATGAATGTCAAAGCTAACCGTGAGATATTCTACTGTTAATTAAAACGTACTGTACAGGGTGAACCGAAATTCGCGCACTCGGGCGTCGCAGCGCGACTCCTCACATGCCAGCAATAAAAACATGTCTCTCACAAAAAAGGACGTTAAAGAGGGACATTCTTTCAACATTGTAACCACATGTACGGTAACTACCTCTGTCAGCACGTATTATTCGTCCTGTACAGTTGGTGCAGTGAATAGAGTTTTGGGTTAGCATGCAGGAGGACGAGGGGTCGATCCTGGGTTGAGCGTATGTTTTTTATTTCGTAAATATAGTCCAGGTGGTATTGTGTCTGGCATTTTAATTGTGAACAGCGAATAAATTCACGCCCACGATGTGGAAAGTGTGTCTTCCAAAGCTGACCAATGAAAAGGATTGTTCGTCCATTTCTAGGATCGTAGTATGTAAATGCAAATGTTTTCAAGAGGGCCTGCTGCAATCGCTGTTGACTGTTAAGAGGCCAGATGCCATACCACCTGGACTACATTTAAGAAATAAAAACATACGCCTCAATCCAGGATCGACCCCTCGACCTCATGCATGCTAACCCGAAACTCTATCCACTGCACCAACTGTATAGCACGACTAATATGTGCTGACAGAGGTAGTTACCCTACATGTGGTTACAGTGTTTCAAGATTGACCCTAATCAACGTCCTTTTTCTGTCGGATATACTCGCAGGACGAACTTTTGTGAGAGGCATTTTTTATTGCTGGCATGTGAGGAGTCGCGCTGCGACGCCCGAATGCGCGAATTTTGGTTCATCCTGTATAATTAAAATATTACAACTTGTCTCTGAGAGTGCAGCTTATTTACATACACTCCAACATGAGTTCAAGAGATAAGCAGCGAGATTGCGATATAATGTTTAGTTGAGTATTTGTTAGACTGGAAGTCATATTCATAACGTTGGATACCGTCCTCCAGTGTATTCGATTGTAATTTCGTTGCGATGTCTAACACGACTTCATGACTTCGGAAACAAGACTTATTAAATTTCTAATTTACATTCTCCTTAATTGTATTTGCTATTTCTCGATGGATGCAGTATCTTTGCACCTGTCTCTCGTCAAAGGCAACAACAAAATGTAGCTTCCACTGAAGTCTGAGTCTCATTTATGTGTGTGACAGCATGGGAGATACCGGGAGAGTTGGCCGTGTGGTTAGGACCACACAGTTTTGAGCTTGAATCCGGGAGATAGTGGGTTCAAACCCCACTGTTGGCAACCCTGAAGATAGCTGTCCGTGGTTTCCCATTTTCACACCAGAAAAATACTGTGGATGTACATAAAATACGGCCACGGCCGCTTCCTTCCCAGGGCCCATGACCTAGAGTTAGGCCCGTTTAAGCAACAAGCTTCCTTCCAACTCCAAGCCATTTCCTCTCCCATCGTCGGCATAACACCTATCTGTGTCGGTGCGGCGTAAAGCACATTGTAAAAAAAAGGAAAGTATACGAAATGGAATACACAGAAAGTCTAGTGCCTCTCGGAACATCCAGAATTCATAGCATGTGATAAATTATTGAACTGTCTAATTAATTGATAATATGTATATTTTTAATCACTGGTAGACCATTTTTACATTAATATGTATATGCACATATAGGGTTTTAATCATCCATTTCACATCATTTCATTTCTTTGTATCGCGGCTAAAACGTATTCTGAACGAACCACATATTGGGTAAAGTATTTCAACATCATTCATATTAATAGCTTGCAGTAAATTTTCCAATAGCCGTTGTGAGGTGACCAGTGTCAGTAGGCTAATTTCAGCCCATTTCCAGGAAATGTACGTCATCAAGGTTACGAGAGACCTTACCCTCTCCACCTTCTGAAGAGATAGTTGAAACATTATGAACGCCGATTTTTCGAAGTTCGCTATCTGACGCTTTGATTTCGCGGGAAAGTGTAGCCTATGTGAATGGACGTAATGAAGCAACGTGATGGATTCACAGCAATACATAGGGGAAGGGATGAGACCTCAAATCTTACTGTACCATGTGATATGGCTGATGGAGGGAGACTTTTGAACCTATATACTTCGAAGACAAGAGCTGTAGAGGACATTCTTTTTTTACTCGGAAACACAGAGACACTCTTGGAAGACACTATTACTACGATTCTACGTCTGCACATCGGAGAAGATTATAACATAGTTCACTTCGCATCTGAGTATATACTACTCAAAAGTTACTCTCATTGGGACTTGTTCTCTCAATGACGAGAGGGGAAGTCAACGGGAGACCGGTTATGACTAGTATAGGAGAAGAGAGCTTTTATTATTAATTTATTTACGCTACTGTTCCGTAATACGGAAGAATACAAGTTTATTCTCTCCATGAACATAACCCATGGTGGTTTACTTTTAAAATTAGGACTCATTACGACTTTATGTAAGGAGTACAGTAGGAAGTGTTAAGGGAGGAAAGTCATATTACAGCTAGTGTATTATGCACGAAGCAGAAGTAGGACTGGAATCCAACAACAGATGACGCAGCCGGTACGAGAGATCCATCATTAATCATCAGCTTCCAGATAACAAAGTCTACAAATGGTTAGCTATTGGCTCAAATTACTGCAAGTCTACGCGTTACAATTCATGTTCTTATAGTTCATTTCATTTAATTTTTCTTTTGCTTCCGTAACTTCAGATTTCGTTAATACTCCGTTACGTCACGTTTCTCATCCTAATAAATAGCTGTTTTAATTTGTATTTTCTGAAATTATTATTAATGATCCTTAAATTCCAAGTTAGTGTACTTAATGATTTGTGTTCCGTCACCTTACCCCTGGGAGTTTTTTAGTCTCATTACGTATTGTTATTATTATTATTATTATGAATATTATTATTATTATTATTATTATTATTATTATTATTATTATTATTATTATTATTATTATTATTATTATTATTAATTATCAACATTCGTTTTCAAGCCATAAGCTTCAAGGCTGGCGCCCATGGGGTATTATTTATGGAGAAACAATGAGATATCATTTATTTATATTAATATTAAGGTGACCCGCCAGGTTATAATCTTGTCACACATCTGTGGGCCGAGTGGGTACGTCACAGTGTTTCAATAGTACTTTCTGGTTCAGTCAGGAAGGCAACGGATAAATACCTAATCTTCAACATGACTTCTGTACACTTTTAGCGTCGCCATCGATTTTTGCGATTTCTCTGTAACGTTATAACCTTTGGTGATGATTTTTGAGGGTGCAACGAGCTTCCAGGCTGTAGACTGAACACAGACAGACAGACAGACAGACAGACAGACAGACAGACAGACAGACAGACAGACAGACAGACAGACAGACAGACAGACAGACAGACAGACAGACAGACAGACAGACAGACAGACAGACTGGTATGCAGAGACTATACCGTATCTGATTGTGATATTTTTATCTTATTTACTTCTATGCCAGCGTTCCCACACACTACTGAGGTTGTGGATACAATCTGCGTCATCTACGTGGATTTGGCCCATCTATGAGGCTTGATACTGTTCCTGACCCCAACCTTACGTTGGGGGATGTTTTCAAATATCATCTCCTTCTACTTAAGTTGACAGTTTGATGTGCTGTTTGCAAATAAGGGTATGTGTATTAAAACAACCACCGGTTCCCAACCAAGAGGAAGTAAGAGGACAAGAAGAAAATTTCCACCCTATCCCGGCCGGAAATCAAACCCAGGACCATCAGAATAGAAGGTTACTATACTGACCATTTATTAAATGAATAGAACTGTTAATTATCGTTATTACTTTTCTCTCCTGAGATCGAGGCATATCATGGGGCATGGGTAATTGTTTAACAGCATGATAAGGATTAGGGCACTTGTACGAAGGCCGGGGCCGATGTCCTTCGATGTTAGGCCCCTTAAAATAACAATCATCATCATCATCATCATCATCATCATCATCATCATCATCATCATCATCATCATGTACGAAGGCCATCCGGAAAGTGGTACCCATTTGCGCAGTATAGACACAGGAGTAAATATTAACAAATATACACATTTTTATTGGAAAGAACATACTTTACACTACTTCTCCACATAATCTCCAAGCAAATTTAGGCATTTGTCATAACATGGGACGAGGTTTTGTATTCCAGCGTCATAGTCCTCCGCCGCCATCGTATTGAGATACGTAGTCACGGCTCGTTTAAGTTCTTCATCGCTGTCAAAAAAAATGTCCCGCCAGAAAGACTTTAAGCTTCGTAAAGAGATGAAAATTCGAAGGGGCCAAGTCCGGGTTATACGGGGGATGGTCGAACTTTTCCCACTTGAATTTCTGCGAAAGTTGTGTTGTCACAGCTGCATGAGGCCTGGCATTGTCATGAAGGGGAATGACGCCTGTAGACAATAGACCTCGCCGTCGATTTTGTATTTCCCGCCGTAATTTCCTTAATGTTTCACAATACGCATTAGCATTAATTGTGTCTCCACGGGCCATAAAATCATTGAGAAGTACACCTCAGCGATCCCAGAAAACGGTTGCCATGAGTTTCCTGGTGGACAGGACTGACTTGAATTTTTTTGGTTTGGTTGGTAAATGAGCATGATGCCACTCCATTGACTGTCGATTACTCTCAGGCGATGCATGAAAAACCCATGTTTCGTCCCCAGTAATGATGCGAGTCAGGAAAGAGTCTCCTTCATCGGAATAACGTCCCACAAACGTCAGTGCTGCAGCCATACGCTTGGTTTTGTGCTCCTCTGTAAGCATGCGAGGGACCTACCTTGAACAGATTTTTGAATAATGCAGATGGTCTTTGACAATTTCATGAACAATTGTTCGAGACACATTAGGAAAATGTTAACAGAGTTCATCAATTGTGACGCGCCGATCGTTCCTCACGCATTCGTCTACTGCGCTCAGCAGTTGGTCTGTAATGACAGATGGTCTCCCTGAACTCTCCTCGTCGTGTGTATTTCCGCTCCCCAGGTTGAAGTTGCGACACCAGCGCCGAACAGACGACTCGTCCATCACATTGTCTCCATACACCTCCGTTAATTGGCGATGAATATCACAAGGTCGAACGTTTCGTGCATTAAGAAATTTAATCATGGCCCTCACTTCACAACTGGCGGGGTTTTCAATTTCTTTAAACATTTTAAACAATCACAGGCAAACCACAGACAATGCTAGCGTCACGCAACCTGGCACAGAGCAGGCAGACAAGCCACTGACGTGCTCTGACCTTGCCCAGCGGCTACCCGAGTCGTCAGCGCTTCTTGCGGCGCAAACTGGTACTACTTTCCGGATGGCTCTCGTATATTTATTTATTTATTTATTTATATTTCTTCATGCATTAAGATCATGAAGTATATAACAACAACAACAACAACAATAATAATAATAATAATAATAGTAATAATAATAATAATAATAATAATAATAATAATAATAATAATAATAATAATAATAATAATAATAATAATAATAATAATAATAATAATAATAATAATAATAATAATAATAAACTAGCGGACCCGTTCGATAAATCTCACATATTCATAAAGTAGGCTATGTGGTGGAGTAGCCCCTGGTGAGCTACTGGTGATCTAAGGAATACACAAATCAGTACAATATTAGACAGTCTTACATACCACTTAATATAAACTTTGATTCTTTTAACATTTATGCTATCCACTTGAACGGAAGAAAATGCAAGTGCATTATTGTACTGACGAAAGTTCCGGGAGTAATTTTTGGTTTTATTATCATTCCTTTCTTAAGTGATACTTACAGCATATTATAATGACATATAATAGGCATCCAAGCGGCCGAAATGTGAACAGCTATGATAGAGCGTATTTTCCTGCAGCAACAGTATTTGCAAATCGCACACTTCGTACAATTTTAAACTCATTTTTAAGGAAATTATTCATATTTATGAAATGAGAGTGCAATTCGTCACTGATAATATCTATTCTGTTTATTTTGAATGTTCATTTGTCACGATCGGTTACTTGTGGGCGTTGCAAAAGGGATCTATACTACTGAATTAATATATATGATAATAAATTCTATTGTCAGCCTCTGTGGTGTAGTGGTTAGCGTGATTAGCTGCCACCCCCGGAGGCCCGGGTTCGATTCCCGGCTCTGCCACGAAATTTGAAAAGTGGTACGAGGGCTGGAACGGGGTCCGCTCAGCTTCGGGAGGTCAACTGAGTAGAGGTGGGTTCGATTCCCACCTCAGCCATCCTGGAAGTGGTTTTCCGTGGTTTCCCACTTCTCCTCCAGGCGAATGCCGGGATGGTACCTAACTTAAGGCCACGGCCGCTTCCTTCCCTCTTCCTTGCATATCCATTCCAATCTTCCCATCCCTCCACAAGGCCCCTGTTCAGCATAGCAGGTGAGGACGCCTGGGCGAGATACTGGTCATACTCCTCAGTTGTATCCGCAGACCAAGAGTCTGAAGCTCTAGGACACTGCCCTTGAGGCGGTAGAGGTGGGATCCCTCGCTAAGTCCGAGGGAAAAACCGAACCTGGAGGGTAAAAAGATGGTGATGATGATGAATAAATTCTATTACGTTCTTCGTCCGGATTGTACTATGTCGTTGGTCTATCGTGCAGGGGCACATCAGCCTCAACGTCAGCAACCTATACATAAGGTACATAGAACGGCACGATCGAACTTTGAAGTAGAACGTAAGCAGTAGTATGGACCGTGGAGTATTAACTGTAACAATGAACTAGAAAAATGATTGAATCACACATTAGGAACGTCACGGTGCCACGCTAACATATCTACGTCTCGTCATTGACAAAGTAATCAGTGCGGACAAGTGGAGCAATATCGAACCATTCTGAGAGTTACACCGTGTCCTTAGAGGTAAATAGCTGGATTATTTTCAATGAAGATGATCTTAACTAAATACTAGAGGGACCGTCTCGATCATTTTGACCGGTAAGAATTTATTCCTACATAAATCAATACTTATTCTATTTTACTGGCCCACATTCAATATTAATTTTAATTAAATACCGTAATGAATTATGAGCTGTCTGTATTTTCAATCTATAAAGGTCTCAAAACTTGCCTTCAACCCATGAGAACTAGAAAATAATAACAGTATTGTACTTTCATTCCACATGTCCCTAGGTTGCATCATTGAGTGATTTATGCTGGCTGTAATTGTTTCATTATTGCAGATGCCTTCTTTCGTTTTTTATTTCGTTGTACGCAAGAGTATGCCATAGCAGAGCTAAATACAAAATTATAATCTCTTGTTTCGTGAATTTCATCTTTCATTCTTGTGGCCGGATTTGGGATAGCAGTGGGGTAATGATGGAAGCCTCTTCATTTATTGTTGTAAAAATTATATACATTGTATGCCAACGGCCGTAGCCGTGTTGAAACACCGGATCGCGTGAGATCTCCGAAGTTAAGCAACATTGGGCGTGGTCAGGAGTTGGATGGGTTGCCACGCTCTGTTGGTGGGGGGTAAGGGAATGGAGGAGCGGAAGGGAACTCTCCACCCTACCGCACGTAAACTCCGGCTCAGGAACACCTCTGCGGAGGTTCGGACCTGCCTTCGGGCAGTATAACCATTACCTTACCTGTACATTGTATAAGATATTATCGTGTTTGGAGCAGTGAACTAAAAGAAAAAAATATGGTTTGGACTTTTGAACTTTAAAAAATCTGTTTCTGAAATCTTTTTTGTATCATGTACCTGCGAGTGTTAATATTTTAAATCTGTTGTATACGTGTGCTGTTTTCAGAAGCACATTTCCTGTTGCTTCCTGTTGCGTAAAAGGCTTTCTGGATCAGCGAGAAATAACCAACTTTCAATGGTCAAAATAAAGTTAATTATAATTGGTGAATATGAAAGTCGAGGGCCTGATTGATTACCTTCGTGGTTGCACCACTTCCTGTTTCTCCACGTCATCCGCTCCTTCGTGGGAGCGAAGTTGTCTCCGCGTCTTTGATTCTTGATCATCTATGAGAGGGGCCGTGCTCCTGCATCGGTCCCGCAATGGATACCTCTCTCGGGGTAAGCATTATTTCTTCTTGTTTTTCGGACGTTAACTTCATTTAAATGTAAGTAATTCTTGTCTTGCGCAGGAGTTTCTCCTCGGGATTCACATTCACCATTAAATTATCGAAATGTCTTCACTTTTCAGCTAAGCATGCGCAATTTAGTTTCTGGAGACAATTCCCCTTTCCTTCTTTTAACCTTGTAACTAATTTTAAATTAACATTTCTTCTGGTCTTCCTCCCGTAGTTCTGCATGACTTAACACAAGCATCCTAAAGGTATGCTCTTTACTGGAAGCGTTTTAAGTACTGGCGCAAATTTTCAGTGCCTCTGTGTTAAGATTTTATTCCTTTCCTTTTCTCAATTTGGGTAGATGGAGATTAGCCCTCATTTAAATAATTATGCATAATTGTACACTGAAGTGTGACCTGAAATTTTTCTTTATACGTAGCGCATCTCTGCAGGCGCAGTTAAAATTTTCATCTTGTAAATGAGATTGTTTAGATCTTTCTGAAATGTTTTTTGGTTCGTCCTTTTATTTCTTGTTGTGTTTTATGTCATTAAAAAGACAATTTTCAAGGGTTATTCCCATCTATTATTTGTTCATTCATAACGAATACGTTCCATCACCTCATAGGGTCCATGCTCCTTTCCACATCCAGATAATAGTTGTCATGTTTCTCAACCTGTTGTTACGTTTTATGTTACTTCGCTTCTATGAACCCTGAGTTTGTTTTTCCGTTTTTATTGTGTTCTTTCTTTCTTTCTTTCTTTCTTTCTTTCTTTCTTTCTTTCTTTCTTTCTTCCTTTCTTAACCTGCTTACCCTCCAGGGTTGGTTTCTCCCTCGGACTCAGCGAGGGATCCCACCTCTACTGCCTCAAGGGCAGTGTCCTGGAGATACAGACTCTGGGTCGAGGGATACAACTGGAGAGGATGACCAGTACATCGCCCAGGCGGCCTCACCTGCTTTGCTGAACAGGGGCCTTGGTGGGGGATGGGAAGATTGGAAGGGATATACAAGGAACAGGAAAGGAAGCAGCCGTGGCCTTAAGTTAGGTACCATCCCGGCATTTGCCTGGAGGAGAAGTGGGAAACCACGGAAAACCACTTCCAGGATGGCTGAAGTGGGAATCGAACCCACCTCTACTCAGTTGACATCCCAAGGCTGAGTGGACCCCGTTCCAGTCCTCGTACCACTTTCCAAATTTCGTGGCACAGCCGGAAATCGAACCCGGGCTTCCGGGGGTGGCAGCTAATCACACTAACCACTACACCACAGAGGTGGACTACTGTGTTCTTAAATTCACAAATTTCATTCTTATTCTTATTCTTATTCTTATTCTTATTCTTATTCTTATTCTTATTCTTATTTAATAAGGTTGTGTAACCCGTTGAGCGGTTACATTAATTAACATCGCACATGAAAGTTTTCGATTAGATGAGGAATTATTACTTTTATTACATTGTTGTTGAAACGGACGTAACATCTAGATCTAAAGGTATGCTCTTTACTGGAAGTGTTTTAGGTACTTACTGCCAAACAAGTACAAGGGGGAACATTAAAGAGTGCTCATTAGACATTAGACAAGCGGTGGTTGCCACGTTGAGGAAGAGGCAACGGCCATGAACAAGTTACAAGAGACTTTGTCCTTCCTAGACAAACTGTACATATTTGGAACAGAATCTACAACAAGCGAAGAACACTATTAAATAAGACTCGATCTGGTCGCCTAGGAATATTGTTATCTCAAATAATGAGACACTCATTTCTTCCCTTAACTCTTGTCTCTCTAACCTTTGTTGTATTATTTCCACCTTCCTACCGTTTTCTACACTCGTTTCAACTACATTCCAATTCTTTATTTTTCTTTCGTGGCACTTGATTTCGTTTTTCGATTATATTCTTCATCCATCCCCTCCCCGTTTTTGATTTGTCTGTCGATCTTGTAATTACTATTCTACAACTCATGTACGTCTAAATACGAAACATACGCCTAGGATGAAAGATGACGATATCCGTTCCCTCTTGGAATACAATAGCGTAGAGTGAGCAATCTCATGGCGAAATAGAGTATTATTTAAACAACAGAGCAGCGGTCAAGGAATTTCAAAATTCTAACCGTTATTGTGTGAAGCACCGTAGCCGGGTTCGGATGAGTTTCTCTTCTGAGAACGCCGAGTACATTCTCTGCAAAACATGGAGAATTCCTACGGTTTACTCGGTTCACACGGAAAAACTTTGAAGGATTATCATGCCTACAACTGTTTCTCGGTTATTGACATTTACGTCAAGAGAGACTGTATGCTGCGAAGCCTACTGGACGCATTATTTTGACCGCTCCCCTCCAAGCTATGTCATTAGTGTGGTGTGGAGAATTCGGAGCTTGGAACTAGGAACAGTTGGGTAGGGTACTGCTTATGACGGATTCAAGGTTCTATTTTCACAGTGATCCCTGATGTGGCTGTATACTGTATCGGTACATGACAACCAGGAAATCCCGGAAGTACATTTTAGATATTAATATTCAATATTGTTGAAGGGGTAGTGGGAAGGTAGATGTAGTGCAGTATGAATTCTGACCGATGTACACCATTCCACATGCCTGATAGCGACTCTGTCACAAATCAGACGTACGGGGAGGTCACCTCCGACAGTTCCTCAGGACGTTAGACTACTCAGGCGTGTAACATGTTCATACCGTCTATTTAAGGATAAAACCGTGCGTACAGGTCGATATGCTTTGGTGGAAGTCTACACGGAAGCAGAGGATATTAACACTTGGAATTGACCTACCTATTTTAATGATCACAACGTTACAGATCGTGCTTCGGACCCACTCGGGCGTCACATAGGGGGCGTCAGATATATCCACGAACAATCAGGAACTTTCGAGGTCTTCAGTGTACAGCGGATTTCATACATTCAGTTCTGCTGCACAACACCTTTCTAGAGTAAGGGCCGTTTAATTAATGTTAATGTTTTTACGTCCCACTATCTATTTTGACGGTTTTCGGAGACGCCGAGGTACCGGAATTTTGTCCTGCAGAAGTTCTTTTACGTTCCAGTAAATCTACTGACACAAGGGGCTGACGTATTTGAGCACCTTCAAATACCACCGGACTCAGCCAGGATCGAACATGCCAAGTTAGGGTCAGAAGGCCAGCGCCTGAACCGCCTGAGCCACTCAGCCCAGCAAAAGCTGTTTGCAGTGCATATCTCACTGTCTTGCTAAACCTGAAATCTTATAGAGTCCATACTATACCGTCCTACGTCGGTTCCGCAGTATGGAGAAATTCCAGTCGGATGATATCTATATTTAGTTATCACGAACTTGCCGTTTGAATTTGCTTTGTCATAAATGTTGAGACTAACATAGTTCATTGCTCTTCATCTCTATAGGAAGAAACTAAGACACAGCAGGTCGTTATGCTACTTAGGTTCCAAAATGGGTAAAAAAAAGTAAATAAATGCAATGTAAATTTTAATCTTATACCAGTGGCATAGTATTATTTGAAGTAAATCCACATACTGTATATGAGTTGACTATGTTTGTAAGTATAGGAGATATTATAAATAGAATTCTGTAAACAATATAAATTTATTAAGGACACTCTGTTTATTTAATAGAAAAAATTGTTAGCGTAAATTGTATATTATTGTATTCTAGAAAAAATTTCTTTTTCTCTCTTTAATTAAAAATTTAGTGCTTGACAATAATGTATTTTAGTGTACCATCTGCCACCGAGGTAGACACCTCATTTGCAAATAAAGAGATTTTGATTTGATTTGAAACTAACCTACACTATTGGACACGAGTGTATTTAAGATCGAAGTGATATTGTACGATAATGACTCACACAATGGTCTTTTCTTAACGTGTAACTTTGGTGGATTTCAAAATAATTTTGGGAACGCAATTTGCGTGTTGAGCAAAACACATGTTTTATTATGTACCAGATGGCCCACCAGCGCCGCACTTTCCACGTATAAGTGTCCCACATTCACCAATGATGAATGGGATGTCTAATAAGTGATATTCACAGGGGTATCAACTGCCTGCATGTAGGTTATGCCAGAATAAGAAGATATAACTGCTCGCGACATGTTCCTCAGCGCTACAGGTCTAATGCACCCGGTTGCGTTAGTAAGCCTCGTTTTCGAACGCATAATATTAGGGTGGTATTTGGTACAACAGCACTACAGTTGCTGTCAACATATCGATAATGACTGGTGTGTTTAGCAACGATGAATTTAATCTATGGAGACTCTGGTCGAAATGCAACCGAAGCTCGCAGACGATATGCACAGGAGTTTTTAAATAGCCGCCTGCCTTCTATACACGTCTTTCGCAGAACAGAGTTGCAATGAAGACCTAATGGATCCTTCAAGTTACATAAGAGCAACATTTCGTACAGTGGAATGTCTGTATACTGTATGCATAAATAAATGAATAATTAAACTTTAATTTCTTCATCGTTTTCGTATTTACCAATGCACCCTGTTAGGGAACGTGTATGGTAAAATGACTGCTATTTGTTTCGCATCCGAAATATAGCACGTTGTAGCGCTCCTTTGTATACCAGCGATTAGGCATCCCATTCATCATTATTGCATGCGGAACACATCCACGTAGAAAGTACGGGGCTTGACGACCACCTGGTGTAATAGTTATTACAATTGCTAATATTGTAACTATACCGTTGGCTAATGGGCACGGCTTTGCAAATATTGCAGGTATCATGCATGAAATGTAATTAAATAGCTGTTCTAAAGCTATCGGATTAAAAGTAGAAATCAATGAGAGAAATATTTTGGGTTCATTAAGCGAAATATGTATTTTAATAGGACAATGTTTGGAATTTCATTTATAATGTATCAATGCTTCACTTAATATTGATGCTCACAAGGTCCACATTTTTCATTTTACAAATCCACTTATCTACATTTACACTACTGAGCCCTGCGTTTGGATTAGAAGTGTTCCGAATTACAAAACGTTGCAGTTTGTGATTTCAAATCACCCACGTGACAGGGAAAAGCAATCTGGTTTGTTTATGACGCTTAAATGCAATTTTGTGTATTCTCTTCTACCCTAACCAGATCTGAATTAGCATTACACAACAAATACAATTGTAATAGCGTTATTTCTCTTTTATAGCATCGTTGGAGAACAATTTATTGGAATATAGGTTACGTTCTCTATGACTTACGGCAATTTATTCGTAAGTAACTTGGTTTCACAAATGTTGAAACATTAACATTATTAATCGCAACAGCGTAATGAACTAAATGAGGAAATAGGCTATAAAATAGTGTCATAAACGTTAAAGTAATCATAACCATGTAACGCATTAGCTGTAAAATAGTATTCAGAGCTAGAGAGTGTGATAACGTCAAAAGAAAACGATTGAAACGCCAGAAGTGCAATGTGAAACGTATAAATGCTTCCCTCAGTATCTGCACTCTATTTCACAATATGAGACAATATGAGCCATATCTTTACAACCGAGGCGGTAAAGGCGTGCTCGGTTCGCCCGGAAGGACGTGAGTTCGAATCCCCGTCAGGAAGTCGTAAAATTTAAGAAACGAGATTTCCACTTCCGGAGGTGCATATGGCCCTGAGGTTCACTTAGCCTACACCAAAAATGAGTACCAGGTTAAATCCTGGGGGGAAAGGCGGCCGGGCGTAGAGCTAACCACTCTACCCCATCACGTGCCGAGGTTAACAATGGTGGGAGCCTTTACCTTCCACTCCTCCAAGGGCCTTCATGGCCTGCACGGAGATGACTTTCTTTTACCTTACTTCTTGCTATTTCGAAGGGTACACATAACTTACGAAATCGACAATATGAGTCATACTGCGGGGTGCAGCTAAAGTAGTTGAAGATATTTCAAGGTGGCCAAAACAAAGCCATAGACAACCGAAGTAACAGCAGATAAAAATTCATACGCAACAGCGTTGTGTTTTCGTATGTGTCAAAGGTGGACTTAGTACTTTGAGTTTTATGTAGTTACCCAAATATTGTTATCAGAAGATCCATGTCACAAATTTAATAATGACCACTTATCGTTTGGAAAATACCAGAGACAGTTTATTATGAATGTCTTCGCAATACCTTATCTATTGTTAATAATAATAATAACAATAATAATAATTATTGATTTTCACGTCCCACTAACAAATTTTACGGTTTTCGGAGACGCCGATGTGCCAAAATGTTGTCACGCTGACGTTTTTGCGCAACTTCGAATACCATCCGACTGAGCCAGGATCGACCCTGCCAACTTGGGCTCAGAAAGCGGCTTAACCGTCCGAGGCCACTCAGCCCGGTTACTTATTGTTAATCAATAAAAACCTTCTGATCAAGCTAGAATTTCAGTGATCTGTAACCTATACACAAGGAATATATCTATGACCATCCTTATGAAGTTATAATCCGATATCTTGAAATAGATCTATATACATTTTAGATCATCTAATGTGTCTTTGCAAACGCAATGTACGTGGGTTACATTCCATTAAAATTTAAAGAAAAATAGGCTCCAAAACAAGGGTTGAAATGTTAATAGAATGACAAATCCTATACAGTTTAATAGGATGGCGAATACTAGAAGAAAGCGCAAGAATAAACAATTACAGTAAATTTCAAAAAAGGAAAGACATTTTATTGTACATTCTATCTTCAAATGTAGTTAATACGGCTGTTGGAGGATGAAGTAAATAGAACAGTAAGAATGTTGAGACATTAAGGTGAAGTCACCTAAATAAGGCTGCGCAGTTGCATTTTCATATAGTTGGCAATATGCAATATTGTTGTTTAGCGCGATTCTATTTACTGATGAAGCTCGTAAGGAACAATTCATGAATGTGGAGAATTTTAAACACAGGGTATCCCAAAAGTTCGTTAACATTTGACGAGGCAATACCTCGCGGAATATTGCAGGTAGTGAGGTAATAATAGATACGTGTGATTGGAATAATATGGAATTTAATTGACACCTAAATAAAGTACGTAAAATTACAACAGATGGCGCTGGACAGCAACAGGTTACGTAAAAATGACCACTTAATCTTGTCATGACATAGGATTTCATTTACCACCAACAACGAGTACACACTCAGGCCAAGAGATGGCGCTGGACTGCAACAAGTCAGTGATACCGCATCCGTACGATGTCGTGTCGGAGCTGTCGTGAGAGAGGGCGTCAGATGCGCCTTCAATCGCGGCATGTCATGTTTGGCCTCCCTGGTCCCCCGACGTCAGTCCGTGTGATTATTGGTTGTGAGGTTACCTGAAGTCGCAAGTCGACCTCATTGGGGATGCTAAGAAACAATATCTGACGGCAATTTCTCACCATACCTACGGATATGCTGTACAGTGTTGTTCACATCATTATCCCTCGACCACAGGTACTGTTGATGAATGGCGGCTGACATGATGAGCATGAGTTATTAAGGACATCGTCTAAGCTAAACATCGATTTCTATGCCAATTATTGCTTGTGTATCGTTTGCAGCGTCATCTGCCGGTCATTTTGTGTACCTGATGTTGATTTCAATAAAACCCCATGTCATGCCAATCATGTGTGTGATTTTACCTCTCCACCTTCCAATATTGCGTGAAATATTGCCTCGTCAAACGTAAACTGACTTTTGGGTCACCTGTATATTATTTTTACGTTACGTTACGTTTTCGGGGTCAATGTGAAGAACTTGGCTAAAAGTGGCTCAATAAGGAGATATAGAAGGCGAATATATTTTATGCAGCTTATAATCTACATCAGACTAAGTACGATTTGATCTAATTTTAACAATATATTTTGATTTTAAAATGCTGATATTGATAGTGTTTTATTACCTACCGCATGGAATTCAATTTTTGTTGCTAGTCTAAGTAGCGACTTCTGCTATCGATTGGGCAACTTTCGATAACAAGACTGTAAGACTGCACACTAGTTTCCAGAATTTTCAGATCAGTCTACGAGAAGGTGGCAACCACGGAGTAGGCTGTGCATGCGTTCGACGCAACGTGAATTCATCCGTTAAAGAGGATATTATACAATATGAAGATGTTTCACCTTCAGAAGTGACGTTTGTCACAGGGAGCAAGAGAATCAAGCTGTCGCAGATGATTTCTTCACCACCGAGCTCGATAGCTGCAGTCGCTTAAGTGCGGCCAGTATCCAGTAATCGGGAGATAGTGGGTTCGAGCCCCACTGTCGGCAGCCCTGAAGATGGTTTTCCGTGGTTTCCCATTTTCACACCAGGCAAATGCCGGGGCTGTACCTTAATTAAGGCCTCGGCCGCTTCCTTACACTTTCTAGGCCTTTCCTATCCCATCGCCGCCATAAGAGATATCTGTGTCGGTGCGACGTAAAGCAAGTAGCAAAAAAAAAAAAAAGATTTCTTCACCATTCAATTAGCACTGACAGCGAAAATATAATATCGTTAGCAGTTCAACGTGAAGTTCATGAACTACCGTATAGCTCTCCTACCAGAGGCAGTGGAGTCAATGTATCGTAAAGAACTCCTAAGAAGTCTGAAATTTTGCCCTCCTCTCCGTACAAGAACGCTCTTCGAACAACGAGGAAGAATCGCAGCAAAAGCGAACAAGGCAGGAAATATATTCGTTTCAACGATCCTTCAGTGGCACTATGGACACTCTGGAGTATCGAAAAGCTATGTACGGCAACGCAAGAGCGATATAGAGATGGAGAATGAGCATGTTAGTAGCAGAAGTGACAGTACGACGATCAGTTATGGTTTGATTGTGCAAGTGGCCCGTGAGCATTTTCTTAACATCATTGTACAGGAAATTACATCTTTGGTGGATTACTTCTTGTAGTGGCTCTTGGTGTGGGTTACGAACGACGGGCAACGGCTCAGTAGCCTAGTAAGTAGTACTGAGCAGTAGGGGCGATTAAGAAGGTGAGGGGGTGGGGGTGGGGGGGCAGTCGCATTCCCCCACTTCTGGGAGAAAATATTACATTTTAATTCCACTTTAGCCAGCTGAAACTAGGAATGATTAACAAAAAGCAATTTGTACGAGCCCTGATATCGTTATTGCTAATTCTTTCCTTTATAATCTTTAATTATTAACACAATTATTGGTGAAGATAATGCAGCCTCCGTGGCTCAGGTGGCAACAGCGCCTGCCTCTCACCGCTGGATACCGTGGTTCAAATCCCGATCACTCCATGTGAGATTTGTGCTGGACAAAGCGGAGGCGGGACAGGTATTTCTCCGGGCACTCCGATTTTCCCTTTCATCTTTCATTCCAGTAACCCTCTCCATTAGCATTTCATTTCATATGTCAGACATTTATCATTGCCCCAGAGGAGTGCGACAGGCTTCGGCAGCCGGCACATTTCCTAACCTCGCCGCTAAATAGGGGCTTCATCCATTCCATCTACCCGGTCGAATGACTGGAAACAGGCTGTGGATTTTCATTGGTAGAAATACGCACAAAATGCCATTCGTCGCAGCTAACTGATTTTCGTACCGCTACGGCAAGTAGTGGAGGCTTTGCTTGTGCTGTGAGGAAGGGTAGCAGGGGTATATTCCGTTTTTTCCAAGGTCGTGGACACTGAGGTATGACTCACCCGCTTGCCGCGCGCGTTCTTCAGTCTGGCAGTATCTTTAGAATCTGTGTAGTCAAATACTAAATGAATTTTGATTGCATAATCACGTCGTACTTCTATTTAATTGTAATTTGAACAGCAGATAATACCACCTTTCCCTTCACTGGACTATTATTTCTTTTGTGTTATGTTATTTATTACGTAAATATATTTAATCTACCCCGTGGTTTATTTGTGAGACCCGGTGAACATTTTATTGTACAGCGAAAGGAAATAAAGCAATGTCACCTCCGCATCGGCCTTGAAGGCCCTTGGAGGGGTGGAAGGTAAAGGCTTCCACTATCCATAACCTGGGCACTTGATAGGGTGGAGTGGTTAGCTCTACGCCCGGCCGCCTTTGCTCCGAGGAATTAACATGGTACTCATTTTTGGTGTGAGCTGAGTGAACCTCAGGTCCATATGCACCTCCGGAAGTGGTAATCTCGTTTCTTAAGTTTTCGACATCCTTAAGGGGAATCGAACCCACGTCCTCCCGGGTGAACCGAGCACGTCTTTACCACCTCGGCCAGACAGCACATTTTATTGTACAGCATTGAATCAAAATCTCAAAAACTATCATTAGGCCTACCGCGCTTAAGTTGGTAAACTGTCAACCTTTAATTCACTGTCGAAATTCGCTGCGAGAGCATAAACAAACCTACCACTTTGTAGGTTTTTTTTCAGTTTTTATATAAAACCTCGCGCCCCGCCCGCTATATCCCATAAACCCGGCTCCTTTTTGTTGTGTGTAAATTTTTTGCGCCCCACTTCTAATTCCCAATCATCGCTTCTGCTCCTGAGGGTCGGGACACCAAGTGCTGTGGAATATTGGACCTTTAGGTTTTCTTATATATATTTACTAGCAAGATACCCGTGCTTCGCTACGGTAATATACTGAAATTTATAATTGAATGCTTATCGTTTTATATACAACCCGCCGATATTCGTGATCTGACTCGTTTATTGAGAGATTACGGCAACGTTCCTCCCATTTTTCAATCTTTCCTTCCAGCAATCGATTTCGTATTTCCTGGTCTAGGTCCAGGTATTCCACCCGGTCAGTTGGGTTCCTAAATCTTAGCCATGCTTTCCTATAAGCATTTTTAATGTGGATCAAATCCTTGAGGAGATCCGGCGTGGTGTTCTCTTAGGTGCCTAGGCGGTACTAAACCGGCGGCCGGACAGCAATCGTAGTCATTACCCGTCCAGGACCCGTTTCCAGCACGGTCCGCACATGTTGACGACGGTCCAGGATATTATTATTATTATTATTATTATTATTATTATTATTATTATTATTATTATTATTATTATTATTATTATTAGGGTGGTGAAATTAATTGAATTTAGGCATTATTATTATTATTATTATTATTATTATTATTATTATTATTATTATTATTATTATTATTATTATTATTATTATTATTATTATTATTATTATTATTATTATTATTGATGTTCTGGACTCCACAGCAATATGCAAGACCGCTACTTGGCGGTAAAATACATCTGCTGCCATTGTCATTGCTAACAATGTGACCAGCACCATTGTTGCGCGTAGGCAAGTGTGCGGAATTTCTGGCGATACGAATGACATACCTCCGTGTATTATTGACCTTATTATAGAGGTGAACAATTTGACGGCCAATCTCATTCCTATCGTTTATTTCAAATGTGTTTAAATTTTTATTTATATGCCAGGAGAATCTACTCTAATCTAAGAACGTTCTCCGAAGGAAAATATGGCTGTTGAAAAAGAACCCAGGAAAGATTAAAAATGATCGGTTTATGATCAGAATAAGTACATCGCAAGTCTACAGCCTGTTTCCTATCATTCGACAGGATCAGTGATGGAATGAATAAAGCCCCATCTAGTGGCGACAAAAGGAATTGTGCCGGCTGCCGAAGCTCCCCTCTGGGGCAATGATCGATGAGTGACAAATGAAATGAAATATTGGACAGTGTTGCTGGAATGAATGATGACAGGGAAAGCCGGAGTATCCGGAGAAAAACCTGTCCCGCCTCCATTTTGTCCAGCACGAATGTCACATGGAGTGACCGGGATTTGAAACACGGAACCCAGCTGTGAGAGGCTGGCGCGCTGCCGACTGAGCAACGGAGGCTCCTTATAAGTACATTACGAACAGTAAAATCAATTGGTCTCACCTCCTTTTATACCCCACCGCCGTTAAGTTTATTTACCCCCACCCTCCAAAAAATTAAAAGAAGGCGTGTTTCATTATGTTTAAAGGAGATTCCAAATACCAATGTTCACGTTTATTACCTTCAGTTTTGAGATATAAGTATCCCCTTAAAAATAATTCACGTTTTTAACTTCCTTCCACACTCCCCCCCCCCCCCTCCCTCACAAAGTGATATTAAAGCAAAAAATACTTGTTCCTTTAATAGTAAAGGATCTTCTAAATACCAATTATCACCACTCTAACCTCTTCAGTTTTTGATTTATGTGTCCTCATGAAAGGAATTCAACTCCTTTTCACTCCCGCCCCCCAAGATGGTTTTCCCCCCAAAACGCGTCTTTTTTTGTTTTTAAAGGAGATCCAAATACCAATTTTCACGTCTGTAACAACTTTAGTTTTTATTAGATGTATGTATTCTCATACAATTAAGTCAATTAATTTTTCAATTCTCCCCCCCTCCACCACTTTAATGGATTTTCCGAGAATTGTGTTTCTTTATTTTTAAAGCAGATTCCAAATATCCAATTTCACGTCTGTACCTCTTCATTTTTGAGATATCAATAGCATAACTGAAAAAATTCAACACCATTTTCAGTCACGTTTACCCCCTCCTCCTCCACCCAAGTGGTATTTCCGAAAACTAAAAATACACGTTTCTTTATTTTCAATAGAGATAAAAAATACCATTTTTCACTTCTGTAACATGTTAATTTTTTAATACATTCTGTAGAAATTCTCATTTTAAAACTTCACCCCCTTTTAGTTCCCCTTAAGTGGAGTTTCCAAAAACAAATCCCCTATGTTTCTTTACATTTACAGGAGATTCCAAATACCCACTTTATACGTCTGTAACATTTAACGTTTCTCAGATATTCTGTAGATATAGTATTTCAAAAAATTCACCCCAATTTGTCACTCCTGTTTAACCACCATTAATTGGATTTTCCAAAAACAAAAAAATACGTCCTTCTTAAAGGAGATCCCATATACAAATTTTCAGTTATGTAATATTTTAATTTTCTGAGATGTAGGTATCCTCATTAAAGGCATTCAACCCTTTATTCACCCCTTTACGCCCCTCCTATTAGGATTTACTGAAAACAAAAAATACACGTTCCTTTATTTTTAAAGGAGATTCTAAATACCATTTTTACATCTGCAGACTTTTAAAGTTTTAAGATGTAGACACACTCATTTTTAAAATTTACACCCTTTTCACTCCCATCCCCCATTATTTGGATTTTCCAAAAACGAAAAAATACCTGTTTCTTTATTTTTAAAGTAGATCCCAAATACCAATTTTCAGGTCTGTAATATATTCAGTTTCTAAGATATAAGTATTCTCTTTAAAGGCATTCAACCCATTTATCACCCCTTTTCACCCCTCCTATTGGGATTTTCCGAAAACAAAAAAATACGTGTTCCTTTATTTTTAATGAAGATTCTAAATACCAATTTTTACATCTCTAAACTTTATAACTTTTGAGATATAGATGCACTCATTTTAAAAATTCACCCCCCTTTTAACCCTCGCATTAATTGGATTTTCCAAAAACAAAAAAATATGTGTTTCTTTATTTTTGAAAGCGATCAAAAGTACCAATTTTGAGGTCTGTAATATCTTCAGTTTGTGAGATATATGTATTATCTTTAAAGGCATTCAACACATTTTTCACCCCTTTTCACCCCTCCTATTGGGATTTTCCGAAAACAAAAAAATACGTGTTCCTTTATTTTTAATGAAGATTCTAAATACTATTTTTTACATCTCAAAACTTTAAAACTTTTGAGATATAGATGCACTCATTTTAAAAATTCACCCCCCCCCTTTCACCCTCGCATTAATTGGATTTTTCAAAAACAAAAAAATATGTGTTTCTTTATTTTTCACAGCGATCAAAAGTACCAATTTTGAGGTCTGTAATATCTTCAGTCCCTGAGATATAAGTAGCGTATCCGGATTAAAGGCATTCAACCTCTTTTTCACCCTTTTTCACCCCTCCTATTGGGATTGTCTGAAAACAAAAAAATACGTGTTTCCTTATTTTTAAAGAAGATTCTAAATACCAATTTTCACATCTGTAAACTTTTAAAGTTTTGAGATATAGACACACTCATTTTAAAATTTCACCCCCCTTTTCACCCCCTTAGCGACGGAATTTCCAAAAATCCTCTCTTAGCGAGCACCTGCATCTTAATATGAATATATCCCCAAAATTTCATTTCTTTATGTCCAGTAGTTTTGGCTCGGCGATGATGAATCAGTCAGTCAGTCAGTCAGTCAGTCAGTCAGTCAGTCAGTCAGTCAGTCAGTCAGTCAGGACAAGCTACTTTATATATATAGATATAAATGATATGAGTAATGAACTGGAATCAGAGATAAGGCATTTTGTGGATGATGTTATTCTGTATAGAATGAGATTGCGTATGGCTTTTTGTGTCGGGAGTGTCAGAGTACAAGTTCGGCTTGCCAGGTGCAGGTCCTTTAGAATTACGTCCGTAGGCGACCTGTGTGTCATGATGAGGATGAAATGATGATGATGATGAAGACGACATATACACTCAACCCCCGTGCCAGCGAAATTAACCAATTATGGTTAAATTTCCCGAGCCTGCCGGGAATAGAACCCGGGAACCCTGTGACCAAAGGCCAGCATGCCAACCATTTAGCCATGCAGCTGGCAAGTATAGAATGATAAAAAAAGTTACAGGATTGTGAACAACTGAAGAAAGGCCTTGACAATATTGTGAGATGGAGAGCAGGCAATGGTATGACGATAAGCGGGGTTAAAAGTAAGGTTATGAGTTTCACTAATAGGAGAAGGCCTCTCTGTTTTATTTACTGTGTTGATGGAGTGAAAGCTGTAAGTACCTAGGTGTTAATATAAGGAAAGTTCTTCATTGGGTTAATCACATAAATGGAATTTTAAATAAAGGGTGCAGACTTCTGCACATGATTATGAGGGTATTTAGGGGTTGTAGTAAGGATGTAGAGGAGAGGGCATGTAAGTCACTGGTAAGGCCCCAACTAGAGTATGTTTCGAGTGTATGGGACCCTCACCAGGATTACTTGATTCAAGAACTGAAAAAAATATACAAAGAAAGAAGCTCGATTTGTTCTGGGTGATTTGCGACAAAAGTCTAGCGTTAAGAAAATGTTGCAAAGTTTGCGCTGGGAAGACTGTAGAGAAAGCAGACGAGCTGCTCGACTACGTGGTATGTTCCGAGCTGTCAGTGGAGAAATTTTTTTTTTTGCTAGGGGCTTTACGTCGCGCCGACACAGATAGGTCTTATGGCGACGATGGGATAGGAAAGGCCTAGGAGTTGGAAGGAAGCGGCCGT
The DNA here is from genome assembly GCF_040414725.1 of Anabrus simplex. Lineage (NCBI taxonomy): Eukaryota > Metazoa > Arthropoda > Insecta > Orthoptera > Tettigoniidae > Anabrus > Anabrus simplex. The sequence goes on along the minus strand of NC_090266.1, from coordinate 1,191,678,798 downwards.
GGCCTTAATTAAGGTACAGCCCCAGCATTTGCCTGGTGTGAAAATGGGAAACCACGGAAAACCATTTTCAGGGCTGCCGATAGTGGGATTCGAACCTACTATCTCCCGGATGCAAGCTCACAGCCGCGCGCCTCTACGCGCACGGCCAACTCGCCCGGTCAGTGGAGAAATGGCGTGGAATGACATTAGTAGATGAATAAGTTTGAGTGGTGTTTTCCATAGTAGGAAAGATCACAATATGAAGATGAAGTTAGAATTCAAGAGAACAAATTGGGGCAAATATTCCCTTATAGGTGGGGGAGTTAGGGATTGGAATAATTTACCAAGGGAGACGTTCAATAAATTTCCGAATTCTTTGCAATCATTTACGAAACGGCTAGGAAAACAAACGATAAGGAATCTGCAACCAGGGCGACTGCCCCTAAGTGCAGTTCAATATTGCTTGATTGATTGATTGATTGATTGATTGATTGATTGATTGATTGATTGATTGATTGATTGATTGATTGAAGTGGCCATCTGGGACATATTCTGACTCATGGATATCCTTGTGCTCAGGAGGCTAGGAATCATGAATGAACAGGGGAAGGTAGTATGTGAGGATCTATAGAAGGCAGACGTATTCGTTGAGCAGTCGGCCTATGTTCGATTTGTTGGTTACAGGGATATTATCCAGATACAGGAGGTAACTAATACTATTGAAATTTACCTACGATAACACAGACTTTGAAAGTAAGATACAAAATAATAAAAAAAAAACAGCTGGAACTGAAAATATTTCTGGGGATATAGCCTACTAAAGACAATGGGTTGGGATATAGTACCATATTACTTTTTTATTTATTTACAATTTGCTTCACGTCGCATCGACGCAGATAGGTCTTATAGCGATGACGGGATGGGAAAGGACTAGGAGGATGCGGCCGTGGCCTTAGGTGGTTCGAATCCACTACCTCCCGGATGAAAGCTCACAGCTGAGTACCTCTAACCACACGACCAACACGCCAGATTATAGTAGCCTACCATATCCGAAGTATTTGGATGAAGGAGCTATATCAAATGAATGGAAAGTTACTATAGCAGCCCGTGTGTATAAAGTAAAGGCTGATAAACACAAAGCGGAAAATTACAGTCAGTTTGACATGTGTTGCTTGTAACCTTTGGAAAATCATTCTTTCTGATTATATTACATATGTTTTAGAAATTAATAACTGGTTCAACAGAAGGTAGTTCGGGTTTACTAAAACTGAAACTCAACTAGTAGGATTCCACAGGCTATAGCAAATATGTTAGATTCTGGAGGTCAAATGGACAGCATGGCGACTGGCCTATCTAAGGCGTTTGATAGGGTAATTCATAGGAGACTGCTGGCAAATGGAGGAGTGCCTCTTCAAACGGTGCTATTTTCACTTCCTTTAGTATTTCATCCACTTGCATTGCAGTAGTTGAATCCTATCGAAAGCCATAAGCAATCCAGACCTGAAGGATGTAATTTCTTAAAAGTAGTACCATACACCCGACCATGGGTACGTTCCATGTGCATTGTATTATACATTTCCTTGCTTTTTTCACAACTTTCTTAGGGTGGAAATATTGCCTTTTGAACAGACGCGCCTCAGTTGGACTTGACAAAAGAGCGACTGAATGGGTGACTATATAATTAGAAAATAGAACTTAGAGAATTAGAGTAGGTGAAGCATTATCTGATCTTGTAAACATTAAGACGGGAATTCCTCAAGGCACTTTTATTGGTCCTTTATATTTTCTTATGTATATACTACTATTTCGTTTTTCGGAGACGCTGAGGTGCCGGGATATTTTCCAGCAGGAGTTCTTTTACATGTGAGCAAATCTACAGACACGAGTCTGACGTATTTGAGCACCTTCAAATACCACCGGACTGAGCGAGGATCGAACCTGCCAAGTTGCGGTCAGGAGGCCAGCGCTGTATCGTCCTAGCCATTCAGTGCGGCAAAAATGGAATCAGAAATATGCCTTTTTGTGGATGATGTTATTCTGTATAGAGTAATAAATAAGTTACAAGATTCTGAACAGCATCAAAATGACCTCGACGAAGTTGTGAGATGAATAACAGGCAATGGTACGATGAGAAACGGGGTTAAATGTAAGGTTGTGAGTTTCACTAATAGGAAACGTCCACTCACTTTAAATTACTGCATTCATGGGTTTAAAGTTCCTTATGGGAATCACTGTAAGTACCTACAGTAGGTGTTAATATAAGGAAAGATCTTCACTACGGTAATCGCATAAATGTGATTGCCAATAAATGGTACACATCTCTGCACTTGGTTATGAGGGTATTAATAAGTTGTAGTAAGGATGTAATATGAGAGTGCTTATGTCACTGGTAAGACCCCAACTAGAGTATAGTTCCAGTGTACGGGACCTCTCACCAGGATTAATTGATTTGAGAAATGGAAAAAATTCCTAAGGAAAAAAGCTCGATTTATTCTGGTTGATTTCCGACAAATGATTAGCGTTACGAAAATGTTGTAAAGTTTTGTTTGGGACGATTTTGGAGAAAGGAGGCGTGTTGCTCGACTATGAGGTATGTTTCGTGCTGTCAGTGGAGAGATAGTGTGGAATGACATTAGTAGACGAGTACGTTTCAGTGGTAAAGTAGGAAAAATCACAATCTGATTATGAAGACAAATTGGGCCGAGTCTTCGTACACAGGAAGAGGAGTTAGGGTCTGGAATAATTTACCAAGAGGAATGTTCAATACGGTTCTAAATACTTTGCAATTGTTAGAAAGGACTAGGTAAACAACAGATAGGCAATCTGCCACCTGCGCGACAGTTCTAAATGCAGATCAGTGGTAATTGATTGCTTGATTGATTGACAATACAATTCACCGGCGGTCCCTAATTTGTTGGAGAAGAGGAACTCACTGGGACTCTATGTACGTATAGTATCATCCTGCTTCACATAATTTTCTTACCGAGCACGCACAGAACGTTTTAAATCATCCTCAGTGCTACGCGTGTAACTGAATCTCATTTTTACTTGACTGGTGGGGGACTCTTTGGAAACAAATTGGAAAACTATATTTAGTGGGGTTTTGGAAGGAAAAATGTAGAACTGGCGGAGTTAGCAAAGATGATTCGTTTGTAATTGTTAGGAGTTAATGAATTCGGATAAGGGTAGATAACTAGGACTAGATTTAAAGTGTTCTTGACAGGTGTCAGAAGGGAAGGGCAAAGTGTGGGGTAGAACTGTTCATCAGTTGAAGAAATTAGAACAGAACTGTCTCGGCCTATTCTTCCTATGATGGTGGAGATGAAGATTAATTTGACAAGTTTTATGAAGCACTGAATGACATGAAGGTCAGGATCAGGAGCAAGAGTAGGGCAGTGCTAATGGGCAATTTCAATGCGACAGTTGGAAACAGAACTAACGTTTATCTCTTTCTCAGAAGTAAGATATCGGACTTAATGAGTTTCGCTTGTATACTCATGAGTAGAGTCCGGATTATTAGGTTCTGATAGGTTAGAATGCAAACATATTTTAGCTAGTAACAAGTATACCCTACACTGTATAACGGTTATGCTATGAGATTTGCATAGGTATTAGGAGTACAGCCTATATAACTCCTTGAATTGATTCTACTCTTCCTACATTATGGTACAGCGGGTTGCATGACACTTCCTACAAACCAAATTACTTTGCATTCTAACCTATCACCACCTAAAAATCCGAGGTCTACTCATGACACATACTTGAACTTCCTTCGTACTTTTACTACAGTTCATCTGTACACGTGTCACAGGTAAATTTAAACTACGGAGAGATATATTGTGCATAACATTGTCAGCATTATGCTGGACATACTCATCCAAGTAATAGGTGCATACTCCACTCGCCGGGAACGGTTGAACTATAAAGCGTGATTCAACACCACACTGTGATGCTTGAAGCAAGGCAAACCTGTCTACACATTCGAAACATAGTTTTTGTATAGGCTATGCATTCGAAGGATGATTCCGTGGATATGGTATAACTCTACGAAAAGCAAGCCGTAATGTGTGGGAAGCACGACGCTTATATCAAAGACGATTTCCTGTACGAAGACTACCAAGAGTAGATAAATTTCGCAGAGGTTAAATGACGTCTGACACCTGCTACGGGTGCTCCAGTGATGTCTGGTGATAGCGAAGAATCTGTGCATGATGACGTGGAGAGCAACTCATAGTCTAGGCATTTTAAGCGCTTTCTTCATTAACTAGTTCACCGTTAGTCGAAGAACAGAATGTTCAACCACAATACAATCGCACGTCGGGCTATAAGAAATTGTTATATCATCGGCTCCTTTGAGACCACTTAAAACGCAAACATAGTAGTAGGGCACATCGAATGTGATATGAAATCATAATTACTACTGGTCTTCATTACTGTGCTTCACATAGTATTGGAATTAATGCACAGAAATATTCTGCCAGCACCGGGTTTAAACGTGCGAATACAAAACACACCGTTGACAATTAACAATCGTGACCACGGAGAAGTCTGTTGAGGACTGTACCACGAACCCTAGCATTTGACTGGTGAGAAAATAGGAAACCAGGGAAATCCATTTCAGGGCTGCCAACGATTGGATTCGAATCCACCATCTTCCGAATGCAAACTCACAGCTACGTGACCTTATCAGCACGCCCAGCTCGCTCGGTAGTTGCATAAATTCGAAGAAATAGGGGAAGCATACTGTATGTCCGAAATTAACTGTTTAACGAATATCTTGCAACACCGAGCTCGATAGCTGCAGTCGCTTAAGTGCGGCCAGTATCCAGTATTCGAACGCCACTGTCGACAGCCCTGAAAATGGTTTTCCGTGGTTTCTTCTTTTCACACAAGGCAAATTCTGGGGCTGTACCTTAATTAAGGCCACGGCCGCTTCCTTCCCACTCCTATCCCTTTCCTGTCCCATCGTCGCCATAAGACCTATCTGTGTCGGTACGACGTAAAGCAACTTACAAGATATTCTTTGCAACAAATTATACTTTTTAAATGAAGGGCTTCACGTAATAGGGTACTAACCATCAATTTAGTGAAAACTGAGGTTTATGCTCAGTAACATGAACTGTGTTTAAACATTCATACTGTACTCTCCAGAAACGCGGCCACCATCATTCGCAAATTTCAGTTTTGATGTGCTACCTGCGTGTTCATGAAAAGCTCCTATAAAGCAAAGTCACCTCCGTACAGGCCACAAAGCCCCTTGGAGGAGTGGAAGGTAAAGGCTTCCACCATTGTTAACCTCGGCACGTGATGGGGTAGAGTGGTTAGCTCTACGCCCAGCCGCCTTTGCTCCCAGGAATTAACCTGGTACTCATTTTTAGGGTAGGCTGAGTGAACCTCAGGGCCATATGCACCTCCGGAAGTGGAAATCTCGTTTCTTAAATTTTACGACTTCCTGACGGGGATTCGAACCCATGTCCTTCCGGGCGAACCGAGCACGCCTGTACCGCCTCGGCCAGGCAGCCCCTGAAAAGCTCCTATAGAGAGTAGGAAATACGCAGATTTGATGAAATGAAATGGCGTAAGGCTTTTAGTGCCGGGAGTGTCCGAGGTTATGTTAGGCTCGCCAGGTGCAGTTCCTTTGATCTGACGCCCATAGCTGACCCGCGTGTCGTGATGAGGATGAAAATGATACTAAAGACGACAAATACACCCAGTCCCCATGCCAACACATTTAACTAATTATGGCTAAAATTCTAGACCCTGCCGGGAATCGAACCATGGACCCCTCTGACCAAAGGCCAGCACGCTAAGCATTGAGCCATGAAGCCCGACCACAGACATTTCTGGAGTGGGTTCTATCAGCACATCATGATTTTCATAGGAAAATGGCACTACAGGTGAAGAACATCAACGGTGAAAATTTGGATGGTAAGTAATGGTGACTGCCAAGTGTGAACAGCTGTACTGTCATATCAGTGAGTTTTTTACTTTAAGATAAATTGGAACACTGCCCTAAACAAATGTAGCTCTATGCGCTGTCACAACTGTTTAATGCAACATTGAATATCTTTCTTTCTGTCTTAATCTGTTTACACTCCAGTGTTGTTTTATCCCTCGGACACAGCGAGGGATCCCACCTCTACCGCCTCAAGGGCAGTGTCCTGGAGCTTCAGACTCTTGGTCGGGGGATACAACTGGGGAGTATGACCAGTACCTCGCCCAGGCGGCCTCACCTGCTATAGTGAACAGGGGCCTAGTAGGGGGATGGGAAGATTGGAAGGGATAGGCAAGGATGAGGGAAGGAAGCGGCCGTGGCCTTAAGATAGGTACCATCCCGGCATTTCCGTGCAGGAGAAGTGGCAAACCACGGAAAACCACTTACAGGATGGCTGAGGTGGGAATCGAACCCACCTCTACTCATTTGACCTCCCGAGGCTGAGTGGACCCCGTTCCAGCCCTCGTACCACTTTTCAAATTCCGTGGCAGAGCCGGGAATCGAACCCGGGTCTCCGGGGGTGGGAGTTAATCACTACACCACAGAGGCGGAGCGCAACATTGAATTAAGGAATATATACTTTCAGAGGATGTTTTTCTTTATGCCATTCCTTCGCAAACTTCCCACTCATGACGGTTGAAAACCTGGTGCAATAAGGAGTTAACCATCATAGGCATCCTCAGTTATGAGATATGCCTGTAATTTCGATAGTTTGCGCTTAGTAATAAGTTTCAGAGCCGCCTCTGTGGTGTAGTGGTTAGCGTGATTAGCTGCCACCCCCGGAGGTCCGGGTTCGATTCCCGGCTCTGCCACGAAATTTGAAAAGTGGTATGATGGCTGGAACGGGGTCCACTCAGCCTCGGGAGGTCAACTGAGTAGAGGTGGGTTCGATTCCCACCTCAGCCATCCTGGAAGTGGTTTTCCGTGGTTTCCCACTTCTCCTCCAGGCAAATGCCGGGATGGTACCTAACTTAAGGCCACGGCCACTTCCTTCCCTCTTCCTTGTCTATCCCATCCAATCTTCCCCATCCCCCGCAAGGCCCCTGTTCAACATAACAGGTGAGGCCGCCTGGGCTATGTACTGGTCATTCTCCCCAGTTGTATCCCCGACCAAGAGTCTGAAGCTCCAGGACACTGCCCTGGAGGGTAAACAGATGATGATGATGATGAATAAGTTTCAGAATGACCAAAATACTACTTAAGGCCCGAACCTTCACATTGAAATTAGTTTCAGTGCGTAACTCTCAATATTTTAAACTTTGGAATGCTCATACCTCAGAAGTAATTACGTGTAATTTAGACGAGCCATTCATATTTAAAATTACCAGAAAATCTAGAATATATATGACTATAATATCTTTCGAGATAAAATATTCCAGATTTTCCAGTAAAGGAAGGAAGACATGGCAGAAGGCCTCCAAATGTGGGTTAAAACAGAGAAAAGCCAAAGTCGGATCGATTTTAATGACCTTCAGTGTGACTGAGTGACAAACCTAGATTGAGACCGGTAATTCCGTTCCTTTTGCCTTCCTTTTCTTTCTCTCCTTTTAGAGCGACAGGGTATTCAGTGGAAGGCGTGTAAAAGCAGTAATGTCAGCAGAAATGATAAGGCCAGATTCATTAGGGCTTATTGCTACTGGAGTGGAGGAAGAAATCGATGAAGAAGTGGGGGACGATGAGGCGTATTTATCTGATGACTAGTCTGGAAGCAAGTGCTCATGGAATGTTTGAATGCCAGAGAAGAGAAAAGAAATGGATGTAACGTTATCAGCAACAGAAATGTAAAGGTACGTTTAACTTAAGCAAGATCTTGTAATCCAGCTAAAAAGTCCTATTCATTGTTTTCTCCTACCAGAGAAGTAAAGATTGACTTTCACAATATCGAAATTTTCTGACGTAGTGCTGAAAGTGTCACGGGATATTCCACTACAACGTAATATCAACAAGGTCCACAAGAAATAATATTGAAAAATTAGTTGACTTAAGAGCCATACTCAGAAATTAAGGAATAGAAATTTGTATGGGATGTCTTGAAGCCTAATATAAACCACACTACGGCGTGATCTTCGCTTGTGTGTGCACGATGTACTATATATCATTTGTCTCCATATTTTTACACTATATCTTCATGTCTGTTTGCGAATTTTTAGATAAACGTACGAGCTTGATTTAGCAACGGGATGAATATTCAGTATCAGTCGTCCTTTTCGCAATGGGAGCGTATTCAGAGTGAATAAATCAAACAAAGGACTGAAATGTCACAGCAGTTATTCAGTGATTCCAACAAGACAATAAATTCGAATAAATCTGAAGTTTCCATTTTGTACGTATTTCTATTGAGACTTGTTCGTCGGTTAGGATCCGTTTTATCTAGCTCACTGATTTAATTACTGACTAAATTAATATTTGTATAGCCGCCAATGCAACGTATGTTATGGAATATGAATACAAGTATCTATAATAATAGTTGCCAATAATTAATTGATTGGCTCTAGGATGTAGTGAATATTCAAGGTGTGTTCTTGGTGTAATGCGAGCATACCAGGCGTAAAGATACACGTTCCTTTACTTTCGTAGGCGATTTTCTGTCACATTTTGGCTTTCTCCGTACACCATGGTGCATTATATAATTATGCTTCAGGAAAACATGATTCACCTGCGCGAGACAGATAGGAATCATATTTTCTATCTCCATACATTGGTAGCACCATCAATGAAGTACTATACATTGTATAAAGGATTGGGAATCAACAAGGCATGTTCCCCTATTTTCCCAATCCCATTCCATAGAAATGCTGCTATTGAACCTCACTGTAAATTCCAGGGCATCTATTCGGCTTCTAGGTCCAAATCAGAACAGTTAAAAAAATACTGCAGATCCCAAACAAATACACACTATATTCTCAAACAGTATCTGATGACCAAAAAATGAAAAAAAAAAAGATGTAAAACATGACGGCAAAAATCCAGTAACCTGATCCGAAAACTTTAAAAAACAACAAATTTTTAAAGAGATTTTACAATCTATTTACAAATCGAGTTGGTATAGCCTATATTTATGTTACAGAAATTATAATAAGCTTTCGGGATTTTGCAATGTCAAGAAAACAAGGTGAAATACTTTACGTTTCACAGAGAACATTGCTCCGCATCTTCAGAAGAAAATCTCGAGTGTCCACGAGGAAAACTTCTCCAATTGGAGGTGTCTCTCCTGGAATGTGGATATTTCCGAGAAGTAAGTGGTGAAAAAAGTTTCTTCAGTTCCCAGATTGACAAAGCGTTGTGAAAATTCTCATCGCTCCGTATTCATCCTCATTGAAAGTTGCGATAATATCCAATACCACACGCGTAAATGTATCAAAATACTCAAACATCTAAGAAAATGATTCAAATCTAATAAATTCCATAAAATTACCTGATAATGGCGTAAAATTTTAGAAAATTACCTAAAAGTAGAAAATGGAAAAAATGACAATAGGAAGACCTAATAAATTAGCATTTCTACAATGTGGGAATTATGATCAGGATTCTTGTACAAGTCAGCAATGTCTGTTGTGAACCAGTTAAAGGTCGAAACGTCATCAAAATCGTATCTCTGCTGATGACCAATGTTTTGTGAAGTTATTTTTATGAATCACCAGTCAGTTAATTAATTTAATTAATTTAATAAATGTATGTATTGCCTTCACTGGACCCTGGTACAGTAATGGCTAGAAATTTATTTTCATTCGTCTCATCTCATTTATACACAATGTGAACAAAACAAAGGAGTCCCACAGAATGGGCTTATTTTAACTATTACGATAGCTTCTACCAAACTGTGCTGGCCTCTTCAAAGACGTTTTATTCACATTTTATTGCACAAGCGAATACTGTTATTTCCAATATATGAGTATATATCACTCAATTTATATTATCATTCCCTTTCGGAATGCTGAAACACCAATACACAAAGAGCCTAATATGTCAACGGTATTGAGCAATATATTCAGCTAAACCAGTTAAAAATTAATCCATTTGCTTCTTTATAGCTAATTTTGATATTCTCATATCGCATGTGCGGAAATATACATAAATCTTATGTTTAAAACATCGTTAAATATATTTTCATACAGGTAGTAGAAAACAGATCCATGAAATCGTCGTTTCCCGAGTAGGTTACGTGAATACTTTAAACGCTAAAACATAGCCTATTTTTAAAATACTTTGCCAGTAATAGATTACAGACATAGAACGTAAAAATCCATTTCCGGGAGGAGTTTACTAAGCTTTGGATACAGAATGCTACTCAGCTCCTTGTTTTAGAGGAGGGTAAGTTCGTGTGAACCATAAATTTGACGCACCTCCCCGCCCATTGCATTTACTTAACCTAAGTTTGTGTTTAACATCCTAAAACTTGGATTTTGCTCACTCATTTGTATGCAAAGTCTGTGGTAAATCTCTCCTTTACGTACAGGTTTGTATATGCAAATAATACGATGCATTCCTCCATGGAATGAAAACTCAGATAACTGTTACGACAGCTTTTACCAAACTGTGCTGACCTCTTCAGGCCCTTCATCTTCCACGGTTCCTGCATCTGATTATTTTTTACTTACATATTAATTAAAATTTGGGTGTAGAATATTAAATAACGTTGTCATACATTTCGATCCACGTCAATAAATAATTCTCAAGTAAGTTACTCAAGAATATTTCAATGTACAGTATTTATAAAATATAATTTCCTTCTAAATCCATGTTATTAGTTCATGTTTACATATATTTCTGAATAAAACACAATATTTTATTAATATCAATAATACATACGACATGATTAAACTTACCAATCAACCTTATAAATATTTTTGTATAAAATCTGAGGCATTTTTTCAATATATCAATGAGCGAAGTGTGTTTAAGTTATTTTTCTTCTAAATATATTTTATCAGTCCATGTAAATTAGCAGTTCAAAAAATTGCTTTAAATTAATTATCTGTAAACTAGGTTTAAAGTGCTTTTATATTACGTTGTAATTTTTATTCCACCTATTCCATCCATTCTAGGAAGCGGAAAGTCTCTCAGGAACTACTGCCCACACATAAAAATCTCCAAGAAACCATCGGTTTTATCGACGCAGGATGAAGAATTAGTCACTACGGTCGAAAGTGGTCATGGGAAGTCAAACGCAGACATTTGATTTGCCACCTCTGTTTCAAAACTAACAAACTACGTCAGTAAGGCGAAAAATTAAACAAACGTAGTTCAAGTTTTCAAGAACAAGGCAGAAGTTGGTGTTATTGGTATACCTCCTTCTAAAGGCACACCTGTTGATGCACAGAATACTGTTTGCACTGAAAACATAACGTATTTATTGATATGGAATTAATATTATATATCAGAATAAGAGCTGCTTTGTACTTTACGATGAAATTTTGTACGGAAACTATTTCCTTTAGTACAATTAATTTCAGTTGAATATCATTAATGGTACTCGGGATATTGTATTACCGGCTCCTGTGCGAGAGAGGTGTTAAAACGTTTTCCTGTGCTGTTACGTAAGTGTTTGTAATAATTGATTGAGGTAATGTATGATGAAGGTGAGGTAAGGTAAGGGTTATTCTGCCCGCAGGCAGGTCCGAACCTCCGCAGAGGTGCTCCTGAGCCGGAGTTTACGTGTGGTAGGGTGGCCAGTTCCTTTCCGCTCCTCCATTCCCTTACCCCCCATCAACAGCGCGTGGCAACCCATCCAACTCCTGACCACGCCCAATGTTGCTTAACTTGGGAGATCTCACGGGATCCGGTGTTTCAACACGGCTACAGCCGTTGGCTATGATGAAGGTGAAATGTTCCTAAAATATTTAGTGGGAAACAGGCAATATACTGAAAGAATACATTTGTAAGACCTTTCACGTCGCCAGTTAAAGCCGACGTAGTGTTATATAAAGATTTGAAAAGCTTTGTACCATTGTTTCCGATCACACAGTGATTACACTTTTAAGCCTTCAAGAATGTGTTAGCTTTAGAGATTATTCTTTGTTTATTAAATATTTGTCGTACCATGGCTTAAAAATATAAGTCTCGTTATACTGGGTCCTCATAGAACAAGTCACAGATTTACTTTTCAACAGTTAGGAGAAGGAAATTATTATTAAAAAGTAACATAAAGCAATTTTCTGAAATGTGTTGATATTGTCTTTATTTTAAACTTTCTGCAATATTAATGCTGTCTCTGCATTTAGCATTTCGAACTTCTATCCTAAAACGTAGCTATTTTTGACATAAATATAAAGCCGTGGCACGAAAGTTATATATAATCTCCTTTCTGCCAGTACGTTTTCAATATGAACTTGATCCTTGGTTTTTGTACTGGAAAAAGCAAGCAATGGCGAATGTCGACTTCGGTTTAATTTTTAACACTTTGTGTAGGCCCCTACTGAATTTTCTGTTTGAGAATAACTGGAATACGGCCGAGTGGAATTTCAACAAACTCGGTTCGTAATGTTAAGGCTAAGGGCGTTTATGATTTGTGAATCCTATTAATCAGAGTAGGGGTTGAGAGGAAGGTTTGAACACAAAGAGAATAAAATATTCGGTAATATCTTCCTTGATATTTGTCTAACTGAAATAATGCTACCGCAAAGGCTCTAGAAATGTTATTTCTGGTCATCTATGTAATTCTCTCATGAGATAAATAACGAAATGACGTGCCTTAATGCTCAGTGATATGTCCTGTGAAGGGAAGAGGGGAACTCTAGCCGTCAGATGCGCCCTTCTGTCGACACGACTTCTTATCTGACGACCCCTAACACACCTTTAATAATAATAATGTTATTTGTTTTACGTCCCACTAACTACTTTTTAAGATCTTCGGAGACGTCGAGGTGCCGGAATTTAGTCCCGCTGGATATCTTTTACGTGCCAGTAAATCTACCGACACGGGGCTCTCGTATTTGAGCACCTTCAAATACCACCGGACTGAGCCAGGATCGAACCTGCCAAGCTGGGGTTAGAAGGCCAGCGCCTTAACCGTCTGGGCCACTCAGCCCGGCTAACACACCTTTACCAATGAGGGATATCGTAAGGCTATATTAACAGGGAAATTGTTTCATATGGGAAATGAACCTACTTCGTTTACAATTGCGAATATGTTAAAAATTAATTTACCGAAATACAGTGATTCAAATAACTCAAATACCCGGCCATGACGAGGGCATTCCAGCCATATGCCTATGTGTGCGCGTTGCCAAGTTATCGCCGGTAAGAGCATCGACACGCCGCCTCTGTGGTGTAGTGGTTAGCGTGATTAGCTGCCACCCCCGGAGGTCCGGGTTCGATTCCCGGCTCTGCCACGAAATTTGAAAAGTGGTACGAGGGCTGGAACGGGGTCCACTCAGCCTCGAGAGGTCAACTGAGTAGAGGCGGGTTCGATTCCCACCTCAGCCATCCTCGAAGTGGTTTTCCGTGGTTTCCCACTTCACCTCCAGGCAAATGCCGGGATGGTACCTATCTTAAGGCCACGGCCGCTTCCTTCCCTCATCCTTGCCTATCCCTTCCAATCTTCCCATCCCCCTACTAGGCCCCTGTTCACTATAGCAGGTGAGGCCGCCTGGGCGAGGTACTGGTCATACTCCCCAGTTGTATCCCCCGACCAAGAGTCTGAAGCTCCAGGACACTGCCCTTGAGGCGGTAGAGGTGGGATCCCTCGCTCAGTCCGAGGGAAAAGCCGAACCTGGAGGGTAAACAGATGATGATGATGATGAAGAGCATCGACGAAAACTGTCGATTTCCGAAGTCTCCAATCGTATGTTGTTCAAAGTGTTTACGTGATATCCCTCCCAGTTTTTTGACGATTCGTAATAGATAACACCCCAGAAAGTAAGTAGAATTCCCTTTGAAAAAACTATATCAATTATATCCACTTCAAACACATGTAGATTCTAACACGTTCCGCGTAACCACGATATTCACATAAATTGTTGGCTACAAAATTTTCTCCGCGTAGCACAGCTTTGAAAAATGTTGTCCTAATGAGTATGAATGTATTTAAACGGAGACCGAAAAAACGAATTTCCAATATTTGCCCTATTTTGTTTTATCATCATTTTACCGCGGTAGTGCGTAGGAGGCACGCCATGCGCCGCAAGTATCATTACCGTGCCCCACGTTTCTTGTTGACTTCTAGTGATTATCGTGAAAGAAACTTATTTTTTACCTCATTTTATTTGGTATCAAAGTCGTCTTGTACCGTGAATTTCCAGTTTCAGTTTTACCGAAAATCCATTAATTCTTTCAATTTCCAATCAGTCATGTTATGTATTACAATTTTGATATAAAATCCGTAACCAGCGACCCCGAAAACCCTTATATACATAGCTTCACGCGATTACGCTCACTTTTTTTTTCAATATTTGATCCTCCATTTTGAATTTTTCAATTTTAACATCAAATTTGTAATCAGTGACGCCAAAAACCCTACGATACACGTTTTTGTACGTTTCTGTATCTTCATATTCTGACCAGGTACTTGAGTTATTTGGACCACTGTGCGACGTGAAAAAATCAAGCTTACGGAAAAATATTTCTAACAACAGTAGTAGAACTCACAGGAAAGGTTACTAAAATCGTCCTTAGAACATTTTTTTCGTAACTCCTGAATTACTTCAATTATCTTTAATGGTACAAAGTTAAATGAGGTATATTTTCACACCCATATAATACAGGATTTTTAATGATAATGTATGTAGGCCTAAACCATGCGTGTTGTTCACAATATTATTTGGATAATCGTTAAAATGTTTCCCATTTTTATTCCAAAGTTGAATAAATCCGCCTTGTCAAATTTATGGGTCCGTGAATGATGTACGAATAAAAATTGAGAGCTATTTTAAGTTATTGTGTGTCCGTCCCCGCGGTGTGAGGGGCAACGCGTCCGCCTGTCAACCGGTGGCCCCGGGTTCGATTCCCAGCCGGTTCAGGGGTTTTTATTTGTAAATGATTAATATCCCTGGCCTGGGGACTGGGGGTTTGTGGCGTCCTTTCCACAGATTCACCACTCGTCACTTCCGCAATTACACTTTCACGCAGGTTCCTATCATATGCTGAAAGTAGTGGCAAAAGATCTGCGGAGGTGGACGCCGCGAACAAATATCATTAAAAAATGTAATTGTGTGCACTCACTTGAAGACTTTAGGATTAACTCGAAAGCAGCAATGTGCATTACATTGCGATAAGCCGATACCTATGGTGACACTGAGCACCCGCAAGGAGCAGCTGCTCAACAAGCTTCCAGCAGCATAGGATGAGTTCAAATAAAGTTTGCAAAGATTGCAGTCTCATGTCTGTTGCAGTTTGCAGAGTTGCATAAACTTGAAGGGTGAATTTCGAAAACTGAATACATAAATTCACCTTCAAACAATAACAGGAAAGACATGCGCTGTCTCCTGTTTTGAAGTGAAAACCGAAGTGATTTTCAAAATATCTCTTTAATGTGAGGAAGTAAGTCTAATATACAAAATATGTTTCCAGAATACTGTTACGAATAGAACGCAGTCTGTTGTATCGCTCTCATTTATTTGAGGAAGACCCAATAAATGCCTACACACACTCTCTCTCTCTCTCTCTCTCTCTCCCCCTTTTCTGTTCAGCCACATTAATTGAATCGTTTGTTTCAGTAACGACACTTCTCCAACGTACCAAATTGTTCAGAAAACATGAAAAACTGTCTGTAGTGTGTAATGTCATTTCTATCCTTCCGATATTTATTATGCTTATTCTACTGTTGAAATGACTATGACAGATAGGTTGTTTGTATGAATTAGTCCAATACGTTCCTTTACAGACTTTGTTGAAAATGGTGGAGACGTGCTGTTTCTGCAACAAACACCATTAATGAGAATATAAGGAAGTGTAACATTGGTTTAAACGTCATTTCTATTTCACAAAGAACTTTATTTGTACTGAGGAAATACAGTGTTTAAAGCAATTATTTAATAGTTATTTGTAAGACATACTTATTTGCACATACACTGACTGACAGAGCAAATGCAACACCAAGAAGGAGTGGTCAGAACTTTATGCCAATTGCAGGGTAGACTGACGTCACTGAGGTATGCTCATGATGTGAAATGCGCCGCTGTGCTGCGCACGTAGCAAACGATAAATGGGACACGGCGTTGGCGAATGGCCCACTTCGTACCGTGATTTCTCAGCCGACAGTCTTTGTAGAACGTGTTGTCGTGTGCCACAGGACACGTGTATAGCTAAGAATGCCAGGCCGCCGTCAACGGAGGTATTTCCAGCAGACAGACGACTTTACGAGGGGTATGGTGATCGGGCTGAGAAGGGCAGGTTGGTCGCTTCGTCAAATCGCAGCCGATACCCATAGGGATGTGTCCACGGTGCAGCGCCTGTGGCGAAGATGGTTGGCGCAGGGACATGTGGCACGTGCGAGGGGTCCAGGCGCAGCCCGAGTGACGTCAGCACGCGAGGATCGGCGCATCCGCCGCCAAGCGGTGGCAGCCCCGCACGCCACGTCAACCGCCATTCTTCAGCATGTGCAAGACACCCTGGCTGTTCCAATATCGACCAGAACAATTTCCCGTCGATTGGTTGAAGGAGGCCTGCACTCCCGGCGCCCGCTCAGAAGACTACCATTGACTCCACAGCATAGACGTGCACGCCTGGCATGGTGCCGGGCTAGAGCGACTTGGATGAGGGAATGGCGGAACGTCGTGTTCTCCGATGAGTCACGCTTCTGTTCTGTCAGTGATAGTCACCGCAGACGAGTGTGGCGTCGGCGTGGAGAAAGGTCAAATCCGGCAGTAACTGTGGAGCGCCCTACCGCTAGACAACGCGGCATCATGGTTTGGGGCGCTATTGCGTATGATTCTACGTCACCTCTAGTGCGTATTCAAGGCATGTTAAATGCCCACCGCTACGTGCAGCATGTGCTGCGGCCGGTGGCACTCCCGTACCTTCAGGGGCTGCCCAATGCTCTGTTTCAGCAGGATAATGCCCGCTCACACACTGCTCGCATCTCCCAACAGGCTCTACGAGATGTACAGATGCTTCCGTGGCCAGCGTACTCTCCGGATCTCTCACCAATCGAACACGTGTGGGATCTCATTGGACGCCGTTTGCAAACTCTGCCCCAGCCTCGTACGGACGACCAACTGTGGCAAATGGTTGACAGAGAATGGAGAACCATCCCTCAGGACACCATCCGCACTCTTATTGACTCTGTACCTCGACGTGTTTCTGCGTGCATCGCCGCTCGCGGTGGTCCTACATCCTACTGAGTCGATGCCGTGCGCATTGTGTAACCTGCATATCGGTTTGAAATAAACATCAATTATTCGTCCGTGCCGTCTCTGTTTTTCCCCCAACTTTCATCCCTTTCGAACCACTCCTTCTTGGTGTTGCATTTGCTCTGTCAGTCAGTGTATTATGATTAGACCACATTGTACAGAAAAATAAACAGAAGAATACTCCTTTTATGTCCCTTTCCAAACTTCAAAATATATATAAAACAAAACAACACAATATATTACAAGTAACATGTAAGTCTCTTATCTTTGAACAATGCTTCTCACTTCTATTGCGCTGATGTTGTCCATGCAAACAGTTCATTATAAAACTCATGGTGTTCTTCTGGTATGTAAGATTCCAACTTCTTTATGTCTGCTAATTTCTTTTCATTTAATGGAACGCAGCCTTGTGGATAAGCAAGTCTAGTTGGTAGCACAGGGAGACGGGTTGCAGAATTAAGCAACTTGAAAGTATGAACGTACAGTACATCAGTACAGTATTTTCCTAAGACATATTTGCCTCATACTGAAATTCCATAAATTGATTTATATGAAACGCGACTTTTCCATCTCTTTTCACACCTCTTCCTAGCGACTCAAGTGAAAGAACTGACCACAACTACTTTCTGAAGCGGGCTGGTTTGAAGTAAAAACAACACCTCTCCAGGATAAGGGTTCTTTATGCACAAAACGGAAACTTTAATTCGCGACTGACAGGCAGAGATATATGGTAAAAGTGTTTTTTCTGCACAAAATGGTAGCCCTTCGTACATTAATCATGGCAGTATTAATAACTCATATAGTGTCAAAAAGTGGAGAAGTGCTGTTTCTGCAACAAACGATTCAATTGCTGCCTATTTACCAGTCTCTGACCTCTTCACACAGCAGAGAGTCCGGCCCGATGGTACTATCTGAGACAGCTATAATCTTTACTAACAGGTCCGCCTTTAACTTTTGCATGCAAGTCCAGTCAGCTCGCACACTAGTTACAGGTGTACGGATAGGAATCAGGGCTTCTGACCCCCAAAACACACAGTATGAAATGGCGTATGCCTTTTAGTGGCGGGATGTGTTCGAGGACTTCGGCTCGCCAGATGCAGGTCTTTTGATTTGTCACCCTTAGGTGACCTGCGCGTCATGATGAGGATGACGTGATGATGAAGACGACACATACACCCAGTCCCCGTGCCAGGGGAATTAACCAATTATGGTTAAAATTTCCGACCCTGCCGGGAATCGAACCCGGGACCCCTGTGACCAAAGGCCAGCACGCTAGCCACTTAGCCATGGAGCCGGACACGACACACAGTGACCTTTCCTTAGTTCGACTCCAGAGACAGTCCAGTAATTCACACAAGATAATACAGGGAAATACTTAACACTGACAACTAAACAGCAACAGTTCAACAGAGCTCACCAGTAGGTCAATACTCCACACAACATCGATCATTAACACTGTTCCAGTTACACTCACGACAGCTGCTCCACACGCTGACTCTCCAATGACGGGCCTCAGTCCATGGTAGTATACTAACACAGTACTCCAAGGCAATGCGCAGCCAGTACTCTGCTGAGTATACGACGATATTCTGACTACGGCGGGGCACAGACCAACTACCATTATTGCCGGCAAGCTTAAATCAGTACTCCAAGGCAGTACACACACCGTACTCCGTACTCCAACACGACGATACTGGTGGAACACCAACGACACACTCGACACTCCAACGCAACAACAACAACAACAACAACAACTCCAACTCCTCGTTCAGACTCCGATGGGACACTGTCCGACGACTGAACTCCAACACTGACTCACTGTTCGCGTCTATCCTCCCGTTCACATCGTGATGATAAGTTACCGGAATATTCGGGACTCAGCTAGAGATGGAATATTCTATTTGCACATACTAGAAAGCGCAAGGGGAAACCAGAGGACGAGAACAATCCGGGGAGAGTCCGGCCATGCCCTCAGGGCTGGTGCTACCAGTTGACTCACTATTTCCTTCCAGAAAATACGGATTGAGGCTACGACAGGGCTGAACCGTAACGATGCGTCAACAAATAACTAAATTCTTATGGCAGTTATTATTTTATTCTACTGTATATACACTACATTCAACATTTAATGTAATGAAGTTAGTTGAACAAAACCTCCATTCGTAAAGAGGATGAGCAACTGTTCTTAAAATGATAAAGCTGTAAATTCAGGATGGCAGGAAGAAATATGAATGCCATATTTCAGTTTTCGGATATCGAAACTGCCAACATTTATGATTCAGCGCCCGTATCCGAATTTTAAATTCGGATTTGGAGACGGTCACACCGACCAACATACCATTAAGATGGAACCCCGAAATATCAACATTAAATCAATATATGAATACCCAAAATTTCCAGATCTGTGTAAAACGCTCAGTAAATGGTCGATGAAAGAGTAATCACACATGCAAAATTATTTCTCGGTCGACAACAGACAGGCTGCCTATAGATATATTAGAAAACAGTTAAGTCGGCACATAATGTTTCTCAAGGAAAAAATTAACTGAAGAAATATTCAATAATAATAATAATAATAATAATAATAATAATAATAATAATAATAATAGTAATAATAATAATATAATAAAAATTGTGTCGGAGTTATCCGTGGAATGCAGAGGAGAAAGAAGGTGCGGGCTGGAATGGGTCTAACTACAAGTCCGAAAGATGAATTAAAATTTCAATAAAGGTTATATTTTCAATAGACAACAAGATTTAACAAATTTTCACTAGGTGAAATAACAATGAAAAACCAGGTACAATTATATCTTTACAAAGGAAAGCACAAGTTAAGGGATCTTTACAAATTCTGGGCTTCGAGCCCCAAGTTTATAATTCCTGAGCCCTCACCTCACAACCACAAATTACCAAAGGGCAGAAAACCCCTCATTACATGGAGCACTTGCTCCCACCTAGTAATGTCAAGCCTCCTAGAGGCACCTTTCAAAACACCGTAAAGAGCTGACCCGCTCTCAATCTTTCAAGCCTATTAAAGGCAATACAATGCTTCACAATCACTTGCCATCGAGGCGCAACTTACAAGAATTAAACAGGTGTATCTTGTACCCAGCCTACAGGACCTTAAAAGAAAAATAATAGGTAGATTAAATGGCCTAAAATACCAATATGAATGGAGGCGTAGCTTGCGCTCCTACATGAAACGTTATAAAACCTAAAGGACACTAGGCCGCTGACACAGGGGCTATTCCCAAACTAGGGAGGAGACTCGTATAAGAAAATTTTAATACATTAAGAGTAGAAAATCGGTTATGAAAACGTAGTCACCTAAACTCAAAATGAAGGGGAGGTCGAGAGGGTAAAGCACTCTCTATCCCCGATTTAAGTTACAGTTAAATAATAAGAAACTTTTACATAAGCCGGCACTAAGTTACATTTTTCGAAAGGTAAGTTACACTGAAAAGTTTCGGACCTTCCCCGAGGGTTAAACTGCTGAGCTAGCAAGAAAAGATGTTAAAAGGCCATAACCTTGTAGAAGAGCTGCTGGCGGCTGAAAGAGGCGCTTCCCGCCTCCTGCTATATTTCCATACACTAAGCTAGATGTTGTACGAGTGGTCAAGAGACAAGAAAATCAGCAGTTTTTATACTCTCGAGGAAGATACGAGACCTTTCATGAATAATGAAGACACACACACATGCGTTTATTGGCTAACTAAAATTTACACTTCAAAATTTGGGGAAGAAGGATACAATTGGCTGAAAATTAATGACAGAAATTATTGATTGCCTAACTTCAAAACTGGCGGAAAGAAAAGATTTATATTGCCAACCCACAAATGAAAGAACGAAATTTAGTTATAGGATAACTTATGAGTATAAAATATCTTCAAGAAAAGTTCCGTCACTTCCAACCAGGGTGCATGATCATAGTTTTTGGTAGAGACATCTGTGAAAGAATGCCCACACTTCTTGATAATTAGTAAACAAAATACAATTCGAAATTAACACAGTGACATCTTCTGATAAACGGTTGAATTAATTCAGTTTTAAAATTCAGAGTTTTAGCTGTAGAGGAGTACTTTAAGGCGGAAAATTGAAATGTGCGGCGTATAGGTGTACCAACCGGTACAATAATAATAAGGAGAAGAGTGTGGTACCTGGCTCTCCAGAGTGATTAAGGGGTAGAATTATTTAGTAACCTTTGTTATGAAACATCTGTAGCCGAGTGAATTTGATATATGGTACGCGTCGTGTAGCTGTAAGCTTGCATTTGGGAGAAGGTGGGTTCGAATTCCACTGTCAATAGCCATGGATAAGGTCTTCCGTGATATCTTATGGGTTCAAAACCCACTTTCGTCAGCCCTGGATGTAGTTTTCCGGGATTTCCTAATTTAAACCGGGAAAATACTGAGACTGTACTTCAATTAAAGCCACGTCCCCTACCTTTCCCGTCCTATCTCTTTCCTATCCCATCACTACATAGAACCACTTGTGCATGTTACAGAGAAAGCAAATATATATATATTACATATATTAGTGCACAATGCACGATTTTGGTTAAGTTTACTAAAGCTTACTCAGAAATTAAAAGATTAGGAAGACAAACGCACAAAGTACTTGAATTACAATAGTTAGTGCAATATTGTTGCTGATGTGGCACGAGTCGGAATCATGTTTTGATGTCGGGCTCGTGAGAAATGACAATAATATTAATAATGGTACTGGATTTTACAGAGCCTCTGTAGCTCAGGTGGAAGCACGCCGGCTTTTCACAGCTGGGTTTTGTGGTTCATTCCCGGTCATTCCAGGTGACATTCGTGCTGGACAAAGCGGAGGTGGGACAGGATTTTCTCCGTGTACTCCAGTTGTCCCTGTAATCTTTCATTCCAGCAACACACTCCAATATCATTTCATTCCTTCCGTCACTCATTAATCATTGCCCCGGAGGAGTGCAACAGGCTTCGGCAGCCGGCGCAGCTCCTATCCTTGCCGCTAGATGGGAGCTTTCCATTCATGACCCTGTCGAATAACTGGAAATAGACTGTGGATATTCACTTATTGGTTTTTACGTCCCACTGACTACTTATAGGCCTACGGTTTTCGTAGAAGGCAAGGTGCGGAATTTTGTCCCTTACGAGTTCTTTTACATGCCAATAAATCTACCGACACGAGGCTGACGTATTTGAGCACCTTCAAATACCACCGGACTGAGCCAGCATCGAACCTGCCAAGATTTCCTCAGTAGGCCAGCGCTCTACCCACCGAGCTACACAGCCCGACCGTGCAAAATATAAGGGGCAGTCTAATGAAAACAGGTCACCTTCCATATAGTAGCTATGGTAGGACATTTCGTTCTTCAAAAACAATCACCAGAAATGTTAAGACATTTATCGCACTGGATGACGACACGTTAATCTCACTTTAAAGAAAGTGGTGGGCTGTCGAAGGAACCACGTCTGTACCCAGTCACATACGTTGTCGTCCGATGCAAACCGTTGTCCACCAAAGTATTTCTTCAGGCGGAGCATGCGGCCACAATGAATGCACAGCGCTATGAAGACACGTTGTAGAAACTGAGGCGCACTATAAAGTAAGAACGCCCTGCCATTCTTCATGGCAATGCCCGTCCCCAGCACTGCCAAATCTGTGAGGGAGACACTTCAGAGATTCGGGTGTGGAACACCTCAACGAAATCTCTATATCACAGATCTCTCCTCATGCAATTTTTACATGTTTGGGGAAGTGAAGAAAGGCATTTATGGACGTCAGTTTCCATCGGACGACGACGTGTGTGACGTGGTACAGATATGGTTCCGTCGAGAGTCCGCCAGCTGCTTGATGAATGGGATTGACAGTCTCTTAGGATCGCGCAGCTGTTAACTTGCATTTGGGATACAGTTGGTTCGAAGCAAACTGTCAGCAGACCTGAAGATGTTTTCCGTGGTTTCCTGTTTTCACACCAGGCAAAAGATGGGGATATACCTCATTAAACGCCACGGCTGCTTGCTTCCCTCTCCAACCGCTTTCCTACCCCTTCGTTGCCATAGGACCTATCTGTATCGATGCGACTTAAAGCAACTTGTAAAAAAAAGTCTTAACAGACTTCTGGCGATTACTTTTCAGGTACGAAATATTATACTGCCTTTTTTGACTGCTCCTTATATCTGTCTGAAATTAGGTCGATGTGTCTCTTACGCTTCTTAACGTCCTGATAGTGAATTGCCTCTAATTAGTAGGATATTTTTGTGATACGACTGAATGTGAGCTCATAATTTTCTTACGACAGACGCCTAAGAAAAGTTATAAATTGTACCACAATCAGTTAAATTGTACGTAGCACATTTTGAAAAGGCATCCAGCTCTTCAAACATTTACTAAAAAATTCTACCTGCTTTATGTCAGCTTGTATGAAGTATGGACACCGCAAAAACATTACATACTGTGAAACATCAATTTTTTCAAACATATTTCATACGAACGGTAATCAAAAGGGGTGGAAAATGAAATATATCTGCCTTTTGTAAAGGCAAGAAACTTGGATGAGCTCAACTGAAACATGTCAAGAGGTCTGCATTTTGACCATAAAGTCTAATCTTAAACCCACGTAAACGTATTTCAGCGTTTCCATTACGAATATTGCACCCGGCAGGGGCATGATCCAAGGACCTCTGGTCAAGACATGTCATCTAAATGGCAGACCTAACGCTATTTTGAGGAGAAAAATATATAAATCAATAAATATCAACATCATTGTGGCAGATGAAACAAGTCTTTAAATTTATTCCTAAATATTTCCGTATTTGCGATATATTCCGCAACCTTTTCTTTGTGCAGCGGTAAGCGAGCGGAAGATTGAAGCCTGTGACGTCATGGGTGGGGCTGAACCGATGATCCAACAGGACGGAACTTAGGAGAAGTCACCCCGACCTTACGTTCAAGAAAAGTGCGAGAGGCAAACTTTTTCGAATCGAAATACGGGAGCCATCTTTAAATCAGCATATACAATTTGATTGCCTACGTCGTGAGAATTAATAAAATCCATATTCCGGCGGTTTTTTTTGATCCACAAAAGCTAGTTATAAATGGGGCATTTATTTAGAGAGTGCGATGTCCCTTTTCTTAATAACTTACGGATAGAGAAAGAATACTTGGTTATATAACCATGGAAAACTACTGGCAGCCATCTGGTTAGTGTTAAGACACCTCATTGACGCGGGGATTCACCCCAAGGAGAGGGGAGAGCGAGGAAAAATCTTTTATTAATTACAACAGATCCTTCGAACAATAATCGTACGGATGTGTCTCATTTACATCAGGTGAATACTGGTCACCTAATTGTAGCACTATTTTACCTCTATTGGGCCGTGGATAGGTCATATGCATATTTTGATTGGGGGGCAGCCTCCTTCTTGTTAAAAGGACTGCCGAGGGTGCGGTACACAGTCGGACCTTTATGCTCGCGGAGGGCGAAGCTATGTCAGTTGTGTTCCTCGTATTAATTTTTTTAAGTGAATTGTAATCTAAAACTCAAAGGAAATTGAGTAATTTGAGTGAATAGTGCAATGTGTTAACGCACGCGACGCTAAAAACTAAATTTTAAAACTGTGTCGACTTGTGAAACACTTAGTGTAACATGTGAAATTAATATTATTATTATTATTATTATTACTACACCAAGATCGTGACGCGTAGTGATAAATGAACAGTGGCTGAAAGGTACAGCGTAACTCGATGTTGAATCCCGGACTACACTGTACAGCCGTAACGTAATACGCAGTACCAGTAATCTTTGTTTCGGGACTAATTTATCAAAGATCGCGGGTGATCGTGCGCGGTGAAGCAGTCGTACGTATCGTGGAATTAAACTTGTGACGTGTTCTGTGCCCAGGTAACTACAGGTGTTCTCATCAACCGAAGACCATGGAATTTCATCTCGGCTGTGAATTGGTGCTATCAGCGATCACCTCAGTGCTGATGGAGCAGTACTAAACCCCGACATGGACCACCCAAGCTGACGAAGGTGTAATCAAGGATGTAGGCTGAGTACTTTCTAATTATAATGCATGGCTAGAGGGGACGGGAATTATTTGTCGTAAAACTGTAGCTGTATTGTTAGGGATTTAAACTTTATTTAAATGTAAATGTGCCGAAGATGAGCACGTATTTTTTCCTTACTAACAAGTCTGAGTGGCTTTAATTGTAAACATGGAAATATTCAAATATGGGAAATTTATTTTCGGGGGAAGAAATGTATTTATCTATATCATTAGGGAAGTTCATAGTCTCTTATTGCTTTATAAGACCAGTAGTTTAATAGATTCAAGGGTTGATAATTTCAGATAGGCTGGACTTGATCCAGCGCAGTTAGTTTTGCATGTGTAGTGATATTACTGTAGGTTAATCTACGTGAGAAGTGACAGAACTACAAGAGACCCCATGGAACTGAAACCCCAATCCCTCCACTGAAATATTTAACTAGAGACTGTTTCACTTTAATTTGTGTCGCTTTAATCAATGAATGTGATGCTTTTAAAATTACCGTGTGATGATTTAATTGTGATTTAGTTATGAGTCAATTGACGTTTGATGATTTAATTGTGATTTAATAATGAGTTAATTACCGTGTGATGACTAAATTGCGATTTAATTATGAGTTAATTACCGTGTAATGAGTTAATTGTGACTTAATTTTTGATTTATAGTGACAGCTGAGTGCATGAATAATAATAATAATAATAATAATAATAATAATAATAATAATAATAATAATAATAATAATAATAATAACACCGGGCGAGTTGGTCGTGCGCGTAGAGGCGCGCGGCTGTGAGCTTGCTTCCGGGAGATAGTAGGTTCGAATCCCACTATCGGCAGCCCTGAAGATGGTTTTCCGTGGTTTCCCATTTTCACACCAGGCAAATGCTGGGGCTGTACCTTAATTAAGGCCACGGCCGCTTTCTTCCAACTCCTAGGCCTTTCCTATCCCATCGTCGCCATAAGACCTATCTGTGTCGGTGCGACGTAAAGCCCCTAGCAAGAAAATAATAATAATAATTGTTACGATGTTTTGTGGATTTGCAGAGGTGAAAGAAGGTGCTGGCTGGAATAGGTCTCAACTACAGAATTAAAGTTAATTTAAAACTTTGACAAAGGTTATATTTTCAACAGACAACAAGGTTTAACAATTTTCATATAGACTTTCAAAACTCAACAAATAACAAGTCAGCAACAAGCCAAAATCAGGTACAAAGAAATTACAAGATTTCGGGGGTTATTACCAAAATCTGGGCTTCAAACCCCAAGTATAATTCCTGAGCTCTTAGCTCACAACTACCATTGCTGAAGGGCATAAAACCCCTAAGTACAAGGAGCACTTGCTCCTAATTACAGTGTTAAGAAAAAGAGCAGACCCGCTCTCAATTTGACAAGGCTATGAAAGGCTACAACAAACTTCATTTCTATCTGCCCTTAAGGCACACCAAGAAACAGGGGTATTTGATACCCAACCTACAGGGCCTTTACATGAGGAAAATAAAACATCAGGTTAAGTTACTGGCCCATAATACAAAATAGAATGGAGGCGAAGCTTGCACTCCTAATACACTTTTAAAACCTACTTGGCACTAGGCCGCTTACGCAAGGGCTAATCCCATACTAAGGAGGTGACACGAAAAGAAAACTTTATTACATTATGAAGAGAAGAAAAACGGTTATGAAAACGTAGTCACCTCAAAACAATATGAGTGGGAGCTCGAGAGGGTTAGGCACTCTCTATCCCAATTTATAGTTAAAGAGACGAAATTTTACCAAATGTCTATTACATTTTAAAGAGAGGTTACATGAGGAAAGTTTCGAACCTGCCCCGAGGGTTAAACTGCTGAGCTAGCAAGAAATAAAATTATTAAGCGGCCATTACCTTGTGGATGAACTGCTGCCCGAAGAAAGAGGCGCTTCCCGCCCCCTGCTACATAATCACACACTAAGCAAGATGTCGTTGAAGTGGCACCGAGACAAGAAAATCAGCAGTTTATATACCCTCGTGGAACATTCGAGACCTTTCAAGAATGAGTACACACAACTCAACTTTATTGGATAGCTTAAAGCAACATATCCATATCGGAGAAGACATACGTTATTGGTCAAAAATTAATTAGAGAAATTCGGGATTGGTTATATTCAAAACAAACGGGTAGAAATGATTAATGTTGCCAACCCACAAACCACAGAACAAAATTTAGTAAGGTCAAAAACTTATGAACACAAAACTTCTTCAAGAAGGTTCATTCCTTTGCAACAGAGTGCGTAATCCTAGTTTTTTCTCCGTAGAGACATCTAGAAGAGAATGTCCACACTTCATGATACGGAATAAACAAACACAAATCAAAATAGACACAGTTCAGAACTCTTCAAGATTACCAAATTTACAGTAGTGACATATTTTAAGAAATAGTAGAATTAGTTCAGTTTTCAAGGTTCCAAACTTCTCCTGTAGAGGAGTTTAAATTGGCGCAATATTTGAATGAGCGGCATGGAGGTGTACCGCCCGGTACAATGATAATAATAATAATAATAATAATAATAATAATAATAATAATAATAATAATAATAATAATAATAATAACATTAATAATAATAATAATAATGACGACTGAGACAATTAATAATAATAATAATAATAATAATAATAATAATAATAATAATAGTATTATAAACCGGTGTCTTGATGTTTGGAGGAATGTGTAGCATTAGTTGCCAGAGATTCAGATGTGTACGAAATACGTGCGGAATTGAGGTTTCTTTTATTGTGGAAGTCAGAATGATTTGAAGTTAGAACTCACGGTGTGAGGTGTTGTAATCACACATGTAGATAATTATGAATGAGGAATTGACCTCAGTATTATAGTGTACACTGCGGTAATATGTATAGTTAAAGGGGCGGCTTGTTACGTTCTTAATTGGCTAGAATACTGACCTTCCGCAGCAGATATATTTTGTTGTGTAGGAAGGTCTCGAGTGAAGGGACTTCGGACGGAGAGAGGCTTTGCCTGACTGAATATTGCTAGCGCGAACCATGTGGATGGAGTTATTTAGCTCAGTTGATTAGTGTATTTTGGTAATAAGCGACTCGGTAGCTGAAACTTAGTATTTTGTTTTATTATTATTATTTATTTGAACACGAATAGAGCTGGGATTTTCAGCGTCACCTGCGACATTGGGGCCATCAGATCAGTCCTAGGCGTGTGTATAGTCATTCCACAGTGTATGATGTATATCTCACCTGATTCATGTATATAAAATGGTGATCATGTTTGTCCCATCGGTGTGGCGAATTGTGTATCAAGTCAGGGTTTGATCCTTGTACCGTTTGTACTATTTACCTTTTTATTTATTTATTTATTTATTTTATAAATAACAGCCCCGCCGGGGCTGTTGGGCCATGGGGCTTGGTTCAACCCTATCCTAATCAAAACATACCAAAGCTCTAATATTCATTCACACACACACACGCCAACATTAATATCACCGGCGGGGCTATTAATCATAATATTCTGAAACCGTCACATCAAGCTGTAATTAAATCTTCCCACCCGTTTCTTTAAAGTTTCAATTAGCTGTCCGTAATCAATTGATCCATTATTTTGCCAATACCATTTAATTAAAAATATTACTATGTTGCGGAATGGCTTCCTTAGACTTCACTAACATGGTCCAAACAATTTATTATTCAACCTTACATAACAGCCAGAACCTAACTTCGTACGACGGAAGTTCTGAGCTCTCTCCTTAGTTTAATCATGTAACTTCTAAATCAAAATACTTTTAAATTCACTTATAGAGGGAAGGAATGTTTACTCAATTGGCCCTGAATCAAATTAATTATATCCCTACTCTCAAGTATCTAATACGTCTAGCCTGCTGGATTCAAATTGATTTTCCGTCGCGTATACTTCAAAGAAAAGAAAGTAGTGAAGAAGAATGAAATGAGTTGGAAGTAGGAAAAAAACATTTATATCTCAGGCTCTTTCAGATGTGGATTAATTGCTACTTGCTTTACGTCGCACCGACACAGCCAGGTCTTATGGCGTCGATGGGACAGGAAAGGGCTAGGAGTGCGAAGGGAGCGGCCGTGGCCTTAATTAAGGTACAGCCCCAGCATTTGCCTGGTGTGAAAATGGGAAACCACGGAAAACCATCTTTAGGGCTGCTGATAGTGGGATTCGAATCTACTATCTCCCGGATGCAAGCTCACAGCCGCGCGCCTCTACGCGCACGGCCAACTCGCCCGGTCAAATTCAAACCAATTCCCGCAAACACAAGGAAGACAACCAAACAGATCACACGCTTCGACAATGATAAACTTCGGCAAAGGGTCGAGGAGTTCCAGGAGAAGGCTAGACCAAATGACTGTGACTTTAACAATGCCAAACGTCTCCTTGTTGAGGCCGCAAAAGATGTTGCAGAAATCAAGAGAAGCAAAAAGCATACCTGGTGGAATGGTACCTGCGAATGAGTCCTCCAAGAAAGACTCAATGCGTGGAAACAGTACTACTCTACGAAATCAGAAAATGAATGGGAAACATACAAAACTCAACGTGCCCATGCAGCTAGGGTGTTCAGAACTGAGAAACGTAAATACGAAAACTCTCTCATTGAAAATATAGAACAAAACTTTAGGAAGAATGAAAGCAGAGAGTACTACAGAGCCTTCAAACGCAAACTCACTGGCTATAAACCACCATCTCTATGCTTTGAGCGAAAGGACGGCACACTGGCGATGTCAAATGAAGAAAATTGCAGCATTCTGGCAGATTACTTCAAGAATTGCTCTAAACCGCAAAGCGCCATTGAGACCAAGGAACCCTTACTCAGGTACCCAGATTCCAGGCCACCCGACAGAGATGAAATCAAGCGCCACATTGTCCGTCTCAAAAATAACAAAGCGCCGGGGGAAGACTCAGTAGTAGCAGAACTATGGAAATATGCCCCAGAGGAATCACTTGATATCTTGCAAAAGTAAATAGAAGAAACTTGGAACAAGAAGACCCTATCTGAAAATTGGGAAATAGCTTTGATCCTTCCATTACACAAAAAAGCAGCATGAAGAACATCAACAACTACAGAGGAATATCTTTGCTACCCATGACTTACAAAATTCTATCACTTGCCATCCTGGAGCGTTTGGAAGCACACGTCGAACATCAAATAGGCGAATACCAAGGAGGGTTCAGAGAAGGTCGCTCAATAGCTGAACAGATCCAAAATCTCAAAACGATCATCAGATATTGTACACTAAGGTCAAACAGTATGTGTCTGTCTTTGTGGACTTTAAGAAAGCGTACGACTCCATTGACCGGGAAGTCCTCCTAAACATCTTAAATGAATTTGGACTTGATTTGAAACTGCTGGCATTAATTAGAACCACCCTGGCCGATACAAAATCCAAGGTGACGTTCCACGGATGTCTCTCGCATTCCTTTGACATCAAAACAGGAGTCCGACAAGGTGATGGGCTATCCTCGATACTCTTCAACTGTGTTCTTGAAATGATCATCAGAACCTGGCGCGTGAGATTACAAGAAACCAACTACAGTCCATTGAGAATAGGAACCAAATCCAAGGGGATCGCAACAGACTGCTTAGCTTTTGCCGATGATATTGCTGTTCTCTCAAACGACATAGAAACCGCTAGAGCCCAAGTTGAAATTTGAAAGGAAATTGCCGAACAAACTGGTTTGCAGATATCGTTTGAGAAAACAGAAGTAATGACTAACATCAAAGAGGCTCCACCAAAACTCCATACAAAATACGGGGACATCACCCGAATAGACAAATTCAAATACCTGGGTGAGATCATCACGAAAACTGGACTGGACAAAGAAGCACTTCAGGAGCGAGTACGCAAACTGGAAATAGCCTACCAAACATCCCGCACAATCTACAACAAAAATGCCTTTCCCAAAACACCAAGATACGTCACTATGAAACAGTTCTGAAGCCAGTAGTTCTATATGCAGCCGAAACCCTGTCTCTAAATGCCACCAAAGGACTCCTTGAAGAACTGGAGAAAAGAGAACGCAAAATTGTGAGAGGAATCTTGGGATCAAAGTACAGAAAGGGAATCCATCAAAAGAGATCCAACAAGGAAGTCTACAGCAAAATAGAGAAAATTACCGACACAATCAGAAAAAGACGGGCACGATTTTACGGTCATCTGAAAAGAAAGGACGGAAGAAAGTTAACTAAAGAAATCTTTCACTTTTTTGATTCAAACCCCAAAACCACAATTCCCTGGTTTAGAAATACTAAAGAAGACCTGCAAATGCTACATATCTCATCTGAAGACGCCCTTAACAGAGATCTCTTCCGCAAGAAAATATTGACGAACGGGCTAAACCGAGACGAGCAACCGAAGAGAAGACACGGCGCCCCTTGGACAGAGGAGCGTAAGCATGCCCACTCACAAAGAATGAGGGAAATTTGGACTCTAAAGAAGGCCAAGTTCAGTGTCAAATGCAACAAGACTTAACGTGGTCCTTGATGGCCCCAGCGAATTATATAATAATAATAATAATAATAATAATAATAATAATAATAATAATAATAATAATAATAATAATAATAATAATAATATTAATAATAATAATAATAATCTTTATCATCATCAACATCACAAGATTTTACTGACAATGAGCAGGCTCAACACTTTTGTAAACTGCTCACTGAAAACAAAAACTACGGTAAATTTGCGTACCGCTTGAGACGATCCCACGTACCCCTTGTGGTACGCGTACCACACTTCGAAAACCACTCACTTCGATACTTACCAAATGGATGTAGCCTACTAGATCAAGTGGGCGAGTATATGATTATCGACTGATTCTTGGAGGATACATTGATGCTTTCATGGATAGTGTCGACTGATGGAATGGTGAGCCTTAAGGTGAACATCATGACTGTGTTCATGTTAACATTAATTAAATCGAAGTTAACAAATTCAACATAGCATGAAATTAAATGTTGTACCACACACAGACGAAAGTGTTTGAAATATTCGTTTCGAAATTCTAAGCTCATACGTATAATCTCAATTTGATATTCAAAACGATTTTGGTCCGTATTGAACACCATATCACCATAGATTCCTTTAATGGAAATGAACTCCGAATCTCCACGTACAAACTCCAATGCTCTGGTCGTCACGGTGGTATCAAGAACACCTACCTAGTAAGGGACGTTGTGAACATGTGTGTTGTTATTTCATAGCTCGAAGTCAGTTCCACAAGGGTAGATAAAGATTGAGGCGGTGCCTTGGCCTCCGCTTAGTCCTGACATGAACCCCACTGACAATATCTATGTTCTAATGAAGATGACTCTGTGGGAAACGCCGACGTCCCCCGAGATCAAGGGAAGTGTTGCGGACGATGCCGTTAAACGTTTGAGAAGAACTGGCCATTAAGGAGGGATGCTTCCAGACCCTCGCTGATTCTGTGCCCAATCAACTTCTGGAGGTCATAGAGCATGAGGGACGTGAGTGCTGATACTGATTTGTGTTTGTTTCTGGTTTGTTTATTTGTAGACCGACGTTATGTTTAAATGAGCAGTTTTATTTATTTTCTGTTTATTATTATTATTACTAGCGAATGTACCCGTGCTTCGCTACGGTATTCTACATTGTATTCGAATATCGAAGTAAATAGTGTGCATGCAGTAAATAAGATTGTTTTAAAATTGCATGTCTCTTAGCGTTATCCGAGAAAGAGCATGGGGAGGTCCCCGTACGTTGTTTCCAATGTAAAGTGTTTGTTATGGATTTGTGATATAACGGCAGGCTCACTTGCCTACTGCCATTCACAATCGAGTTGGGAAGTTTACATTATAATTGCAGGCCCCATTGCCTACTATGCGGACAGAATCGATTTGGGGAGTTTTCGTTAAAATGGCAGCCCCCCTTTCCTACTTCCAGACAGATTACAGTTTTTATGATAATGGCAGGCAATTACCCTACTATCACTCGAAATTGAGTTGTGCAGTTATCCTTATAATGTCAGGCCCATTTTCCTACTTCCAGCCAGCTTACTGCCAGTCACACCAAGTTGGTGAGTTTCCATCAAAATAGCAGGCCACTATGCCTAATGCCAGTCACATTTTAGATGAGGACATTTCTTTATAAGGGCGGGCACCCTTGCCTACTGCCAAACACAATCGGGTAGGGGAGTTTTAAACAAAACTGCATGCTCACTTGCCTTCTGCAAGTCAAATCGAGAAGTGAACTATTCATTACAATTGTAGACCTGCCTTACTAATGACAGTTACACAGGAGTTGGAGAAGGAACCCTTTCATACTGCCAGTCAAAGTCGGTGTGGGGAGTACTGATTACAATAGCAGACCCACTCTTTCTCGATCGCTACAAATCGACATCAGTGAATATATATAGATCGACATACGAAAGTATATGCGTGTTTACAATATTGAAGACCTTCATTTACAGATTAACTGCTACTAAACGTACGTCATATCGACAAAGGATTATACCATAAGACACGCCGGATTTAGTGGCCTAAATGGCTGGTCCTATGATATGTCATCTATTCTTGGGTCAGATTGAGTTAGAAACGTGGAACAGGGTAACGTTCTTGTAAGATTATCTCACATTACATTACTTTTCGGATAATTACGTGACAGCTACATACATAGCATTTGGCTCATATATGGCTACTGGGTGGGCCAATTTTCGTGAAGAGTTTGATGATTCTGTATTTCATATAAGTAATCGAAGGTATGAATTATGCATGTGAAAATTCCAAATTGATTTAACATCCATTAATAGAGAAAAATCAAACGTAAAAGGGATACAGATACGGCAAAAAGTCATAAGACCAAGGTTGAGGATCATTCCAAATTGAACGGAGATTGTGCAATCTGTTATGTGATAGGAATTTTCGAAGATCTGCACCATCATTAAAATTGCCTGCATATTTCGATATTCTTCGGGGATAAAAAGTGAAAAATTGAATGATCTTGGATGTTTTCCGTTCGTTACAGGCTAAAACGTATAATTTTGTCAAATTTCAATTATCTTCTTTTTCTTCTGGCAGATTATGCCGCAATCTGGATTTTGGGCGAGGCGGGTAAAAATTAGGACTTTCAGGAAACTAAACCAAAAATTATGCAGATGGTCATTATTACCCCTTAAACGGAAAGCTGTACGAAAATTTCGCCAAAATAGTCAGTGTAGAGGCACACAGTCGTTACGATTTGATTTATATAGATAAGGAATCTGCTCCATGTAAAACACCTTTTTGGTTATGTCCGCTGGACTTAACCTGCAAAACTGACCATTCATGATATCTCCCTTATTAATCCTCCTGAGGAAAAAATGCACATGAGAAAAAGGTTTAGAGGTGGAATTCCATCACGTTTGGTCGATTTCCAGTCAGCTTGGTCTTGTTCTGTATATATTGTGGAAGAGTAAAATCACCATTTCGGTTCCCTATAAACCGCCAGTCCATTCCGGAACATGAAATGTTATTTACGTTTAAAACCTACCTTTGGATAGGTGGATGCTAAATATGAATTTTGGTTCGAATGTCTTCAGTAGTTTTCAAGTTGTAAGGAATACGCTTTACACGCACCCGCTCGTGAGTTAAGTCCGATGGGACTTGTACAAAAAACGGTCCGTTAATGATATCTGCCTTATTAATCCTCGTATCGAAATGATGGGCATGAGAAAGAAGGTTTAGAAATTAATTTCTACCAAGGCAGTTAGATTTAAATTAACGTTGGTTGTGTATATTTTGTGGAAGTGCAAAATCACTGTTTCGGTTTCGTATAAACCCCCAGTCAGTTCAGGGATTTAGAAACAATATTTGCCCTAAAACCTATCAAGGACAGGTGTATTCTAAATATGAGTATTGGTGGAAATACATCAAGTAGTTTGTAGCACTCGCGTACATACGGCGTAATTAAGGAAGAAAATAATACAGTTAAGAAAGTTGAAAGTAATAGAAAATGGATTATAACTGAGGACAGCCGGAAAACGACAAATATGTAAATGCCAAGTTAATGTATTGGAAAATCAAATGCCCCTCAATAAATTATGCTAGTGTGAGTTATGGATATAATAAAGCGGTAACAGAGAAGAAATTTAGGTCCAGTGATTCCTAGGTAAACAAATAATAAGAAGATGACTAATGGTGTTATTATTTAATCTATTCGAAGGCGGTTATAACATCCAACGATATTCCGCCAATATCCCGCAGATAGGCCGATTGACGCCTCTCTTGCCTTCTACCCAAGGAACAACCACGAATTTAAAAGCATGATGAGGAAAATGGCAATACGTTACTTACCTGCTGGCATGCAGTCAGAGACGTTGCCATGGTAACCTGTAGGTTCGTTGTCGGTCTGTTGGTCACTCAATGCAGAGCATGGTACCAGCAGAAAATTGTAAATTTCTCCGTCATGTAAAGAGAAAGGTAAATTATGAACATAACGAAAGTTGTTTATAATGAAGAGACGTTTCACGTACGGTAAACGAAGTTTACAGAAAATAAATAGTATAAGAGAAAATGGAGGAAGACCATTCTGCTTTTCCTATAAACCCCCCGTCTATTCAAAGATTTTAAAATGATATGCATATCGAATCCTTCCCCGGGATGAGTATACTGTAAATATGAAATTTGGTTGAGATATATCCAGCCATTTCGACGTGATGGTGGAAAAACCATTCTGGTTTTCCTATAAACCCCCGTGTATTCAAATATTTTAAAATGATATGCATATCGAAACCTTCCCCGGGAGGAGTATACTCTAAATATGAAGTTTAGTTGAGATCTATTGAGCCGTTTCGACGTGATGGTGGAAAAAACATTCTGGTTTTCCTATAAACCCCCGTCTATTCAAAGATTTTAAAATGATATGCATATCGAAACCTTCCCCGGGATGAGTATACTCTAAATATGAAATTTGGTTGAAATCTATCCAGCCGTTTCGACGTGATGGTGGAAAGACCATTCTGGTTTTCCTATAAACCCCCATCTGTTCAAAGATTTTAATATGATATGCATATCGAAACCTTCCCCGGGATGAGTATACTGTAAATATGAAATTTGGTTGAGATATATCCAGCCGTTTCGACTTGATGGTGGGAAAACCATTCTGGTTTTCCTATAAACCCCCGTGTATTCAAATATTTTAAAATTATATGCATATCGAAACCTTCCCCGGGAGGAGTATGCTCTAAATATGAAGTTTGGTTGAGATCTATCCAGCCGTTTCGACGTGATGGTGGAAAAACCATTCTGGTTTTCCTATAAACCCCCCGTGTATTCAAAGATTTTAAAATGATATGCATATCGAAACCTTCCCCGGGAGGAGTATACTCTAAATATGAAGTTTAGTTGAGATCTATCGAGCCGTTTCGACGTGATGGTGGAAAGACCATTCTGGTTTTCCTATAAACCCCCCGTGTATTCAAAGATTTTAAAATGATATGCATATCGAAACCTTCCCCGGGAGGAGTATACTCTAAATATGAAATTTGGTTGAGATCTATCCAGCCGTTTCGACGTGATGGTGGAAAAACCATTCTGATTTTCCTATACACCCCCCGTGTATTCAAAGATTTTAAAATGATATGCATATCGAAACCTTCCCCGGGAGGAGTATACTCTAAATATGAAGTTTGGTTGAGATCTATCCAGCCGTTTCGACGTGATGGTGGAACAAACAGACAAACAAACAGACACGAACAATTTTATTTATATAGACTAGCGAATGTACCCGTGCTTCGCTACGGTATTCTACATTGTATTCGAATATCGAAGTAAATAGTGTGCATGCAGTAAATAAGATTGTTTTAAAATTGCATGTCTCTTAGCGTTATCCGAGAAAGAGCATGGGGAGGTCCCAGTACGTTGTTTCCAATGTAAAGTGCTTGTTATGGATTTGTGATATAACGGCAGGCTCACTTGCCTACTGCCATTCACAATCGAGTTGGGAAGTTTACATTATAATTGCAGGCCCCATTGCCTACTATGCGGACAGAATCGATTTGGGGAGTTTTCGTTAAAATGGCCGCCCCCCTTTCCTACTTCCAGACAGATTACTGCCAGTCACACCAAGTTGGTGAGTTTCCATCAAAATAGCAGGCCACTATGCCTAATGCCAGTCACATTTTAGATGAGGACATTTCTTTATAAGGGCGGGCACCCTTGCCTACTGCCAAACACAATCGGGTAGGGGAGTTTTAAACAAAACTGCATGCTCACTTGCCTTCTGCAAGTCAAATCGAGAAGTGAACTATTCATTACAATTGTAGACCTGCCTTACTAATGACAGTTACACAGGAGTTGGAGAAGGAACCCTTTCATACTGCCAGTCAAAGTCGGTGTGGGGAGTACTGATTACAATAGCAGACCCACCCTTTCTCGATCGCTACAAATCGACATCAGTGAATATATATAGATCGACATACGAAAGTATATGCGTGTTTACAATATTGAAGACCTTCATTTACAGATTAACTGCTATTAAACGTACGCCATATCGACAAAGGATTATATCATAAGACACGCCGGATTTAGTGGCCTAAATGGCTGGTCCTATGATATGTCATCTATTCTTGGGTCAGATTGAGTTAGAAACGTGGAACAGAGTAACGTTCTTGTAAGATTATCTCATATTACATTACTTTTCGGATAATTATGTGACAGCTACATACATTTGGCTCATATATGGCTACTGGGTGGGCCAATTTTCGTGAAGAGTTTGATGATTCTGTATTTCATATAAGTAATCGAAGGTATGAATTATGCATGTGAAAATTCCAAATTGACTTAACATCCATTAATTGAGAAAAATCAAACATAAAAGGGATACAGATACGGCAAAAAGTCATAAGACCAAGGTTGTAGATCATTCCAAATTGAACGGATTTTGTGCAATCTGTTATGTGATAGGAATTTCCGAAGGTCTGCACCATCATTAAAATTGCCTGCATATTTCGATATTCTTCGAGGATAAAAAGTGAAAAATTTAATGATCTTGGATGTTTTCCGTTCGTTACAGGCTAAAACGTATAATTTTGTCAAATTTCAATTATCTTCTTTTTCTTCTGGCAGATTATGCCGCAATCTGGATTTTGGGCGAGGCGGGTAAAAATTAGGACTTTCAGGAAACTAAACCAAAAATTATGCAGATGGTCATTATTACCCCTTAAACGGAAAGCTGTACGAAAATTTCGCCAAAATAGTCAGTGTAGAGGCACACAGTCGTTACGATTTGATTTATATAGATAAGGAATCTGCTCCATGTAAAACACTTTTTTGGCTATGTCCGCTGGACTTAACCTGCAAAA
This sequence comes from Anabrus simplex, assembly GCF_040414725.1. NCBI lineage: Eukaryota > Metazoa > Arthropoda > Insecta > Orthoptera > Tettigoniidae > Anabrus > Anabrus simplex. Next base: position 1,191,640,177 of record NC_090266.1, on the reverse strand, counting down.
CTGACCATTCATGATATCTCCCTTATTAATCCTCCTGACGAAAAAATGCACATGAGAAAAAGGTTTAGAGGTGGAATTCCATCACGTTTGGTCGATTTCCAGTCAGGTTGGTCTTGTTCTGTATATATTGTGGAAGAGTAAAATCACCATTTCGGTTCCCTATAAACCGCCAGTCCATTCCGGAACATGAAATGTTATTTACGTTTAAAACCTACCTTTGGACAGGTGGATGCTAAATATGAATTTTGGTTCGAATGTCTTCAGTAGTTTTCAAGTTGTAAGGAATACGCTTTACACGCACCCGCTCGTGAGTTAAGTCCGATGGGACTTGTACAAAAAAAACGGTCCGTTAATGATATATCCCTTATTAATCCTCGTATCGAAATGATGCACATGAGAAAAAAGGTTTAGAAATTAATTTCTACCAAGGCAGGTAGATTTAAATTAACGTTGGTTGTGTATATTTTGTGGAAGTGCAAAATCACTGTTTCGGTTTCGTATAAACCCCCAGTCTGTTCAGGGATTTAGAAACAATATTTGCCCTAAAACCTATCAAGGACAGGTGTATTCTAAATATGAGTATTGGTGGAAATACATCCAGTAGTTTCTAGCACTCGCGTACATACGGCGTAATTAAGGAAGAAAATAATACAGTTACGAAAGTTGAAAGTAATAGAAAATGGATTATAACTGAGGACAGCCGGATAACGACAAATATGTAAATGCCAAGTTAATGTATTGGAAAATCAAATGCCCCTCAATAAATTATGCTAGTGTTCGTTATGGATATAATAAAGCGGTAACAGGGGAGAAATTTAGGTCCATTGATTCCTAGGTCAACAAATAATAAGAAGATGACTAATGGTGTTATTACTTAATCTATTCGAAGGCGGTTATAACATCCAACGATATTCCGCCAATATCCCGCAGATAGGCCGATTGATGCCTCTCTTGCCTTCTACCCAAGGAACAACCACGAATTTAAAAGCATGATGAGGAAAATGGCAATACGTTACTTCCCTGCTGGCATGCAGTCAGAGACGTTGCCATGGTAACCTGTAGGTTCGTTGTCGGTCTGTCGGTCACTCAATGCAGAGCATGGTACCAGCAGAAAATTGTAAATTTCTCCGTCATGTAAAGAGTAAGGTAAATTATGAACATAACGAAAGTTGTTTATAATGAAGAGACGTTTCACGTACGGTAAACGAAGTTTACAGAAAATCAATAGTATAAGAGAAAATGGAAGAAAACCATTCTGCTTTTCCTATAAACCCCCCGTCTATTCAAAGATTTTAAAATGATATGCATACTGAAACCTTCCCCGGGATGAGTATACTCTAAATATGAAGTTTGGTTGAGATCTATCGAGCCGTTTCGACGTGATGGTGGAAAAACCATTCTGGTTTTCCTATAAACCCCCGTGTATTCAAAGATTTTAAAATGATATGCATATCGAAACCTTCCCCGGGATGAGTATACTGTAAATATGAAATTTGGTTGAGATCTATCCAGCCGTTTCGACGTGATGGTGGAAAAACCATTCTGGTTTTCCTATAAACCCCCCGTGTATTCAACGATTTTAAAATGATAAGCATATCGAAACCTTCCCCGGGAGGAATATACTCTAAATATGAAGTTTGGTTGAGATCTATCCAGCCGTTTCGACGTGATGGTGGAAAAACCATTCTGGTTTTCCTATAAACCCCCGTGTATTCAAAGATTTTAAAATGATATGCATATCGAAACCTTCCCCGGGAGGAGTATACTCTATATATGAAGTTTAGTTGAGATCTATCGAGCCGTTTCGACGTGATGGTGGAAAAACCATTCTGGTTTTCCTATAAACCCCCATCTGTTCAAAGATTTTAATATGATATGCATATCGAAACCTTCGCCGGGATGAGTATACTCTAAATATGAAATTTGGTTGAGATCTATCCAGCCGTTTCGACGTGATGGTGGAAAAAACATTCTGGTTTTCCTATAAACCCCCCGTGTATTCAAAGATTTTAAAATGATATGCATATCGAAACCTTCCCCGGGAGGAGTATACTCTAAATATGAAGTTTGGTTGAGATCTATCCAGCCGTTTCGACGTGATGGTGGAAAAACCATTCTGGTTTTCGTATAAACCCCCCGTGTATTCAAAGATTTTAAAATGATAAGCATATCGAAACCTTCCCCGGGAGGAATATACTCTAAATATGAAGTTTGGTTGAGATCTATCCAGCCGTTTCGACGTGATGGTGGAAAAACCATTCTGGTTTTCCTATAAACCCCCCGTGTATTCAAAGATTTTAAAATGATAAGCATATCGAAACCTTCCCCGGGAGGAATATACTCTAAATATGAAGTTTGGTTGAGATCTATCCAGCCGTTTCGACGTGATGGTGGAAAAACCATTCTTGTTTTCCTATAAACCCCCGTGTATTCAAAGATTTTAAAATTATATGCATATCGAAACCTTCCCCGGGAGGAGTATACTCTAAATATGAAGTTTAGTTAAGATCTATCGAGCCGTTTCGACGTTATGGTGGAAAAACCATTCTGGTTTTCCTATAAACCCCCATCTATTCAAAGATTTTTATATGATATGCATATCGAAACCTTCCCCGGGATGAGTATACTCTAAATATGAAATTTGGTTGAGATCTATCCAGCCGTTTCGACGTGATGGTGGAACAAACAGACAAACAAACAGACACGAACATTTTTATTTATATAGATTAAAAAAATGGTCACAATTGGGAAACATCCCTGTGGCAATGGTCACTTACAGTAGTGTAATAGCAATGTTAAAACATAATCATCCAACAGTTACAAGAGACAACAAGTAATTCCATGGAAAGAAAATATTGCAAGAAATACTACTAGTTTAACCTTCTAAATCCAGCGTCATTCTATACACATAGCACACAACTTAAGTATTTCCAGTGCCTAACAGTACGGCTTTCAGTACTATACGTTGAGCTTACTACTAGCTTCACATTACTCATGACTCCCGTCCTTCCGCCCGAAGTTGACTGGACACAGAATCAGCGAGGGTCTGGAAGAATCGTTTAACAACTAAAATTACTCCTCGAGTGCAAGGGCTGTTTTTGGAGACGGAATGATTAAAATACTGATAACAAATGTGATAGACTACTATCCGTTTATGGTACCGACTACATCTCTCCTAGCAACGAGGAATTAGTATGTTGGAATTTATAAGAAACAGCTCTCTACGAGGATTTGAAAACACACTCCTCCACTGTCAAGCACTGAGTCAGACTGAGTGGCTCAAGTGGTAGAGCACTGGTTTTCTGAGCGGTTTCAATCCCAGCTAACTCCAGTGGTATTTGAAGGTACTGAAATACGCTAACCTCGTGTTGGTAGATTTACCGGCCCGGGAAAGAGCTCCCCGTGGAGAAAACTGGAACCTTGGCATCTCTGCAAACCGTAACAATATTAAGCGTGACTAAAACCAGCAACTTTTTGTCCTTCTGATCTTTCTGTTAATTCCCATTAAGTCTTACAGTGTAATAAGGTAGTTCTAACAGTTGTGATTAAATTCAAGAAAGACTTACACTTTTACTGATTGAAACCACATCTACTGATAATGCATCAATATCTAAATACTTTTGCTAGCACATGTGAAGTAACCTACCACACGCTAACAGTACTGGGTAATATGCAATATGGCCTCAAAAGACGTCTGGTGTCTAACGGTGCCAATCGGCAACCTGTGCGTCTGTGAGAGTAGGGCCCTATCTATGATGAATTCTAATGCTGAAGAAGGTACACACACAGACCCAGCCCCCAGGACAGAGGAATTAAGCAATGAAGGTTAAAATTCTCGGCCGGGAATCGAACCCGGGACCCCTTAGACCATAGGCTAGCAAACTAACCATTTAGCTATCGTGTATTACATAGGAGTTAGTTCATATTTTCTAATGATCAGAATGGATATAAGAAGTATATTCTCACTAATAATAATGATAATAATAATAATAATTATTATTATTATTATAATTATAATAATCTATACATCTGATACAACTGTTTGCGAGAGCAATGCTTGTCTGTGAGTTTACAACTCGTAAATGCACAGAGATATTTCAGTGAAATTTGCTGTATATAGGTCATTCTTAAGTTAAATACTACACTGTACAGGCGTCCGATAAGAAGTTACGGAAAATTTAAGGGGATAGCTAACCCAATAATATAAGAGAGAATACGTCATCCATTTTTTCCTAAACCCTGTAAGTTTGGTTAACCACCAGGGGTAACTGGTCCATATCTATTACGTCCTGCGACGCAGTGCACTGAATTCGCAACAGAGTGTTAGCGGTGAAGAGTATTCATTTTATCATTCAAAACACCCAAGGAAAATATATATGGGGTACGCAGAAATGATCAGAATATCTTAACTGAAGGAAATTCAGACACGGGCGCGTGACTATGGAACGCACGGTATCAGCTGTTTACATGTGCTGTGCAGTTGGCTAGCAATGCAGTAGTGCGAATTTCGAGACTCAACACATGTTGGGGAGGGGACAACCGGGGCATCGGGAAATAAAAATATAAAGCATCATTTCCTGTAAGTTTTCGCGATTGTGACCTGCGCCGCGTGAAACACACTACAGAAATGAAATAAAAATATTAATATTCACAGTATGTACGATACATAAACAATTAACAGAACTCAGATATCAATAAACATATCTCCTCAATGGCCTAAGGTCTCAAATTTTTGCTGGGAAGGCCCGGCCTGTAACATCACTAAATCTAACTAACGTATAAAATATATTTGGCATTAATATTCGTGTACATTTCTGATTAACACCTATCAAAACACAATAATAACATGCGGATATACCTTGGACTTAGTTTTATTAGCCTATATCCTAGGATTCTATGTTCTAAACAGCCTTTAATGTACTTTTTAAGAAACTGAAACCTACTTAGGCTAATGTAGTTCTACTGTCTATGGGGAACATTCTCATTTAAGGTGTTCTTGAAGGAAAGCGATATTTCAGTACTTGGATACTTGAGTTTTAGATTGCATTGGCTTACTACATATCAGAGATTTTCCGATATACATCTAATTCGTGATATGACAATGATAGATTTCATGTCTATGCAGGTATTTGATTAATAAAGTCAACGTGAAAAGATATCCCAGATTTTAAGAATTGTGCAATGCATTGGGAGATTATCTCTGTGACCGACATCAGAGATTTCATCCACCCTTTTCAGCCATCAGATTTTTAAGTACTTATTTGCTTCAATTCACATTTAAGATTCTTTGCCGAATACATCTCTTTCCCCTAACTTTGAAAAGCATTTACTTTCACGATTGTCATTTCCTCATATTCGGAATCAACTCTCACCAATCATATCGCAGACTATCAGATTTCAAAATGTCCCTTGCTCTTCTGTCATGTCTTGGATGATTCCAGGTCGGTTTTGCAGCCCAGCCAGCTGTCACTCCAGATTTACTGCCAGTCGCAGTATTCATCGCTTCCTCCTCCATTCCACTGCTTTCAATACCTCCCGACTCGCTTTCAATACCTTGGCTGCCTTACCATGCAAACACTCAGCTTCTTGGCCATTGTAGTAAGGACGAGCGTACAACGAGGATCCCAAGCACCTATTTATAGTGATCATTAGACCACTGCTTATGTGTGTAACCAAACACAAGTTCGTACACTCTGCGTCAATGAACACGAGAACAGAGAACAATGAAATGACAAATGTAAGTGACGGTGAGTGAGTTATTAAGATGATGACCTTTAGTCAGTCATCAGAGAGGTGTTTTTAAGATTTCTTCGCTATAAGTATACAGTAATTATCCATTCAGGATATAATTTTGAAATCTGATAATCTGCGATATGATTGGTGAGAGTTGATTCCGAATATGAGGAAATGACAATCGTGAAAGTAAATGCCTTTCAAAGTTAGGGAAAAGAGATCTGTTCGACAAAGAATCTTAAATATGCTTTTAAGTAAATACGTACTTAAAAAGTTGATGGCTGAAAAGGATAATCAGCTTATAAAATTCGAGAAAATCAAGAGAGATGAAATTTCAGCAGTAAGTTTTATAACCCACACTTCTTATTTCAGATCAACATTTTTTTCACTTAACAATCTCAGATGAGAAGCAACTTCACAAATCGTACTGTGTACTTTGAAGGAAATTTTACTAGATAACAAAAAAAATTATTTGAGCCAAAACCGGCAAGAAATAATGATTCAGAGAGTCGTTGTACTACGACCGTGCTGAGAGGCCCAGACGGTTGAGGCTCTGGTCTTCTGACTCCAACATGGCAGGTTCAATGCTGGCTCAGTCCGGTGGTATTTGAAGGTGCTCAAAAATGTCTGCCTCGTCTCGGTAGATTCACGGGCACGTAAAAGAAATCCCGCGGGACTAAATTCCGGCATCTCGGTGTCTTCGAAAATCCTACGGTGTCTCCGAAAATCGCAGAAGTAGTTATGTACACACCCAGGAGCCAAGGAAAATAAGACTGGATATTGCAAAAATTGAAAATACACTTTGGACATAATATGATTTGATCTGCAGAGTATGGAAATAGGATTTTTCATAATTACATTGCATTACTTAAATTACGGAACTTCGTTGAAACTGAAAGAAAATAAAGCTGTCACAATAAATATCATATATACTATCGATAAACAAGTGTGTAAAATGACACTTTTTCATATTTAGTGCTCCCTACACTGAGATTTTGCTCCATCAACATACTGCAACTGATCTCAGCCTGTCCAGTATTGTTGTAAGCGAATGGCGCATAATTTTCAGAATATCGAACATTAGAATTTCCATTCGAAACTGCGTGTTGTTGTGGTGGAAGATAGTTTTGTGTGTAGTGTGTGAGTTACAGGAATGTGGGAGACAACACAGTCACCCAATGCCCGACGCAAGGAAATAAACAGTTACCAATTAAATTTCCCCGACCCGGCTGGGAATAGAACCTGGGGATCTAGGACAGAAGACCAAGACACTGATCATTCAGCCATGGAGACAGTTTAATGTTATTTAAAATAGCCTTTACGCACAGTGTTCCTGAAAAACATTTGTTAAGGGTATCTAACCGAAAAAGCAATTGCAACGATTTTGGTTAAGTGACTTTTTCTATTAGGCCCTATCTAAAAAAATCGATGATAATTAACTTATTATCATTAAGTCACACTAACTACTTTTACGGTTTTCGGAGACGCCGAGGTGCCGGAATTTAGTCCCGCAGGAGTTCTTTTACGTGCCAGTAAATTTACCGACACGATCTGCCGTACTTGAGCACCCTCACATACCACCGGACTGAGCCAGGATTGCCAAGTTGGGGTCAGAAGGCCAGCGCCTCAACCGTCTGAGCCACTCAGCCCACCCGGTTGTAATTAAAACAGTATGGTGGGCCGATGACCTTCGATGTTAGGCCCCTTAAAACTACAAGCAAAAAAGTATGCCGTAGAATTCAAGTACAGATTAATTTGAAAATGTTAAGTGCTAGAAGCTGTACTCCATTTAATTAATTAACAAAATTAATGAATAATACTTATGCAACGAAGCAGTAAATTACAAAGTAAGTGCTGCAGTCCACACAGTATTATTTGTTATGAGCACACTACCAACATACGGACTGAATATCTACAAATCTAAAAATACGTGAAAACCACACCTGTCTGTGTTTGTAGGTTCCAACTAAAGCTTGTAAGGAAATGCACTGACTTAACTCATGTCTCTGGAAAGAGATCATTAACAAATGATACACCAAACTAATAAAATTTCTTGATTATTTTGTAAAATTTTCCTAACTTATTTTTCAGATTTAAAATGTTAGAGAATCACACTTTTTGAAAGGATTCATACTCTCCTTAAAATAACTTCTCATGATGAGCTGGAACAGGCTACAGCAGCTCACGCCGAGCTCAAGAAATTGAATAGCATTAATGAAAGGTATATATAGATGAAGATAGAAATCATCCTACTAAAGAATGTGACTAGAAATACTTTAATTAACACTAACAATATTTTGCCTATTAATACAGTATTTAGCGTACATAGAACATTCAAAATATATTTTTCTCTACGATGAAAATAATTTATTTTTCATTATTTTACCTTCAAATTTTTTTTCAAGAAGGTGAAAGAAATTTCGATACATTAAAATATAGCTTTTCGTGTAATGGTGAAGTATATGAAATGCAGAATACTGTCTGATATAAATCACTGCTTCCTAATTCTTACTACATAATTTCTCAATATGCCTAAACATCATGTACACAAATTACATTCATTTATGTTGGAATGGAATTCGTAACAGAATGATAATTGCTACTCTTTCTCTTAATTCTTGCATGATTTCTACCTCAGTTTTGCCTCATCAATTAATACGCCTTCGGTAACCGTTTATAAATTATATGAAGAATTACGAGAAACGTTTACAGTCTAGAATCCCTTCTGTGCTTAACTTACCGAGTGAGTTGGCCGTGCGGTTAGGGTCGCGTAGCTGTGAGCTTGCATTCGAGAGATGGTGGATTCCAATCTCACCGTCGGCGGACCTGAAGGTGGTTTTCCGTGGTTTCCCATTTCCAAACCAAGCAAATGCGGGTGCTGTACCTTAATTAAGGCCATGGCAGCCTCCTTTCTTATCCTATCCCTTTCCTATCCTTGCTTCTCCGGAATCCTTCAATGTGTTAGTGCGACGTTAAACCACTAGCAAAGAAAAACTTAAACAAGCACGTGACCTTTAGAAGTATTCTACAATAATTTTACCTTATTAGTATAATTCATCAAGGCTGTGATAGCTAGCCTACAAGTGGTGTATTTCAAGCCTCCCTATACGAGGATCGTGTACTCAAACCTACCAGAGGTAGTCGGAATTTTGAAAAGTGGGAATAAACCCATTCAGCACACCATGTCATACGATGTCGACATTTTCTGTCAGAGAACCTAACCCAAATCCATAGGGTAGAATGGTACAATTCCGATGTATGTTCAGCTCGGATCAAACTCAGATAACCCGCTATATTTCATTCTTCATTGTTAGTACCATTTACGTGTGACCGTCTGCGGGAAGAATGAAGCAGCTCCTTTGATAATGTGAAAAATTATACATACTCGGTTCAAAACGTTTCCGGATTATTTTGACAACATAGAACAATATACATACAAACAATATTGGACAGCATCCCGTTCAAAATAGTTCCCGTCTGCAACAACACACTTTGGCCAACGTACAGTAGAGTTCTTGGAAGCAGCCCTGGCAGCCATTTTCTGAAACCGGTCTTAGTGCTCTCAGTATCCTCATCAGCATCCAAGAATCTCCGTCCCTTCAAATGTTTTATCTGGCGTGGAAACAAAGTAATCAGGTGGTGAGAGATCAGGTGAGTATTTTGGGTGCTCTAAAGCAGTTATGCTGTGTCTGGCAAGGAAATCTTTTACGATAACTGCTCGATGTGCAGGTGCATTGTCATGCAAAAGGAACCAGTTGTTTTGCTCCCATTTTCAGGACGTTTCCTTCTCACTTCGTCCCTGAGACGATGAAGGATATCTACGTACAGTTCTACCGTTACAATAAGGCCGTCTGGAATGAACTCATAATGGACGAGATCTTGAGAGTCAAAGAAAACGTCCAACATAGCTTTGCCTTTGAGAGCATCCCTATGAAGGCTTTGTTTCCGAGGAGATGATTTCGATTTCCACTCACGTGACTGTAGGTTAGGCACAGGGTCGTGCAAATAACACCACGTTTCATCACCAGCAAAAATTTTGTTCAAGAAATCATCATCTTCATCAGATATAGTGATTAGAACTCCAGAAAGAGTCATTCCTGTTTATTTGTGCTCAGGCTAAAACCTTTTTTGGAACCAACTTTCTAGAAACGTGATGCATGTTTAGATGTTTGTGAAGAATTTTGTGGACACTTCCTACTGAAATTCCGACCTCTGCTACTATCTGTCCTACACATTTTCGTCCGTCATTCCTTACAGCACTACGCACACGCCGAAATTTCTTCATTATTGTTGTATTTGACGGATGGCCACTGCGTGTGTCACCTTTGACGCTAGCGCTCCCATAAAAAAAAAAAACACGTTTGTGCCATAAGTAGACCTGAGTCTTTTTCATTGCTTTTTCGCCATAACCTTCTTCAAGCAATCTTAATGTCTGTACAGGATACAAAACATAAAAATTGATATTTGAGTGTTGTTCTACAGCAATCACTATTAAATGCGACGAAAAAACATGCACACGTGTATAATTCATCAACAATCGCTATGATCGCGGGAACTTCACGGCAACAACGTCATGATTATTGACAACAATAATATTCTTTGATACGTATAAATACGTATATATTTCGGTACCATTCCGGGAACTTTCTGAACCTACATCTCTTTCTATTAGTTTGCAAGAAACTGCCTATTTTTTATTCCAAGGTGAGAAATATTTCATTGTATTTCACGTTGTTATAAGTTTGAAGCTGTCCTAGCTAAGCTCTGGGACTTTTTGTTGAAGTGTAAAGTGCTATTTATGATAACGCCATATATCTACGAACTTCAAGACGTGAGTATGATACTTCAAGCACTGCCTCTAGTTTGTTTTTCTCTGTAACTAATTTATGGATCCATTGTTGAAGTACATGTGGTACAATATCGATCATAGATGTTTGCATTTTTCTCACTGCAGATGACGCACAGATAATCAGAGAAGAAACTTTATATGAAATAGTAAATTATGCACCTTCATGGACATTCGGTCTTTTGGTTATCGAAGAAATAGTACCCTTGCCTAAAATACCTGAGACGACTTCAAACATTCAAACCAAAATGAATTATCATCCTGTCGCCGAATGTAATGAGTAATGAATAACTGCAATTCACTACAAATGCAACACCAGATAATTCATCCCTTATGGAAAATGCTTCAACTTCTAATGTTACAAGCACCGGATCACCCGACGACTCTATGAAAAAGCTTACTGTCACCTGAAAAGGAATCTACAGAAAAAATGAAAGGTAATCTTCATCCCATTTAACATCAGATCAGCATTTTCAGTTTCTTAAGTTCAAAAAATCTCTCGTCAAGACTGAAAATAGCGTAGACATATATCAAAAGATAACCGACATAATCTCCACGAGAGCATTCGAAAGACAACCAGTGTTTATTCTGTCATCTGGATTATAACTGTGGCAGTTGCGTGATAAAAGGAACGTGGATTCAGTGCTAGGACTGCAACGTGTGGTATCGTGAAATATATGTTGAAGGAAAAGCAAAGGGATGCTTTGTATGTAGAAAATGTGTGTGATCCAAATCGTACGTTGTGTGATCCGAACTGTGCCACCAGCGGTACAATTCCGATCAAAGACATACTTCCCTGTTTCGTACAATTTTTATAATAGTGATCTATATAAACACTGTAATTCATAATGTATGCGATTGTTTAAGTTGGCTACTTCATTTTCAATGTAATAGAATAGCAAATGAAGTGTGAGTGCACGATTAATTAAATCTTGATCGATAGTGTACCACCTTACCCACTCAAAGTGGGGCCGAGGCAGCGTAGCGGGTAGATGGGCGAGCTGAAGGTCAGACGAGCACATGGCAACTCGCTGAACTTGGGGCCGAGAGAGCACCGGTATGAATCGCATGTAAATAACAAGCACACAGAATAACGCACAATCAAAGAAAAATAATTTCTCACCTTGTCACAGAAGATGTTGAAAATGTTCTCCACCTTTATCTACACATTTCTGCCTTCATCTAAGGAAATTTTCATTCGTACGCATTAGTTCTTCTACCGAGATAGCCTCAGTTCCTCTCGTGATATTTTGTTTGAGTTCATCCAGAGTGTGTTGGCGGCAGTAACTGCAGACAGATTAATAGGGCCTGTACATTTTGAAACCACAATCACTGGGCAGAAATATAGGAATGACATTCTCGTACCATTTTCTAACAACTGACGGACAATGAATGCTGGTCTGGATATTTCCAGCAAGACTCGGCAACCGCACATACGGCTAACGAGTCATTAAGTTTAATTGAGGAAATTTTTGACAACAGGGTAATTAGTAAACCATTGCGGTCCGCAAGATCCCCAGCTATTACGGTTTGCGATTTTCATTTATGGGAAAAGTTTTAAAATATGGTTTATGCAACAAACCCTCACACTCTAGATGAACTCAAAGTAAATATCACGAGAGAAATTGAGGCTTTCTCGGTAGATGAACTAATGCATTTGTATGAACATTTCCTTAAATGAAGCCAGAAATGTGAAGATGCACGTGGAGGACATTTTCATCTTCTGCGACAAGGCGAGAAATTATTTTACTTTTATTATGCGTTATTATGTGTGCTTGTTATTTATATGCGATTCGTAAGGGCGTTCTCCCGGCCCCAAGAACAGCGAGTTGCCATGTGCTCTTCTTCTTCTGACCAGCTCGCCCATCTACCCGCTACGCTGCGCCGGCCGCCCCCCACTTTGAGTGCAGGACCCTGTATGAAACTGAATTATTAAGACGCCAAAGTACACTACGCATTGAACATTGCTTTAGTTGGCAGCAACACAACTGACGTAGTAAAGATTTTGGTAATCGGCAGAAACAGAAAGCTAAGCCGGGAGAAGACTGGAAAAATCAGGCGGTCCCCAAGAGGAACATGATTACTGAGCCTGATAAACAAGAATATTGCAGCCAATAGAAGCGAGGTGCTATTGGAAACTACTATGATTGTACAAGGGATGTTATCATGCGGACTAATATGAAATATCAGTAATCGGGAGATAGTGGGTTCGAGTCCCACTGTCGACAGCCTTGAAGATGGTTTTCCGTGGTTTCCCATTTTCACACCAGGCAAATGCTGGGGCTGTACCTTAATTAAGGCCACGGCCGCTTCCTTCCAATTCCTAGGACTTTCCTGTCCCATCGTCGCCATAAGACATATCTGTGTCGGTGCGACGTAAAGCAACTAGCAAAAAAAAAAAAAAAAAAAAAAAATTAAATAACATTCACTGTGCTTTGACCATTCGGGGGTATCTGTACCTTAAAATTTTCGAACGATCTTGCCCGAGATAGCGCAACATACAATTGACCGTGACTGAATACTGGTTCGGGCAAGTTGAGACCCACTTTTTAAAGAGTTTGTGCCTGCGCTTTATTAATGGCCATACAGAAGGCTCTTTTCTCTTTTCTCTTAGCAGAACGTAAATTAGTAAGAACGTTCTACCATCTGTTGAATATAATAATTTTTTTTGCAACTTGCTTCACGTCTCATCGACACAGTTAGGAATTATGGCGACGATGGGATAGGAAAGGCGTAGGATTGGGAAGGAATCTGACGTGGCCTTAATTAAGGAACAGCCCCATCATTCGCCTGGTGTGAAAATGGGAAACCACGCAAAACCATCTTTAGGGCTGACGACAGCGGGGCTCGAACCCACTATCTCCCAGATGCAAGTTCAGAGCTGCGCGCTAATAACCGGTAAAATATAATAATTTAGAAGCTGGAAAAGGTCAGATAATCAAATAATATATAGCAGAGAATAGTATTCTTTCATGATTAGGGGAAGAGTATACTCTCTGGCTTGACAGGTAGTAATCAAACATGGCTGCATGTAATCACATTACTAAGGGTGAAAATCACATATATCAGAATATTAATGGAATTGATAATCGCTTACCAATGTATTGCGGGTCAGGGTAAGCCTTTTCCTATAATTTTTGGAGGGGTCATTTAGAGATTTTATTTTTAGAATTAATCAAAGTTTACTGAACTTAGTGACCTACCAATATCTGATGATTCACTGCCAGGTAATTCTGGAGAGATTAAAATAATCATGAAGCAAGTCGATCCAGTAGAACGTACGTACGGACTGGAAGAAGCTGTTTTTAGTAAACTCTTTTATTATATAGACTTTTTTACGCTACACTAACTACTTTTGCGGCTTTTGGAAACTCCGAGGTTCCGGAACTTAATCTCGCAGGGGTACTTTTACGTGCCTCGAAATCTAACCGCACAGGGCTGACGTATTTGAGCACCTTCAAATATTACCGGATTGAACCAAGTGTGATAATACAGTATTGAGGCACATGCCGATCACGTTGCCCAGTGAATAATAGTAAAGGAGGCCAAGCCAGTAGCTAAGTGCTCTTGGGGAAGGTTAGCGTACCAATCAGTTTGACCTGTATACCGTCGAAGATTAGAGACTGGTAAACCAGTAATTAGTTGCAGTCGTTATTAGTAAATACATAGAAGTTACATAATGGTGTAAGGTCAATAATTTCGATTGTACGACAATATTTCTAAGTAGTGAAAGAGAGAGTCGCTTCTCAACGTAATATTCGCTTGCGATTTACACACCCCCATCCTCCTAAACTGTAGCTGACACATAACACACCATCTGCTCGGGAACACGATATAAAGTAGTGTCAGGTGTGGGGTTTCCAGGCCATCGAATACCTCAAAGAAACCTATAGCCCACCAGCGAAAATATAAAAAACGGTGATACATACCCAGAGTTACATGTTTATATCTGAAGTTGTTGAAAGTCAAGTAGAAAGTAGAAGGTAATCTCTGAAACAGTAGTCAGAAAGAGTAAAATAATATGTCTCACCATTCTGAGTATCCTGATTCTAATGGCAGCGAGGTTGAAACACCAGTAACTGATAATAATAGGCGAAGAATTGGGACGGAGGACATGAAACGTGGCACACATAATTACATGCCAGTGACTTCTGCATGTAAAATAGTAGAATAGAATTTTGATGGTACAAATAAAGGAAAACTTAGAGAGTTTTGTTCAGATGTAGATGTGGTGTTCAAACTAATAAGGCCGGAAGATCACGGATTACTTAAGCAATACATATTATCATGGATTAAAGGCGAGGCTAGGAACAAGTTAATGGTTAGGAGCAACGTAAAAATATGCACAACTGCGGTCGCTATATTATACGAATATTATGCGGGAAAGCAGATCCCGGAATATTACGTGAGTGTGCTGTACGTAGCATATCAGAAGAAAACGGGAAAAGTACAGGAATGGGCAAAAAGAAGAAAATTCGTTGCCCAAAACCTGCTGTGACGCTCTAGCTTGGTCCCTCTTGCCAAAGGGAGGATCCTGCATCGTAGTTGAGTGTGTATATCTTGATTGTTGCAGTTTACTCGCATGTCTTCCTCCCCCCCCCCAACACCCCTACCACCGCCACCACCGCCCACCTATTTCCACTTCATCTTGAAGCTCCTCCTTCTACATCGGAGGTATTTTTTAATTGTACAATACCGGTATTTCATTCGGTACTTTGTCTCCGAAAGTTTTTCCAGGATTATTCTCTACGTTTTCCTATGACTGATTCCGGTCGTTGATTCTCCGTCAGTGCCAAAAGTTTGGCAAACATGCAGTAGAAATGTGAATTGTAAAGTCTCCAAGACTTCGAATCTGAATCTTGCTGATTGTTTTGTCCATTAGGATGAACTTGTGATCCTAGAATGCCCTCGAAGTACATATTATTCCGCTACATATCTCCTTTCATTTACTCTATTTGAAGGTGACCAATTTTCCCAGGTATACACACTCAGAGACATGATGATGCCATCCGTTCACTCGAATCCGACCACCGGCGATTCTATGAATTAGCGCTCTCCAAGTGTCCTGTTCCACACAGCCTCATTTAGTTGTTCCAGGGGTGGTGTCTTTTTTTAATGGTGTCTAACCATCGAGTCCTCTGGCGACCTGGTCTTCTTATACCGCTGATCATTCCTAGCATGATTGCTCTTTTTCATTGCATATGATCGCATTATGTGGCCATAATCTTACCAACCAATGACATACGCGTCTTTATGTACTTTAACACTGCCTTACTGATGATTTGTGCAGTCCATGGTATTCGTGTCTTCGCCAACACCCACGCTCAAAAGCGTCGAACTTCATTTTGTCTGCCTGCTTCAGCGTCCATCTCTCACATCCATACATGAACAGTGGGAGTATAATCGCACTGACTAATTTGTACTTGGTAGCCAAACTTATATCTCTGCTCTTTCAGATCGGAGTCATAGTCATCACAGCGATTCGTATCGGAAAATACCTAGTAAAAATTCATCATGCTCCCTTACTTGTAGACTGGAGATTATTGCTTTCATCCAACCAGAAGATATTTCCAATATATACTGTACAGCATGAACGGCTTTGTACGCAACCCAACCGTACATCATCCTGTATGTCGTGGTTCACAGTTTCAGACGGAAACATCACTTGAAACATACATTATTTATCACTAAGTTACGCTGTACTGATTACGTAATTAAATTAAAAAGTTCGAATTTTTCATTTTGCTAGAGTGTTGTTTAATGACGTGGATTACGCTCATGTACGACTTTTGGTATCAATGCTTGGTTCCATAAAGAGGTGTATTAGCTCCATGTGCCAATTAGTGAGCAAAATACCCTATCACTCTTAATTCTTATGCAATAAGTACAAGGTTGTTCCTTGTATGAACAAGGATGAGTGAAAAATTTGACTTATCGACGGAAATGAATTAATCTTAGTACGCATTTGTTCACGATTCCTTGAAACTTCAGGCAGAACTGGAATAAAGTAATTCGGAAACTTTTAGTAACTAAAACAGTTCGAACAAATATTGCGTTTTGATTAGTAGCATATGTTACTGTAATTCAATAAGGCATACGAATAAATTATATAAATGTATGTATTACTGGCAACTTTTCCATCCTTCGTTGAAAATGAGCCTTCAAAATGAAATTGATTTCTACGTAATTCAGGTTTATGAATAGATAAAACTAATCCCTCCGAATTACGCACAGCTCAGAATATACCAGTATATATTCGTATATTTCAGTGGGTTATTTACCATACTCTAATATTCATAAATGTTAACCTATTCCTTTTCCCTTCATGCTTTAGTTTACCTAAGAATGTGATAGATTTAAAGAAGACTTTCCCTCACATTAAGTATGTTACTCCTATCCTCCGTTCGAATGGTTCCTTGGGATCCACTATTAGCTCATCTGACTTCCGTGCAGCTTCTCGCTTCCTCTGATGTCAATTTTTATTATTATTGATTATCCCCCAAAATTCTTTTTTTTCAGACCAAATGCTTCCTATGTCTCCCCAGTGTTAATACAGGAGTTATTTTAGGGCCATACACTCTTCACTTATCCTGAATATTTACATTTCTTATCTCAGAAATGAAGTGTATTAAAACGTATTCCTCCGAAGTTTCCAAGTGCGTCGTCTGCATGAATATTTGCTACATTTTACGTTTTCAAATAGACTGAGGGTGTGTAACTCTCTCTTTTTATTCCTGCATTGACCTACAGGTAACGTTTCCCTTTGTGCTTGGCTGGAGAAAGCAATATGGAAACTGGTGGGCTTATTATTCTATTATTTGGAGAGGTGTTTTCCCTTTTTCAAATCAGAATCTGTACTGGTGAAATGGACTTGTAGAGTAATTCGGTAAATTTCTGATCCCTTTAGAGTAATGTATTTTCCTACAAATGCACACACATTTAACTCATACAAAAAGGTATTAAGCAGTGAATGATAATTGAGCGGGATGATGCCAAGTCGCAGCCATTGTTAGAGACAAAACCAAACGCATATTTTTCCGATGATATTCCACACTTCATCATAACAAATGCCGGTAGTGTGCGTTATTTTCAGTTACAGTGAACTCACAGCAAACAGAATATATGGCAATTAGATGCATACACGGATAGGCACAATAATAACACATCAAAGAATGCGTTAATAAATTCATGAATTCATAAGGGATGATCACCGTATTAGCAGCGGAATCTGCATAAATCAGTATCGATGAGCTCGGTGAGAATACGGACTGCTGTACGGACGGGATCGCAGTTGGAAACCATTTAGGATGATCAAATTTTATATCGTGATGGTACGAGAGTAGTTACACATCTGGTCGTCCCGAATGCTTCACTACAACGAATGAGTTATCTTTTGATATAGACAGAATAAACTTTTCAGATCAGTGACACGTCATCCATTTATTGCTCATGGGGTAAATTGAAAATCTACTTTTGATCATTTCGTGAACTCTGGCGATGACCACGTTACAAAATGTGACTTCTAACTCTTACAGATTATCAGTCTATTGTCCGGATCCTTGGCTGATGGTCAGCTTTAGGGTTAATGGGGTTCGGGTTCGATTTTCGGACGGATCGGGGATTTCAGGCTTAAATGATTAACTCCCATGAGAAGGGAACTGGGTATTTTTGCAGTCCTCAATATTCTTGAAACTCATACGCCATCCCCAGTGTCATCTCCGACCAGAATAACACACAGTATCCTATGCACTGTAGATGTCACCCACCCACATTAAATTATTTATTATTA
This sequence comes from Anabrus simplex, assembly GCF_040414725.1. NCBI lineage: Eukaryota > Metazoa > Arthropoda > Insecta > Orthoptera > Tettigoniidae > Anabrus > Anabrus simplex. Next base: position 1,191,621,809 of record NC_090266.1, on the reverse strand, counting down.
TTATTATTATTATTATTATTATTATTACAGCTGGGGATTTGTCACCTGGTTAGCATGGCTTTCGGAGAGGACAATCGACAGTTGATGGAGTATTAGAAGTGGTGAACACTGCCAAAAGAGTACAAACCAGCAATCATTATTCCCGTAAAGTGGCGCTTCTTGTGACCTTGGATGTGAAGAATGCTTTTAACTCAGCAAGATGGACGGACATGCTGGAAGCACTTCAAGAAACATTCAAACTTCCAGAGTATCTCATGAGAATACTGAAAGAGTATTTGAAGGATCGCTTACTGCTGTATAATACAGAGGGTGCACAGAAGACTAAACGGATTACAGCTGGTGCAGCACAAGGATACATTCTTGGCCCAGACCTTTGGAATATTACTTATGATGGCTTACAGCGACTAGAGATGTCTGAAGATACAACACTTACAGGTTATGCTGACGATGTGGCTGTCCTGATAGTGACCCGTGATCTGGAATTGGCGCAACTTAAACTGAATCAAGTGATGCGATGGATAAAGGGATGGGTGAATAACCACAGACTAACACTTGATGATCATAAAACGGAAATTGTTCTTTTGACAAGAACAAGAATTGAGACCATTGTGTCGTTTCAAGTTGGAGAGATAGCCATGAAACAACTAAGAGTGTGAAACATTTAGGCATTACGCTTGATACCAACTCACATTCTGACATCATATTCGGAGGGTGACAGACAGGGCAGCGAAATATATGATCGAACATAGTCGACTGATAGGCAATATTAAAGGCCCGAGATCCAGCAAACGACGACTTCTGATGTCAACAGTCCAAGGTATGGGCTGAATCATTGAAGATAGGACAGTATAGGAGAATGATGGCTGCGGCACAACGAAGAGCAGTGTGTGCATATCGTACGGTATTCGAACCTGCAATCCTCAAAATGGCTGGAGTAGCGCCTATTGACTTACTTGCTTTTGAACGACAGGAAATCTGTCGTGCTCAAGGAGAACTCGTACAGAAAGGCGCAAAGAAGTTAGCCCGTAGCCGTCGAATGGAGAGCTGGGAACAGAGACGAGAAAGTGATCCTCGAGGGAAATGGACAAAGCGAAAGCGATTAATACCATGTTTAAATGATTGGATTGAACCTACTCATGGTGAAGTAAATGACTACATTACTCAGATTCTAACAGGGCATGGATACTTCTGTAATTTTTTTCAAAAACTGAACATAGCCAGCATTCCAAAATGCATTTACTATCGTGATATAGATGACGTCCTACATACTTTCTTCGTGTGTGATCATTGGTTGTCAGAAAGAAGTACTGTGGAAGCTGAACTTGAAGTACTGACGCCAGATAATATTGTGCTTGTGATGCTGAGGAATCAGGAATCTTGGGATAGGGTGACAGAATATGTGAAAAGTATCCTGCGCCAGAAGAAGAGGGATCTGGATACTTTTGAACATCAGTGAAAAGATGAATGAAGGAAGAAGTCTGAATGACTAAAAGCACGACACTACACTGAAGTAGACCTAATGCGAGAGCGGGTCCGGGGTAGAAACAAACATCGTGGGAAAATGGGTGTGTGGATTTCTAGTGGGTAAGAATCCCACACACTTGTGGAGTGCGGACCCCTCACGAGTGTCTTCTGTAAGATTTTCCACAATCCCTCGCAAAATTATTATTATTATTATTATTATTATTATTATTATTATTATCCAGTATCCAGTAATCGGGAGATAGTGGGTTCGAGCCCCACTGTCGGCAGCCCTGAAAATGGTTTTCCGTGGTTTCCGATTTTCACACCTCCCAATTCCTAGGCCTTTCCTATCCCATCGTCACCATAAGACCTATCTGTGTGGGTGCGACGTAAAGCAAATAGCAATTATTATTATTATTATTATTATTATTATTATTATTATTATTATTATTATTATTATTATTATTATTATTATTATTATTATTATTATTATTATTATTATTATTTTACCGGGAAAGTTGGCCGTGCGGTTAGGGCCGCACAGCTGTTAGCTTGTATCCGGGAGATAGTGGGTTCGAACCCACATCGCACCGACGCAAATAGGTCTTACCGCGAAGAAGGGATAGGAGTTGGGAATGGAAAGGAAGCTACCGTGACCTTAATTAAGGTACAGCCTCAGTATTAGCCTATACATTTATAGTAATTCTAGAACTAAACCTATTACTTAATTATAGTCTAAGAAAACAATGTTTGACCATTCAGTCACAAATTCATACAACACTCATATCTCACCAGTCAGTTTCATGAATCAAGCATGTACCTTCGGCAGTCCATCTACATATTTTTAAAGAAAGTCATATCTCCAATGATGGCAGGAAGAGAATTCCGTGTGCTGGCTGGAGAGACTGCGACAGAGCTGATGTGGCTAATAGTACGGTGTAAGGGCACGGTGAAAGAGGAACCGGATCGCATACTGTGAAGGTTTGGAGAGAATAATTTAAAATGAGTAGAAAAGTAATTTTGTTGATCTGCATTGTGTATTTTGCGGAGAAGAGATAACGAGTACAATTTACGACAGTCTTGCACTCGAAGCCATGACAGTTTCCTATAACAAGTCGTTACATTACTATCATAATGTAAATAATCTAACGCAGCTATTTACTGTCCGGTCTAGTTTCTTATTACTGTGCGGAGTGCTGCAGGGCCTGCAATGCAGGTGGGACCGGGACTTAAAGGGCCCCCTCAGACTCCTCGCGAAACAATGACAAAATATGTATCTAGCCTGATGTCACTCTGTTCGGAAATGATCAGGTCGATTTTGTAGAATCAGTCAAAATATTTTTTTAAAATTTTTTGTTTCATTTCCAGTTGATTGTATCCATCAGCAGTTTACTCTATCGATTGTCACTGAGCACAACTATAAACAATGCCTTGCCGTCTCTCGCAACACTGTTATACGCTCTTCAAAGAACATCTGTGTCAAATTATTAAAAATAATTACAGCAATGAAAATTGATACCAAAATATAATATTTTAGTTAGTACCTGAGATCGCAGTAGCCACAAATTTTTTACATTTTATTTTTGTCAAACATCATTCGACCACAGTGTGTAATGCCAATAGTAAGTTGCACTAGTAACAATCAGTCAACTCAGTTTCTAGAGGTGTGACAAACGGCTATTTTGGTGTAACTGCTACATCTGTCACTGCTACAATAAAGTAACTGTGAAAAGTAACAGTTAAAAATAACGTCCAACGTTACTCACTTTTTACTGGTCACGGCTTCAAGCTTGTCTCCTTACAGCTGTGTTACGAACTCTCATTCATTCACACGCACATGCGCGCACGTACAACTACATTTTTGAAAGTCGGTGAAGCAAAACATGCATTCCTATTTGCTATAAGGTTAAGGAGAGGCAGACAACGGATGAAATGAGAAGACAGCATAGCGTTTTTTTCTGAAATCTAGATGAGTGAGTTTGACAATGCGCCGATCAAGGACAGAAGACAAGAAAACATGTTGATCTGTCTGCCAAACCTCGACACAAACCGGTACAAGGTGATCGATTAAGTAAAATGAAAGAATGTTATGTTATCTATAACATCAAAATGGAAAGTTAGCATACTAATTTATGGTACAGGAATAATTATACGGGTGACACTTATAATAATATTATAATGTAGGTAGCCCTGCGCGACGTCCGATTTAACGACTAACCCTGAGCAATTGAATATGGCATAACAGATTACAGTTTAGTTACCAGATGTCAGCAGCAACTTAAACATATACACTATAGGGTATATTATACACTATACTCTATTTGAATTAAAGCAATCTCCTACGGAAGCGCTCTCACTCGGGAGACATGCGTACTATCTGAACTCTGAAGGTAAATAAAATGGCATATGGCTTTTTTTTTGCTACGGGCTTTACGTCGCACCGACACAGATAGGTCTTATGGCGACGATGGGATAGGAAGGGCCTAGGAGTTGGAAGGAAGCGGCCGTGGCCTTAATTAAGGTACAGCCCCAGCATTTGCCTGGTGTGAAAATGGGAAACCACGGAAAACCATTTTCAGGGCTGCCGACAGTGGGATTCGAACCCACGATCTCCCGGATGCAAGCTCACGGCCGCACGCCTCTACGCGCACGGCCAACTCGCCCGGGAGTGTCCGAGGACAAGTTCTGCTTGCCAGGTACAGGTCTTTTGATTTGACGCTCATAGGCGACCCTCGCGTCGTGTTGAGGATGAAATGAAGACGACACATTCACCCAGTCGGGAATCGAACCCGGGACCCCTGTGATCAAAGGCCAGCACGCTAATCATTTAGCCATGGAGCTGGACACCCTGAAGGTCACATGCTGTGTCTGTAAGCTGCTACTAGTGACAGTTCCCACTTCCCAGTTACTGTTTTCACTAGTACGTTATTGTGTTGTCGGTACTCGGTAACCTGTTATTGTTTGTCCTCTTTACATTTTTAACAGTGACAGGCATCTAACTGTGACAAAGTAACTGCTACGTTATTTTCCACCACCTCTAACAGTTTCGAACGAGCTTTCTTTGTATGGAGTTAATCAGTTATCAATTGTACAACTAAATATTTTTCAAACTTTATTTGAACAGTTTTTTGCTTAATTTTGTTCGTAAATTTTTCTGTGTTGTAATCGAATACATTATTATAACTGAGAATTCGGTATCGGTTACAGAGTATAATTCTGTAGTTACTGAAACTTGAATCCAATTAAAGTGAAGTACGAACAACAAAGCGGTGCATGGTTGGCAGTTCAGCTGCTTAGCCGTTAAACCACGGAGGCCGTCAAAAAAACCGATAAAACAATAATCTTATAATAACGAATAATCCCTTTCTTCATATAACTTGACAGTATATTTCATTACTTTTTAATTTCTGTTTTTTACAATTTGCTTTACGTCGCACCGACACAGTGCTATGGGGACGATGGGGGAAGAAAAGCTAGGAGTGGAAAGGAAGCGGCCGTGGCTTTAATTAAAGTACAGCCCCAGCCCTGAAGATGGTTTTCCGTCGTTTCCTATTTTGACACCAGGAAAATGCTGGGGCTGTACCTTAATTAGGGGCACGTCCGCTCCCTTCCCACTCCTAGGCCTTTTTTATCCCACCGTCGCCATTGGACCTATCTGTGTCGGTGCGACGTAAAGCAACTAGCAATACTAATAATAATAATAATAATAATAATAATAATAATAATAATAATAATAATAATAATAATAATAATAATAATAATAATACTGTTGCGACATCGCACAGGTTGAGCTGAAGGAAGTCAGAGATTTCAGTTCCTTCAGTCTTGCAATATTGGCACGGACGAAGCCGACAGGAGCGAAAGGAGGAGCTGAGGAATTTAATTTAGAGAAATAGATAATCCTGCTACAGTAGTTTTTCTCGCCCGTGAAGGAATTCTTGCGGGAAAAATTCTGGAACATCAGCGTCCCCAAAAACCGAACAAGTAATGAGTGGGACGTAAAACCAATTGCATTCTTACTTACACTACTAGCCGATGCGTTCCTTGAAACCTTTGTCTATTTGTAGACTAAATGTTGTCAGATTTGTATATTATATATTTTTCACTGAATGTGGTTTGCACAACAAATCCTACACAATGCACTGAATATTGACATAAGTCGTTTTCTAAAACGATTTTAAGACACATGTCAGAAGCATACTTTAGAACCACTAAGATAATCCTTCAGAAATTATTTCTTCTTAATAGAATTTTCTGCCATTTTTTCTATTATTTTCTCTACTATGTTATTAAAGTTATGTCGAAGAAATGAGCCTAGAGAATAAACTGTTAATACAAATAAAAATTATGCAAAATATAATGTTAATATCTGCAATATGAGTTGTGATGAAAACCACGTGTAAATATTAAACTTGAAAACTGTACAACAAACGCATTAAAGTGTAGAACGTAGCAAGTGACATACATGGACGTTTACAAACATATCTCTTGACGATAGATATAATTATGTTTTTCGCCAGATTAGGGAAGAAGTATGTTTATAAATACACATTAAAAACCAATATTTGACTCATGAAGGTGGACTTGTCCCCTTAAGATATCAGCAATTAAACGGACCTTCACACAGAGTAGTTACATTAAGGTTAAATTTTCCATGAATTGTGAATGAATTATCATTAATTTAAGTGAAATGGGAACATCAGCATCGAATGAGATAAAAGAAAATTGGACGTTGATATCCATTAGGAATCGTAATATTCGATACTAATAACACCGACTACACATTTATTCGGAATGAGGGGTGGGCGTACCTTATAGGAGTGCGTTCTGCTGTAGATACGGCCATCATGAGCATCAGTAAAAAGGTCTAAGAGTTATACTGCTAATAATAAGAGTTGGTGTCTGACATTTCTTAGAGGGAGGTCCGTTTACTGCCTGCCGAGGTGGGATAAAGGGAGTGGCTGTGTGGTTGCCATGGAAACGAGGGTGGGGCGACTGCGGTGCAGCTCGTCTTGCTGGGAGTTGCCAAACATGTCACTGTCACTAATAAGAAACTGATTGTTTGTATAAGAGTGATCGCAAATGGGACGACACCGCCTGGCCAGGTAGTCTACAACAGATCACAGCGGTCAGAATGAAGGAGGGAACAAGTGAGCCCGGAAGCGAGGGGTAAGAGTATGTAGAAAGGAATGGTGGAATGTGGCAACATCGTGAAATGGCACGTGCAGTGCTCCTCCCTCCAACCTTACCTGTCATACGCCAATTCTTATTGTTAGCAGTATAGTACCTGAGGAAGTATAGTACTGTGTATATCGGGTGGTTTATCAGCACCTTATATTTTTGGACACAGGCAACCTAAATAACGCGTATAACCTAAAGTTCCCTATAATTTAGTTTTATGAACACCAAATAACTTTAAATTTCTCCTTATGGTCAATAAGGCTCTCCCCTACCTGTGTGTTATGACTGTAAATTGATCCATGGACCTAGCAAAGGAAAAACTACTATGCACAACTCCACGCCAAATATTAAGGACCATTCTGCACACATGTGCTTTAATTGCGCCTTGCAGTAACACAGGTACCGTAATAGATCGAATTAGGAGGTTATGGTTCGTGCTCTGTAACGTAAGGAAGTTAAATGAACGCCGTAAACCTTCATTGATGGCTTTGACACGCATGTTACATTTCGAGGTGGAAAGGCCGTTCTTAAGTACTAGATCTCTAGCAAGCATCATGCATGTTGGCTTTGTGGCTGAATTGGTTAATGGCTGGAGCAGAAAATGTATAAGTATCGGTGGCGTGGTGGTTCGAATCCAGCATAAGGCATTTTTGAACGACTGAGGTGCTTCATTTTAGCGAGGATTCAATAATAATCAAAATATTTTTCTATTGGTCTTAGGAGGTTGCGCTCTGATATGACGTCTTTCCGTTAAGGATGGGTGGGAGAAGGATTGGGAAGGAAATCGGCCTTGGCCTTTTATTAAGGTACCGTCCCCGCATTCGCCTGGTGGTGAAAATGGAAAGACGAGGAAAACCGTTTTCAGGACGGTCAGCATGGGATTCGAATCCACAACCTACCGATTCCAACGCGCACAAATAATAATCCACACCCACCAGGTCACATCACAGCACTTAGTCATTTCCTCGCGATGTATTCCTATCAAGAGTGCATTGAATTGTTGCTGAAAGTAGGGTCCAATTAAAATGTATGCCACGTGCTCTGTGATGGTAAAAAGTTAAATGAACACTGTAAATTGGTCAACTTTCGAACACTTGTTACTCTGTATATGCAGGGTACCCTACTTCCTACCTACAGACCATCAAGTCATAGTCCAACGTGGTTATGTAACATCGGATAAAAACGGTCCTTTTCAGGACCAAATAAAAATTCTCTCTTTGGAACATGATGATTTGCGGCCGTATTACCGTCACTGTAAAGGGCGTTAATCGAAAAAAGAAAGTGTACCGACCTGTGATTCGAACCTACTACTACACAGCTTGGTTGATGCAACAGCAGCGACGCTTGCTTTAGGCACCTTCGCTACCACCGGTTTCGGTGCAACGCTCGCACGTTGTAGTCCATAAAGACACTTAGTGTCCAAACATAACAGTGTTATTCGCAACTGTGATCGTTCACCACATTCATTATAGTTTGAGTAATAGAAATAACACTGCCTTTAATGATATCTACCATATTCGCGAGCAGTATGTAAATGGTATATTTCTAATACGGCCGTAAAGAAGCAGTTACTAATGTTTTTTGGATGACTATGATATACGCATTAGTTTGGTTACCTACCTCCGAAAAAAATAAGTGGCTGGTGAAACACGCGGTATAAAATCATTCATAATGCATATGAAGATAATGATGCGCTAGAAGTTTCAGAGAACGTGTTCAGTAAAGTTTCTGTTACTCACGAACAATAGACAATCTCCTTCAGTCACCAGGCATGTAGCAAAACTCTTACCTGGAAAAAAGAGAAGTATACAGTTAGTATACTTTGCATATTTGTATTTCATTTTACCAGGTTATGTAAATTTTTAATTACACCTCAGAGAAAAGGTTAACCAAGGCAGAGCGTTGTAAACACGTTAGAAAACATTTCGTTAAACAGCCCCCGAAGAGAAGCCAGATGTCATCATTCATAAAATGTTCCTTAACGTTACTAAGCTCGCTAAAACACACTCCTCTTCCCACAACGTGAGTTTAATTCCTGGAAAGCATTACACACTGCCCTTCTCTTTACATTTCACTCTACTGAAAGAGAGTGTATAACGTCAAAGAAGAAGGAAAATTAATTCGTTTTGTACGTCAAGCCGTTTAATAAGTATGGAACACAAAAATTAGTCACATTGCTAAATCATCATCAAATTAATCTAAATATTTATTAGATTTATTCATCCTTAATTATTTTTAAAATGTTTTTCTCGAAAGTTTCCCACTTGCATGTTAAAAAAATGTGGCTTTTCAATTTCTGAATCAGTTCATAAACCTTCTGTTAAATATGACCCATCTGTAAATAACCGTGCGTATTTACATCAAATAATGTTAACTCACTTTGAAATAATTAGATTACGGAAGCATATTTAGGTACACACTTTACAGAATACATTTGATGAAGCAGTACCAAATTTCGATATTTTTATTTGACCTGCATACAATTTCACACCGCTACTCTTATTGATTGATTTAGAGGCATAAATAAAGAGCTTCACCCAAGAATTTCTATACCTTAAAAGAAAAGCAAAAGTTTTTTGAAAGTTTTCAAAATACTGTATAATTAATATGTCCGCCTCTGTGGTGTAGTGGTTAGTGTGATTAGCTGCCACCCCCGGAGGCCCGGGTTCGATTCACGGCTCTGCCACGAAATTTAAAAAAGTGGAACGGGGTCCACTCAGCCTCGGGAGGTCAGATGAGTAGAGGTGGGTTCGATTCCCACCTCAGCCATCCTCGAAGTGGTTTTCCGTGGTTTCCCACTTCTCCTCCAGGAAAATGCAGGGATGGTACCTAACTTAGGCCACGGCCGCTTCCTTCCCTCTTCCTTGTCTATCCCTTCCAATCTCCCCATCCCCGCAAGGCCCCTCTTCAGCATAGCAGGTAGGCAGCCTGGCCGCGGTACTGGTCATCCTCCTTAGTTGTATCCCCGACCCTGAGTATGAAGCTCCAGGACACTGCCCTAGAGGCGGTAGAAGTTGGATCCCTAGCTGATTCCGACGGAAGAAGCGACCCTGGAGGGTAAACAAAGAAGAAGAAGAAGAAGTATAATTAATATACGTATATAGAATTCAATGAAAAAATTGTATTACCTTATCAAAGAAATACGTAGAGATATAAATGTACATTCGTTTGCAAACTAACAACTTTAAAGTAAAGCAAAACTGCAACACTTGCGACACCATCAACCCATGAGCAACTGACTTAATACAAAATCTGTTTAAATTGTAGATACTATACTAGCTAACCGCTCCGGCTTCGCACAGCGGCAGTTATGAATTTAAAGAGATAGGCTACTTTTAATCGAGGACTTATAAGATTACCTTGTGTACGGCATTAGTTGTTTTTCCTCGCGTAGTGAACACGAAAATGTTTCGGTTCGATGGAACTCGCGAAGAGAGCACGGAAAGTTGTCCATCAGTAAAACATTCTCCACTAAGATCAAATCCACACACGCTTAGTGTCTGACCCTGTACTTTATTTATTTTCATGCCAAAGCAGACTCTTACCGGGCACATGATCCGTTCCAAATCAAAAGAACGATCAACTGACATCTCCCTGAAGTACTCATTGTTAGGCTGTAAGTTACTGTTGTCTGGGAAAGGAGTTCTCGGTATTAAGACCGTTTCTCCTGTACAACAACCAGTTAAAAGAGTAGCTTCAATCAAACAAATTTTCAAAGTTTTCATTACCAATCGCTTCCCATTGGGTAACATTAGTGGGCGTAGATATAATAGGCAGCTTGTGTGGTGGCAAGCGGGAAGGGTGTTAAGGAATTTAGAAATTCTGTAGGATAATAAACAGCTTTCTCACTATTCGACTACTGTATCTGCTGAGTGATACACTTGAGCATGGGTAGTGAATTTGGAGAACACCAAGTCGTTAATTTCCAACTTGTTCGTTGTATGTTGGGTAGTCAGCCCGAAGGCTGGTTTGATCCTCTGCAGTTCTACCAACAGCTGTCATAAATAGCCTAGGTGTCACTGAAGAGGCGTACTAGGGAAATGAGGAGTGAGGTAGTTTCCCGTTGCTTTCCTCACCGAGCCAGCCGTTGCTATTGCATATCAGTCTGCCAAGCCCACTGAAATGTATGCACCAACTGACCCTATGAGCGATATTTTCACACCATTCATAACAGGGACTGGCTGCATAAGGAATGGTATTACTAGCATCACTCATACCTCAGTCACTTTCATATTGTCAAAGCCAAGGATGAGACTGAGACATGTCAATGAAAGTAACAAATTTGATATAGCCCATACCAGAAGACATAGTGCACTGTAAACACTACATCTCGTCAGCAAAGGCATACTTGTTCGTTTGTCGGCGATAATATTGCTCTTTCTTTAAACCACGAAAGGGACTTGTCAATTAGGTCTTAGACATCACGATAAACGTTATCAATCACTTATTGAATGTTGTTTAGTATTAAAGAAAATATCGCCGAATGTACGTTACCATAAAACAGAAAAGCCAAATTGACGATGGTATTTCATTTGAAAATTGATGTTCTTAAAAATAAAGAGAAAATATTTGGCCAATCTTGCTGCCACATGTACAATGTCGAGTGACAGAAACGTGGATTTGCCTCACATCCATCTTCTACTATGGTTGCATTATAACATTAGACCAGACCAGATAGACAGCGTGATTTCAGCATATTTGCCCAAAAAATGGAAAAAAATCAGACCCAACATTACATGATATTGTGTCAAAGTACGGCCCGCCGCATTTCTTGGACTTGCTTCACTGATAGCATTACTGCTCGGCTTCATTTTGTCATAAATGGCTGTTTCTAACAAATGTAACATAAAATCTTCCCAATCTGTCAAACACACAATTTCAGTATAAATTATAACACTTTAACATCCTGTAAAACAGAACACCATTATACAAGGAATGACATGATACATTCTACAAGAAAATCCTCAGATTCCATCAAATCACTAATCATGCGTATATATGTACAACTGTTTACGTTGCGTCAACTTGTCAATGGTTGAGAGTTTCGTGATAATATGATCAAGTAATAAAAATAATGATTGTATTTATTCAACCTGAATATTGGCGGGAATTAACATGACATTCTTTCGTTCATATATTCTGATAACTACTCGTACGTGGCACACTTGTTCATCCCGTATTCAAACATTCACTCTTGCTGCGAATCCGAAATATTTTCTCATTAACTATAACCGCAAACATGCCTGACCTGATTACATTTTTCACAAATTTCCAAATATTTCTGGAAATATTAATCCTATATGAACAGTTCGTCTAATGACAACATAGAACTGTATTGTAATCTTTCATATTTCATTCATATCTAATACAATTTTACCTAGCGAGCCATAATAATGGAGATATTCGCGAATTTTAAACTTTGTTGGAAAGTACAACAACGGTGAGCACTGCCGACATTGTTCAGTCGTCAAGGTAGTCAGCTAGCTAATAATGATGGTAATTGTTGTGATTATTTAAATCAGCTGCAAATTCGCTCGGTCTTAATCCACTATACTTCAGGAAGGTAAGGAGGATGACTGTTGAAATGAGATGTAAAACGCAGTCACTCGAGGAAACTTAACTCATAAGGGATGTGGTTGCTCTAATATCGAAGAGCTCAAAGAAAACGAAATGTGACGGCCTACAATGTCCTAAGTCCGTAAATATTATCAATTCCATTGACTCAATATTTTAGTTGATGTGTTCTGACACTTTACTGCATCACTTATACAGGCAGTAACACGTAAACGACGGGTACGACAGCTAGTATTTATGTCAATCTATCTATTTATGTGTATAGATCTGTATAGATTGTTATTTTGCCCTTTGAAAGGAAATAAATAAATAAATAAATAAATAAATAAATAAATAAATAAATAAATAAATAAATAAATAAATAAATAAATAAATAAATAAATAAATAAATAAATAAATAAATAAATAAATAAATCAATCAATCAATCAATCAATCAATCAATCAATCAATCAATCAATCAATCAATCTGATTCCAGCACTTATTAGGTAGGCTACACAGTACTATAGGTATACATATCCGAATCCTTTATTTGAGGTTGCAAAACTACCAACAACAATAGAGCTTTGTTTACATAGTTGTATTACAAGACGATCACCGTTGTTCTCCTAATAGCTTAACTTACTCCCTCCCCCTCCTCACCCATGCCGACACCCAAAGTCGTGCTTGGACAACGCAACAATTTCCCCTCCACCACCTTGCCTCGTCACAATCCCCCTCTAGCTACAGCAGGCAACTGCCGTCGGAAGAGTTACCGAAAACCTTTTAAATTTTACTACTTAATTTTAAATTCAAAATTACCTAATAATTTCTTCGCATCGGTTGCTTAGAATAGTCTCTTCTATCACCTATTAGACAGACGTATCCCATTTAAATTACCCTTTGTATGCTATGTAAAGTTTAATCTACAGATGCCAATTCGAACCTTCTTTGATATTTTGGCCCTATTATTGAGAGAAAACATTCCGGTTGTAATTAACCTCACGCACTATGCTCTATTTATTACCTGTTTCAAAGAGATCTACGTTCCTAAAATTTCAAAATGTGACCTCTATTCTAAAAAAAGAGCTTGTTTTTTAAAGTGAAGTTCGCGTATGTTCTGAACTCATTTACACTATGAAGTACATATTTCTGAGTTAGACAGCTTGGTGAGTATATTATTTTGAAGCTGATAGTACATAAAATAATAGGCCTATTCGAAGTTTAAACGATCTACAATCATGTAAGTAAGATGCTTGCACCTGGAAATTGATTGTTTCAATTTGTTAGTCCCTGGAACAAATGCTTTGAGTGGTTTAAGGACTAAAGTGTACTTTTATAATTGCAGATTATCTTGTCACGGGAAGTTTTTTTAAGTCTTATGCAAATACCCTCCAACGAAAGTGGCTCTTTCTCGTCTGTCTTTTAAAATGTAAATCTTAAATTATTCAGACTGAGGAAAGATCAGCCTGTCAGATTTCTCTCTCTTATCTTGGTAAATACATGCATTTGCTTTTATCTTTTCCTCGTTTAACTATAAGAATAATTAACCTCCGTGGAGGACTATTACCTCCTGTCGGAATATTAAAAATAGGTGTCATTTCTTTGTTATTTTGTTGGCCTTATGCTACAGTCACTTTAATATTTCAAACAACATTATCCTTATGTTAATACAATGGTTTGAACCACTTTTCTGTCTCTATATAACCAGGCATGCTGTTAATGCTGGTTTTTTTCCTAGTTACTTGGGATCGGCATAACAAGCTATTTACGTATGCTTTTATTTGTGTGTCTATCGAGTTCAGAAACGCTAGAATACAATTCAACGTGAAATATTACAATTTGTGAGT